>NW_017295784.1:2095240-2135898 GCF_001594075.2 Trachymyrmex cornetzi
ATAAAGAGCATTCAGCCACGCGCAAGGTGTTTTTTGCGAATGTTATATATTTAAAATTCTTACGTTACAGAAATAAGTAATTATAATTTGTTTCTGTAACGTAAAAATTTTAAATATATAACATTCGCAAAAAACACCTTGCGCGTAGCTGAATGCTCTTTATAATTTATGTTTGAAATCTGAAAATAATTTTGTTGGATCATTAAAGTAATTTTTCAGAAATTTTAAGCGTGATGAGCAATGCTGCAAAATGTTTTAATATTCTAGCAACTAATTTTGTCATCCTACCTAATTGTTTTAATGGTCCAGCAAAATTATTTTTTAGATCTGTATCTAGCTAAATTTTTAGATTCACCAGCAAAATTGCTCTTTCTGTGTATACGCGAAAAGAAACAGATCTAATTGCATCGGATTATGTTATACAATTAGCTGAGAAAGAAAAAGCTCAGAAAAAAAAAATGTTAATACCGTGACAAATATCGTACAATTATGTCAAATTTTCGATATCTTGTTTTTCAGTACTAAATAGTGTTTAACAATACCAAGGTATAGAGATCCTATAATAAGAGTCTGGCCAAAGTGGATTAGTCTTTTAACAGATTACTTATATGGTTCATTTAGTATATAGTTCGGACAGCTTTGTACATTTTCGGAAAGTGAAAGAAAAAAAGAAGGCAAGACAGATAACTATTTATTTGTCATTTTTTATCAGTCTTAGTCAAACTCTTATTATTATAGGATTTTTATACCAAGATTACAAGAGATGTAAAACAAATACAACAAAAAATAACATAAAAGATAACTAAATAAGCATTACAAAGCAAACAAAAAAGTATAGAAATAATTTTGAATGTAATGTTATTTTTATTGTGTGCGTGAATTATGTATATTCAAAACCGTGCAACTGTAACAATCGATGCAAAGACGACGAAATTGATTAACATCAATTAACTGTTCGACACAGACGTCGAACGTATAACGTTTATAAGCTGCAACGTGATCAGTAAGCAGATCTACTGAATCGTCGAAGACGAAATGCGATAATATAATTGGTTCGTTAAGCATTTGTAGCGTAAATAACCGTAAGCGCCTCGGTACGCAATAATATCGTGAATCGAATTTACGGTGAAACACGCATAGAAATCCCTGCAGAGTGAAAGGGGATGATACGCAGTTAGAGAAGGTGGAGGTGATGAAGGGGACGACGAATGAAAGGAGTGAAGAAGAGAAAGCATGTGGAGAATCGGTTTTCCGGTTCAGAAAACGGACGTATAAACAAGAAACAACAGTCGCGGTCCAGCTTAATATGGATTGATACCTGGGGGCTTGTAACAGAATTTACGAGCAAAGTTAAAAATTATAACGACAAGAAAAAGTTAAACGGGTTTATTGATTATGTTTAAATAGAGAACAATGTACGCGCGTTCTTGAATATTTCTCGCACGTGGCTACGTAAAAATGAAAAAGTGCATATTTTCATGCAAACATTAATTAGCATCGGATATTTATATGTGGTGCGAACGTAGAATATTTCTTGTAATTACATAAAGCAAGTAGTGATTACGTTGTAGTAACTAAATTTACGTACGCGCGATACAATAAAAAACTTGCACATATTTATATATATATTTATTAATATATCTTTAGCTTCGGTGAAACTTCAATAATTAAACGAATAATTATAAGAAAATGTACGATGTTATATTTAGAAGCCTTAAAATTTTTCCGTAAATAAACTCACATCTCAACATTGATTGGTAAAATTTAAAATAAATTCGCGTGCATATGGAAAAAATGATTTTGCAGAAGTATCTAAAAATTTAGTTAGATGCACTGAAAAAAATATAGTCAATTTTAATAAATATTTAGTTGAATACTGCCAACTAAATATTTATTAAATATAAAGATATATTTATCTGATACAAGAAATGTTAGTTTGATTTAACAATCATTTTTTTTACTGAACAAATATTTATTTACTGTAAGTAAATGTTTAGTTGGCAGTATTGAACTAAATATTTATTAAAATTAACTATATTTTTTTTCAGTGTGTAAATTTGAAAATAAATTTTGAGTTACTACTAAAATAATTATGTATGACGGTCAAATTTTTTTGCAACATTGCCATCATACTTCAATTTCCTACACAATTATTTTAATAATCCAACAAAGTTATTTTCAAATCTGTATCTACCTAAATTTTCAGATAATTTAGCAAAATCGTCTTTTCCCTGCAGTTTACCAGTTTTACTTCTACGTTTCGCTACACTATTAGAGAAATGCAAAACATGTGGAAAACGCTTTACAAAAGAAGACAGTGACGCAATGCGGAATGTCACAGTCGTAAGAGACAGATGAAATATCGCATACAGGAATTCAAGGTTTCCTAAAATTCTTGCCTGTCTGTTTAGTTTTTTACGGTGTAAGTCACATTGAAAAATGAATAAAAATTCGGCCGCGGGGATCAGGTTGGCGAGAGCATGAATTTCTCGAGCTTAGAAAAGAGCAGGGCTGGAGCTAATCGATAATTTGTTAGCGTTTGCAATGTTTTCGCGGAAAATGTCCGGTATATGGCGTGCGAAAGTCCGAGATCAAAGAGACTAAAGTTACTCGTCGCTGCGCCGCAGAAATTCCGAAAATAATGAAGGCACGATGTTTGCGCACTAGCGCGAAGCTATTTCGCGGACGAGCGACTCGGGCACCCGCGAGACGCGCGTTCGTCCGTTCAGCTTGAATCATGACCAAGCGCTTGCAAAGTTTACGGACGATTATGCGCACATACGTCGTCGTTTGACGTTACTGCGTCGCAGTATCAGCGCTGTGTTGTAAATGCGCCTCGCGTGATCGCAACATAGATCGCAATATTTCTGATAGCAGAAAAAAAGACTTTTTCCAGCCGCAATAATTACTTAAAAAATATGAATTTTAATTTCGAAATTAAAGTCATAAATTTCCTCAAGGTATTAAAAACGTCAATTACAAGTAAACACTTTTTTCCAATCCATATCATTTTTTTTTAGTAAAAAATTAATTATTTATTAAAATTTATTTAGTAATTATTATTTTATAAAAGTCACTGTTTTATAAAAATCGAGATATTCGAAGTATTTCAATCATTGATCTCGGTTATTCTTGTATCTTAGATGAAAGATTGAGACACAAAGAGATTACACTGTGTTCAATTTATCAAATAAATATAGTCGAAAAAATATAAACGTGAGGTTTTCAATCAATTAAAAAACCTAATATAAAATCTCATAAAATTTCATAAAACAAAATAAATCAGAAATTACATTAATGTTTCAGGTATTATTATACGGAGTATAAATAATGTTATTTATTTATATTCCAATTAATAAATATTTAAACTCGAATATTTAATTACTCGTAGAATAAAACGCCGCAATTTGTGATGCAAGGTGCAGAGACGACGAGCAAAGTAACACAACCTTTCAGGAGTTTGTAAGCTTGGCAAAACGTGTAAAAAAGAAAGACGCGTACTAATTAATGAAGAAGGCGAGGAAGCGGAAGGAGACTACATCGAAAGAGCATAACGGGTCCTGGAGGAGGTTTGATGTTTCGAAAGAAGAGGGTGATGCGTGTTCAAAAGCCGCAACTAAAAATACAAATGCTATTTCGGGCCACAGGCGGAAGGTCAAGGCGTGCTAGAAACGGCTTGTTCGCTCGAGGAAATATGTGTCTTCTTCGTGGCCATCGTCGTCCTTGTCGCGTCGTCGTCTCCAACTATCTCCGTGCTAAAGCAATAACAACTCTCTCTCCTTCACGTGTCGCTTCTCGCCGTACTTATTTTTGCTGTAATTGTTTCAATTGTTTCATGTAACTTTGTACCTCCTGAGTTTCCACGCTTTCCTTTCTCTTTATATCTTTTCTCCGTCTCTTAAAATTCGTTTTCCGTAAATATTTTTTTTATAATTTCTCATAGTTTCTTTAAATCTCGTGCATTACCTTTTTTATCGCACATAAAATTGCGCTTATTTTTTTGCACGGAGCAAAAAGAATCATATAAGATTTTATTACAAAGTTTTATTAAGGTCCTTTATTTAAAAATGTCCTCGATTTTTTAGAGTTTTAAAGTTTGATGACTACGATCAGAGAAGAATTCGCATTTTTCACACCAGCGCCCGATAAACTTGTCTACCCTAACAATTAAGTAAGCTTTTTGTCATTCTCAGCTCACATACCGAAAGCTTATTCATCTCGCGACATACCGACGTGCGAAAGCTCGCCGCTGAAATTTGATGAAAACAGAATTATTCGATGAACGCGACACGCCTCGCCAGTTTTCCATTTCAGAAAAATGCATAATGGTTCACGGCGGGAACTCTCGAACAATGGACAGCAGCGTACAATACGTCGAACGTCGAAGTGTAAAAAGTGAAAGAAACTCAAACATCCAGAGAGAGAGAGAGAGAGAGAGAGAGAGTGCGAGCGCGCGATTCAATATGGATGTATACCGTAATATTCACGGTGTAATTCGAGCATAACGTATCGCGGTCGTTGGAGAATTCTCCTTTCCCGTGCAGTCGTGTGTAGCCATTGATCGAGCTATACCGAGCTATCTGTTGGCTACTATCGATAAGACATTACAGATTACGAACGAGAAGCCGCGGAGACGTCGGAAGGAGCGGAACTCGCGTTGCTCCTTTTATACGCGGTGCGGCTACCGGCTCTCTGCATCTCGCCCGATTGCCAGGTGCCGGTGAATCGGTATCACGCTCGACTATACGTTAATCAAAACATCGTTTATGCGAACTGCTTCGGGGCAAGAGATGTAATATCCGATGGGAACCTCGTTCCCCGCGTTTGTGCGTTCCTTGTGGATTAATGCACTCGCACACATACATACACACTCTCTCTTTCTCTCTCGCGTGCACTTCCAACATTCCGGATTCGTGGATTTCTGCGAGCGTGTTTATTCGCAAATTTTGATTACATAAATTCGAAATACCAAAAAACTATTCATTCGGAAAATACAGTTCACGGATCATACGAGCCTTTTCTGTGTAATCAAAAAGTGGACGCTTTGGAGAATATAAATCTGGATTTTTTGAAAGGAATCTAAAAATCGCTTTTTCAAAGAGTGCAAATTGCCTAAATCCTATGAAATTTCACTTCCCGCGGGCGGATTCTGAATTGAATAACACATGAAGTCTCACGGATACTTGATCCCACTCGATGCTCGATTTCTGAGAAACTCAACGCATATCTTTCATTTTACATCGATATTTCGCTCCAATACTATCGGCAACAGTTCGAAATACTCCGCATTTCGTGTTTCCGTCGCGTCGCAACCGCAGCGAAGTAAACGGCAGTAAGTAATACGGTCTCCCCGGAGGCGCCAGAAACAAGTATACGCGCCGCTGCAAGTGCCGCTAACGGCGATAATGATCCTTCCTTTCATGTGAAATAGTGCGTCGATAAGGTGTCATGGATTACGAGGAGCAGGTAAATCTGACCAGGCTCTCTCTCTCTCTCTCTCTCTCTCTCTCTTTCTGGATCGCTCCCGTGCGGCGGTTCAAGAATGACCGGTCATCTCGCAACTTCATGTTACGAGCTTCGCTTATCGAACGATTTGCAGCACAGACGTTTCGCAAGAATATATAAGCTCGCGCGAATATTACGTTCCATTAGGTCGATTTTTCGGACACGGAGTAAAACGGAGACGGTTTCAGCGTCTAAGAGACTCGCATACGTGCGTCGATACCGTCGATGGCGCCGATTATAGCTTTTTGTCGTGCGCACTCTCGCGAGACATAATCGATCGCTGGAGCGCACCGATTTCGAAAACACGCAATGTCGCTCAAGTAAATCTATTGCAGTCCATTTTGCATATTTAACAGTACGTTCGTGCGTTTTTGAGAGCAACATTGGGTTCATATTGCAATCCAATAAAAAGTATCACGTGACGAAGCAAACGGCTTGCAAATATCGCGAAACCGACCGACGATTACGATTCATTACGCTGTTTTCATGTTCAAGAGGATGGAAATAATCGCCCTATCGCTGCCGCGTGTCGCCTTGGACACTAAACGAGTCGCAAAAATCGTTAGCATCATCGACTTTTTTTCATTATTTATTTTCCAAAAATATCATTGAGCGAATACAAAGTATAAATTAAACGTAGAAAAAACACTTATGAAAATAAAATGATACGAATGAAATATAAACAGAAGCTATGACAAATGAAAGAAGTATTCGCGCAAATACGTGGAAGATATTTTTAAACAGGAAAAAATATTGAGATGGAATATTTAAATGAAAGAAGTATTTAAATACGAAAAAAATATTTTAAAATGTAAAAGAAATACATCAATATATATGTATATATTTTGTATATTTTTGTAAAAAAAATCTGTACGCGTGTGCGCGTGTACACGTAGGCCCATAGAACACATTTATAACAATGCAAATGTTGTGCATTTAGCATATATGGTTCACGTTACATATACTACAAATTTTAGAAATAAAAAATGCATATTTGTTAATAAAAGTCTAAATACGGAATATTTGTCGGCGTAATATGTAAATATTATAACAGCATAAAACATTGGAAGTATATTAAGAGAATATAATACAAATACAATATAATTATAAACTTTATTTAAAGATTAACTGTATCTTAGTATTACAAATGGTAAACAAGTGACCGGGATTGTACTTAATTAATTTGCTTAAAAATGATGTAATACACATATCTACATTGCCAACCGATCGTTACAGAGGCGTAAGCGGCACGTACATTTCTCATCGCGAACGTCATACGCAGCGGCACGATGCTGCAATAATTATCTTCCCTCCCTCCGTTTTTTGTCTTTCAATCGAGCGATCGCGTGAAATCGCGCGTATCGATAAGACGACATAGATTATACGGGAACATAAGCGCACACGCCTTTAAGTGCGCGGTGCAAGAACCAGGCGATCGCGTACGAGGGCCGCAATTAATTTTCGCGTTTCCCTTGCGAACGCATTTGTCTCATTTATGCCCGAAATTAATGTCCTTAAGTCGGCCGAGACCCGAACCCTCCCCAGGCTTGGCTGCACCGCACACGCGCGGTTAAGTTTCACTTGGCGAATACCACGTCCTTGGAGCATGCGGCGTACTGTCATCGGAATATCTGCAGCCCGCCGCTCGTATGCGGACTCGATACACGGTGCATATATGTAACTCATTCCAAGCGCATGATTCGACATCGTAATCCAGTTGCGCGATTCCGCGTGTAACTTGCTTTTACAATCTAATCTGACGCACTACACGAGACCATCAATTCCGCTCCGAATTTAACCACGCAGCGAGATCTGTGAGACATGGACATTGTCCGTAAATCACATCACAACAATAAAAGTATAATCTTTATGCCCGGAAGAAAAATTACATAAAAACAGATTATTCTACATGCGATTCATATATTAAAACTAGCTACATTTATTCGAAATAAAATTGATACGTCTGTTTTCAAAACGTAAAATCATGCTGTTAGATTTGAAAGGAAACATGGTAATCTATTCTCTTAAATAATATTTTGTTATTTTTAATTGCCATGTGTATCAAAATGTAAATTGATCCATTTCTATGGTTAGTTTTAAAGTAAACATCGTCCATAATAACGTACGTATTTTTTAGTAAATAATAAACTAAATTTGAGAGAATCAAATTTAATATATTTTCTTGAGTTAACTCTATTGTTTTAGTCAAATTAAGATCTATTGGGTAGGAACAATGGCGGCCTATAAAAATAATTAAAAAGAACTCAAATTGGATATAATTTGACATGATTTATGAATTTAATATATTTAAATGAATTGAGTTGAGTGGCTTCACATGATTGTGGTCGACCAGGGGAGTGTTAAGAGGAATGTAGCTTGCGATTTTGTATCTGTATGTTTTAATTTGTTTTGTATTATTTGCATCGTATTGCTGAAAATGACTGGAAGTCAGTCGAAACGTACGGAAATATATTAAGAAGGGTATATTTTTGTCTTTAATATTATTAAATCTTGAGATATAGCACACCGCTAATCGCGCAGTTATTATTATTTACTCTCATTTGCCTTTTATGAATTTCTTATTGTTTGAATATTAAGAGTCAATTATTATTATTTTTTGTTTTAATATATATATGTATATTATATATACGTATATTTATATGTCGTTGATTTTCAAATAACTTTTGTTAGCAGATATGTAAACTTTGCACATAATTGTCACAATGTTGTAAAGAATCACGAAAGTATTGACGTTTATATTAAATGTAATGCTAATTTCTTTAGAAAAGACGAAACATCCTTTTGTATAGGGGTAATGTTAAACGACCTTCTCCCTAAATACATACTTCGCGAGAGAATGCACTTCGCATTTCGCCACTTGCTCTGCAGTGTCCTACAAAGCATTGAGCGGTAAGAAAGCAACATTACGAAGTTACTACAACACTCGTGGAACAGCCTGGTTTGAAGTCGCGAAGTGTTTCATAAAAGCGTTAACTTTCCAGGACGGAAATTTCTCCTTTCCTAAAGCGGAAAACCCGAACAGCCACTGAAAAGATAAGGGGAAATCTGCCATTGCTTTGATAGATATCCCATCCATTATTCTACATTATTTCTAAGCGAATAATTGCATTTTAGTACAGTACATTAAAAATTATTTCATCGTGGAAAGGATAATGATCACCTCGACTAATTGCCGGAAAAATCGATCAGTCGTCGAATTAAATTTAATTAAACCGGGCAAGCAATTGGTTATTTTCACGGTTGTCGACGCTAATTGAGTTACACGACTGCGACAAAACACGACTGCACTTGTCATAATCCGTTCGGCAATTCCGGAGAGAACCGAGTGGTCGAAATTTATCCGCAGCTGCGACGCGCGAGAACCTCGATGGTGCACCGCACCACTCCGGGATCACTACTTTCTCCAACGAAATACCAACGAGTTAGGCACTACGTGAGAGATTAACCGAGCAGCATATGCTCCGAGAGCCTTGCTCTCTCGTTTATGAATCCACCGCCGCCAGTAATATAGCTTCTCGGCGCTCTCGAAATAGACCGCGACATCGGATCGCGGAGTTCTTGGCGAGCCATGAGAATCGCGATATCCAATCGGAACATTATTGTTAAACTGTTGAATTTGCGATATATTTAATTTGAAATTGAAATCAATAGTACAATCAAAAAATCTTATAGGTCATCACCTATCGTTCTTCAATATATACATAGCTTTTAATGAAAGATACACTCAATATAGCTTTTGGTGAAAGATACACTCGGCTTTAGAAAAATTTTATTTTAATACATTAACGTTGCTAGCTAATAATGTTCAATATAAATTTTAAATATTTCTTTGAAAAAAATCAGTTCAATTCTTTGTGATATAATAATATTTTATATATACAAGAATATAGATTCTAAAATTTTTAAAGAATACAGCGCTTTATTGTATAAATTATATTTGGGAAAAAACAAATTACAAAATTTAATTTTTTTATTTAAGTTTGCATGTCAGCTTCAAAATTTTATAAATTTAAGGATTTTTAATTATATGTCGAAATTAACGGAGGAACTTATCGAAAATCGTTTATGAAAATTGTTTACGAGATGAAAACTTTTAAAAATGGATGAGATACAAATTTAAACGCATAATGAAAATGTCTGTATTAAAAAAACGTAATTTCATCCGATGTACTGACCTAAATCTATGTCATGTAATTAACGAAATATTGATTTTTAACGAAACATTTTTGGTTACTTAGCATATCGAGAGATTCTACAAAAAAATCACTTAAAATAAAAAAGCTTTGAAATGTCTAAAAATTTTTATATTTCTCTTTGTCTCTCTTAGAATATTTTATTAAATAATTATTTTTATCATATACATACATAGAATACTATAAACTTTTTGTTTCAATTTAGATTTTTGCAAATTTTTCTTAGGCCAACGTTTAATAAGTTAATGTGTTTAACGACTTGAGATAATATAAAGAACTAAATATCCTATTTTAAAGTAGTATGTACTTATGTAAGAAACTTTTAAAGAGAAAAGGAACAGAAAACTTGGAATGTTTTATATAAAATAAAAGTATTCCATGATACTGTTAAAATTAAGCGTATCTGGTCTCGCGACAAGTATAAAAAAGCTATTATCGAATTAAAAAGAAACCTTTGATCTATGAGCGACTACATTCGATCAGTGTTCGACATAGCATTAAATCACTATTAAGTGTCAGCTTGTATCGCGGCCAATTGACAAAGAAGAGCTAATTACAGCGACAGCGCGACCGACTCGGCCACGAAATTGCTAGGTACGGAATTTGTTAGGTACTTTTTGCAAAATGACTGGATTCCGATCGGCTGTTCACACATTAGGCGAGAGCCTTCAGGCGTTTTGTCGCTTCTCTTCGTTACCATCTTCGCGATCACTGAATTTGTGAATATCGAATTTGTGAACTGTTTCGATATCGGGTTCAATTTTTATGCTTTTTAAAAAAATGATCTCCGAATGTTTCCCTTCATTCTTTTTAAATTTTAAGACGAATAGCGATATAAAAAATTGTAACTTAAAAAACTTGCATGCATATGTAGAAATAACATTCTATAGTTTACGTGTCAAAAGTATCGTGACCAATTATCGTAATTTTGCCCTACTTTTATTTATTTCTTACTTATACTGTCTGATTCAAAAGATGATCGCATTATGTCTAAAGTTGTCTTATTAAATCAGAAATTTCTTGTTGTCTTATCAAAATTTTTTAATATCCAAATTGATTATAGTTGTTGATGTTTATTTATTGATTAATAATATTTACGTGTTATTATTTAACAAGAAGTATTTCTAAGGAAAGATTTTTTTCTCTCACAAAGAAGTTCTCGGAATTAGAAATTGTAAAGATGAAATAATTCGCGTATAATATTGTAATGACGATAATTATCATTAATTTTTATTGATCTATTTTATATTTTTTATCATAACATCATCTTGCAACGTATGACTGCATGTATGACTGCTTCTGCAATTTTACAATATCGCGTTGTACACGAAGTTATTCTATTACGTTCGCATAGTAGAATAAACAAACACTTTTTTCTTTCTTTCATTTTTGTCCGTATCTCGATCACGTGCGTTATGATTTTTCCTCCTTTTCCCAGAAGCAACAAATTATCAGCCCGCTTCTCTCATTTTAACGGATGTAACCGCCACAGAAAACAAGTAATTCCACGTATTCGAGCGCATACAAATATAAATAGATTTCTACGTGATAAGCGAAACTTAATGCAAACTGTGTGATGTGCAATACCGCAAGGATTAACGAGAAGGTAAATTGCTTTTTGTCACACAACAATTTGAATACAATAATTCGCTCGTGTAAATCGGACGATCTTCTAAAATTGTTTATTTTTCAATCCTGTAAAATGCAGAACCAGTAATCATTTTCGGACTACATTATTTTAACGGAGAAATAACGGTGTGAAAACAGACTACGGTATGATTAACAGCGTATTGCGGTCGACTATGTTTCCATTGTTTGCTGATACAAGTAACAAGTTGCACGGAAGTTTCATATACGTTTGAAAGTTTACTGCGATAGATCGTGCGTAAGTCTAACTTCGTCCGTAAATAATGTGTAGAGACTCGGTTATTTTTGAAAAAGATTGTTTCTGTAAATCGAGTTACTTTGTGACATACCACCTATTCCATTTGCGTTATTGGCTATCAAATATTTTCCACATTCGCGCATCTTTCGATTACCACATGCGAACTATTTTTATTTATGGAAACAGTTATAGAATTAAAGAACAATGGAATTATTGTAAAATCCACGCGATACGTATATTGTACGAGCATCGATGACGCGCGGATGAACTCTTTCTCGCTACAATCTCCACTCGTGAAAGTCTTGAGAACGACTTTCTTTCACGCGGCAATTCCTAGCGGTGTACAATTGCATGAAATGCGCCGGCAGCGCAAAATAATACCAGTTTCATTTCAGAATTAAAAAAATCTTTGTTATATTATCTTTCAACCATTTTCTAGTACCCCTTATTATTCCTTTTTATAGCACACATAGATCTAACTTTGTTTAGTTAGGTGTATATTATTTCGTAATTAGCCTCTTAATTAACTTTCTTCTTTTGTGTTTTTTTTTCCACGCTGTATATCAATTATTTACAATAAACAGACTAATACCGAAGTGAAAAGATAGACGCTTTTTCGGACAATTTCCTTCTTCTTGGTGTATATGCATTCTTTATCTGCCCCTGTTTCAAGCTTATGCCAACGAATATCTGTGCAGATTCCTACTCTAATTTTGATTTGTGAGACGACGGAGAATTTCATGGCCGTATAGAATCGCAGTCGGGCTCCGCACACGAGTTTCAATTTTGAAATTACGAGTGTAGATTCGGTATAACAGAATTTGGCTTACCGCCATATCCTTTGCACAATGTAACAAACTTATACATGTTAGCCGTCAAGTTAGTAAAATATTGAAGACCGCAATACGGAAAACACAGATTTCGGAATACAAATATTTGTACAGATATTTTTCTCTCGGTTAAACTTATTTTTTTAAAAAAACCTTTTCGACGTTTCCAATATTGAAACAACGCACTATTAAATATATTTTTTACAAAGATAACGTAATTCATTTTTTAATAATTGTACTTGTATGCAACAAGCCGATTTGTTTTCGAATTAAAAAATTCCGGCTGCATCTCTACTATGCGTAATACTTAGAAATTCTCTGCTACGAACAACAGTACGTCGGACAGTGACATTCCTACCACGAAGATCTCGTGTACATCTCAATCTACATCGTGAGAAAATGAAGTATAACCAGTGCTCTCGCGGTATAATGCCCGTGGTAGTCTCTGGTGACAAGTGAAGTAAAATTTGCTCGGCACGCAACTCGTCCCGATGTTATATATCCCGGCTGCCCGGATATATATGTGTATGAGATATATGCGTGCGCACGTTTCGCAACGATCGCGCGATCATCCGCTAGTCTATTTGGCTTCGTTGGTTTCGCCGTTTGCGATTCTTGCCACGTAGTACTGAATCGAGTAATCATTGATTACGATCGCGAGGTGGTTAAGAACGGCATGTCGACTTTCCTTACACGGTCGATGTGTGATCGCAGGGAGAGACGAGGCCTGCGTGGACTAATCCCTCGTAATTAATTGGTATTAAATATTTATGGCAATTATTAAATCTCTGGCAATACTTGCAATATTCAATTAACGATACTTTGATGTATTGAAACGATATTTCGAATTGGAGAAACTGAGAGAGAGAGAGAGAGAGAGAGAGAGGAGAGAAATGAGAATTTTATAAATGATAATCTATAAATTATACATGTTTATATATCATAATTAAATCTTGAGCCAAAGGAGGTATTTCCATTTTTTAATTTAAAGGGAAATTTCTAACTTTCTAATTAAAACTAGATTTAGATATTCCAAATGTTAATCAAACATACATTCGATTATATTTTATCAATACTTATCAAATACATAAATTATAAAAAGAAAGCTAACGTTGTTATTTTCTAGATTGGTGTGTCAATTAGATAATATGTGATAAAAATATGACATTAGGTCTGCTCGAGTTGCTTAAAATCCCAAAAATTTTTGCTTAAAAGAAGATAAATATATATTTAGGCGTCAAAGAAAAAGAAAACAAAGACGCAAATAGTACAAGCAACGCGAATAGACCTACTATCTCATTTGAAATTAATAATCGTTCTAAAAAATGTCCCTCCCCTCATTGTAAATCTGCGATATAAAGATATTTTGAATACAATGTTTCAACGTTATGTACGTAATACCTATACGAGAAGCTTCTATGATTAAATTTTCACACAAAACATTAGAGTATCAATATGTGTTTATCATTCTGTGTAATTCGGTGTTAACACACATGTGCGGATTAATTCGTTATTATAATCAATGCATGTGCTCGGCTAATCTGTACTGTGATTATTATCGTCAACAAGCGGTCGCCAACAAGCGGTATATTCGTAAATTATGCGAGAATACGATGGAAATCGTCATCATCATCGTCGTCGTCAGAGTTAAATGCGGAACACGTGGAATTCTGGCGCTGTCGTCGTCCGATGTAAACGTGATCATTTTGATGGCAGTACGTGAGAGCGGCCGACCGTGTTCGGTTGACGTTAGGGTCAGCGAAAGATCGTAAATCAAGGTCGCGAGGTAGACATTTTCTACCGTCTCTCCGTTCTGGCAAATTGCGCCTTTCGTGCGGCGGCGACGCGCGGTAAACGAGAACGCGATTATATCGATAAACCCGAACGCCATCCTCATCGCCGGCGACTCATAATTTGCGATTAACGTAAACTCGAAAGTTGTGAAACACGCGCGGAAATCCAGCCTGCTGATTTAACGCGAGCCATTCGGGCGAGGACAATCGAGTTGACTCTCGGAGCCTTATCGATTGCCACGCGTTTTCATTAACGGCTGTTTAACCCAACGCGGCGCGCCAATTAACAAAGATTATTGTTCGGCTTAAAGAAATAGTTCGGCCGAAAGCTTACTAATTGCATAAGTACGAGGCGATCGATATTTTGAGATATTAATATTAAATGCTATATTATTCGAAATCTTGAAATAATGATAACTAAAATGGATAGACAAAGACTAATATGTACAAGTTAATGCAAATTGTACCAAATTAGTTTAATTATTAAAATAGAAATTTAATGCGTTTAAAAAAAAAATTCTAATTTAAGATAAAATACCTACTGCTAAAATAGACGATATCTGTTTAACAAAAGAAAAATATTTTCATAACCGAAATTTCTCTTGTTATAACCTGTCTATGTATAAAACATTGCATATTTTTTATTTTTCAAAAAAATTGAAATTCTTTCCACACATAATTCGCCTTTCTTCATGCAAAATTCTGACCGGTTTCGTTAAACTGTTCCGCAAAAAGTTCCAATGTTTTTTTTCCATTACAACGATTGCTCAGAGAGTTTAATCACAATTGCCCGTTATACACTTGATCGAATTTAATTATTATGTAAAATTTAAGCATTCTTTGATCATTGAAATAGTCAAGTAACATAGCTATACACAAATCACGGAATAAAAAGATAACAACATATCTTTCGCGCGTATCGAGAAAATAATACATACCGAATTATGATCTATAAAGAGCACATATTTTTTTCGAATTAAAGTACACAAAAAAAATAAACCCCGGCTTTAAAAAAAGCAGAAAATAAATGCTGCATATGTTTTAGAATCCACTTTGCAATATTACGAGGTTGCTATCACGAGCAAGAAACCACTTACTTTAATACGTCTAATAACAAAAACAATGCGGAACAACAAACAGTTATACAAATATTATGATATTATTACCCAGATGACCATTGCAGCGTCCATATATGGATGGTAGGACCAAAATGAGCTCTATTGTTATCTTTTGTTAATTCGTTGCCTGAGAGGTAATATTCTTTTTATATTCTTGATTGTAAATGCTATTTACGCTATTTATTTCATGAACTTTACATTAAAGGCTGCAAATAATAAAATACACATTTTTGTCAGTAATGATTCTTACCAAAAGTTTTCCAAGACTCGTCATTAATTTACACTATTAACTCCGAATTACTCTTGCGATAACTTGTGTCACAAAATACGTGAATCCGGGAATTCCGTATTTCTCGCACGAAGTCTCACATAGCTTCTAGTAATAAGGAATTCATAACGCAAGCAGAAATCTGTTTCATAAGCGATTGCAAATTCATCTTCAATTCTGGATTTATAACTCTGTTAACTCGCGTTTCATAAGCGAATGTAAAATTGTTTCACCATCAATTCTTGACTAGCGTTTATTATCAATATTCTTTAATTTATGTAACATCTTAATATTTTAATGTACTGATGATGGTCAAATCTTGACCGAAACGTCTACTTTTTATGATAATATAATTTTAAATATATGACTTTCGCTTAAAACATCTAGTGCTCTGGCTGCATGTGTGTGCTCCCTATTATATTAATTATATTTAATAAAATACAATATACATAAAATCGAATATCGGATACTCTTGGAACTACAGATATTAAAATAAAAAAGAAATACTGGACAGATCTCATTTGAAGCAAATTGATTTGATTCATAATTATAAGATAATTATATATAATGCAATAACTGTAATTTCTTCCTCATTAATTTATATATTACATAAATAAAAATAAGATAAATTGATTTATATCTCCTTCAATATGGTTGAAAATACATCGAAAATACGGATGTAAAAGGTTGTTAACTATTAAAACGTTGACTGTAACACGCCGAGCGATGAATTGACCATAAATGTAGATAGATGCAAATTTTGACCTTGCTCTAGTGCGTACAAGCCTGCCATATTTCGCGGCACACTACGTTTTTCCGACACGTGCGGAAAGCGTGCATACAAATTCGCGAAGATCAACGAGCAAACAAAATATGCGGTCGAGGGAGCGGAAAATCGGGAAACGGGGGTTGCGGAGGGCGGGCGGGGGCGGAAATAAAGTATCGCGCATGTCATATTTGCGCGGCGATTTGGTAGCCGACCAACGTTATCATAAAATCAGACCGACATGCGCGAACGTTCGCGCAGAAATGAGCGACTTCTCGGACGAATGAAAGAGCACATCCTCGGCAATGGAGTTGCCGCCGCCGCCGCCGCCGCCTCGGCCGACACGGCCGGCGTATCGATCCAGCGGTACGCGATAAAAATCGGTGATACGAGGAATACCGGTGGCGACCCGTAGAATGCAGCTGTCAATATTTGAATGATACGGTTACGCGGCCGCTGGTCGATAGTGTGCGGATTCAATGCGGTTCGCGGCGCAAGATCACGTTTCGGATTGCGCCGTCCTTTGGTCGTACGACTCCAGCTAATTAATTTTGTGAACTGCATAAATCGATTTTAGCAGCTAACGCTACATTTTTGAATGCAATATTAATTTTACGATATTTCGAATATTATATGTGTTGCTTGACGTGAGAGGAAAATATCATAAAGTTTTTCGCAAACACCTGAAAGTATGAAGTTAATTTTTTAGCTTTTTAAAATTACATAATGTTAACGAAATGCGAAGAAAAAATGAATAAAACAACACATTTAGACATTGTATGCAAATCTGGAACGTTCCATTATGTTTGATTCGTTCAATCATTATTTTAGATATACCAATAATTATTCAATCATTATTTTAGATATATCAATAACTATTTTAGATATAACTTTTCAATCTCTTTTTAGTAATAACCTATATCTAAGCTTTTAAGATTTCATTTTGACGCTGAGTAATATAAAATTTATACAAATATAATTAACACAAATCTGGAGACACGACAGTATCTCAGCGCTACGATAAGCGCATTTGAAATACTGTTACGCGAAATAACGCAAATTCTGTATATTAATAGGACTATATTAATATCGTTGGAAAATATTTCAACTAATCGTGTTAAATATATTAATATTGTTCCGAAAACGCCACTGAAATACGATTCTGTCCTACGTGAGCGATGTGAAAAATATATCATTGCGCATCCGAAATCGAATCGGAGATGGCGCACATTTATTATTCAGCCGTTTGTTCGGTGACTTAGAGTTCTTGTCCCGCGCTTTTACGCTGAAACGGAGCACGGTGAGATATCACTTTTGTCCTGCGAGCGCGGTTGTAACGTTGCGGATAAACCGATCTCGGCAGCCATGTGAGAATAAAGCGAAACGTCTGGGCGGTAAGACATCTTAGGGGATTATCGATTGATACGCGCGTTTTACGTAAATTCAACTTGGAAATATGATAATGATATGTATTTTATCCTGTAAATTTCTTGGAGTGAAATCTCACTCCAAAAGAGTTAAAATACTGTCGCTATTGAAAAAGAGCAAATTTTTCACTCTTTTTCAATAGTGACAGTATTTTCACTCTTTTGGAATAAAATTTCACTCGAGAGAGTATAATGGTGAAGAAAGAGAAAGCGTATATTCGCGATTGTCGATAAAAACATTGAGACAATTACATCGCGCAGTAATAAATCCGATATAATTATTGAAAATATACAAAGGGAGGAATGTGTTCATACATCAGTGATGAACAATTAGGTTTCTTTTAATAATATGCAGACGGCTATGATAATAATAATCTTATTGGTTTTCAATTAAAACTAATCAAGTTGCATGATTATCCTTTGAAGTAATGTATGTAATAATTCTGTTAAAAGAGTCACGATAATAATGAGACAAGATAACAAAAAAGGGAAAATCAATAAGTACAATTGCGTACACTGAAAGAAAAGATTGGCTGCTGTAGCAAATTAAATGGTTAAATATGGCATAGCATTTTTAATTGGTTGTAACAGCCAATTTTTTGTTGCATTAGCCTATCCGCAATGTCAGTATAAGATTTCGATTGGCTAACGCAACCAAAAATTGGTTGCTACAGCCAATTAAAAATGCTATGCCATATTTAACCATCTAATTTGTTACAGCAACCAATCTTTTCTTTCAATGTATCAAAGCAATTAAACGTGATCATTGCCGAATAAAAATTATAGTTTTTCATTGTTTAAGATTGCATTTGACATATTACGTTCAACATCTTGACGTGATTTTTATACAAAAGTATAATTATCGCGAAAAAACTATCTATATTTACAATATAAAATTAATCAAATAAAGCAAACAAAATGCGATCGATATGTAATCCACTTATTATTATATTTTTTTTATTAAACACTCATATCGTCAATATATTGATACGATTTTTTTGATCAATTATAAATTTAATAATATTGTAAGGCAATTTGAATATTTAGAAGATAACAAAGAAAATAATCACGCATAAAATTGATCAAATTGACACGACTGAAATATTTTTCTTTTATTAAAATAATTTCCAACAAATTTTTAAAATTGTTTTCATCAAACCAATAAGAGTTTTCTAAGCAAAATATAAAAATAAAGCTAAGGGTATTTAGGTCAAATGTGAAAGCGCAGTAAATAAGGTATAAACAATCAATAATAAAAAAGATTATAATTATATTGTGCCAATTTTTACGTTTAATAAATAAAATCGTTGCGCATTTGATAAATTAACTAAGGTATATGCTTAACACAGTCTTCAGTGAATTATTAGTTGCCGTCAGTTAATCTAGTCGGACTTGTTTGTCGTGATATAGTTTTTGCTTTTGAACAGTTTTAATTATCGCAAAAAATTGAAATATTAGCTATTTTGATATTTCCATTGAACAGAATCGCGCATTGATAAATTAAATAAATTACTGGTATATGCTGCTTTACTAACCTGCCATTAATTAAACCGTGCATTTTATATGCTCGATATATTGACTCAATTTAATACTGGAATATCTTTAAACGTATAATATAAAAGTAAAATAAAATATAGCGTGATTATTTCCACGAGTCTGTTTTAATTTAAACATTAAATTGAAGCTTCAATACTCCATTGTAACTAATTGAGCAAATTTTGCGGATTATAGTACAAGCGAGTGCTTTGTTTGTCGTTGGAAGATAAAATTATCACGTCAAATAAATCAGAACTACTCGCAGCCTAAAAATCGCGTGTCTCGTCGCGCGACATGTATCTCGATGTTAATCTTTACCTCTGAGCAAGTAGGCGGCGAGCATCATGTCCTTGAGCTGCGGAAGATAGAGGCCATTGAGCAAGCCGTGATTCAAGTAGTTCATGTTAGGAAGTGGATTGTAGTTCAACCCCGGCCTGAGATGATTCAGATTCGTCAAGTGACAGGGATGGCTCAGTCCATGATTCAGACCTTGATCCTCACCGAGCAGCTCGCAGATCCTGCACCGAATCTTGGTCATACTACCGATTCCCTCGCCGTCGTCGTCGTCGTCGTCCAACGCGCACTTGTCAAACTTGTCCCGAATCGGTGCCACTTTGATCGACACCTTTCACGCCCGACAGATCGTAAGATTCGAGCAGAAGTCCTTTTCTCCAGATATTACAAAAATATATTTGTACACGACTATATCACTGTACGCGACTGCGCGCACTCTGCCACAGCACTTCACTCTCGACTCTTCTCCCTCGATCCTCTGATAAATCGAAACGAAGACATCATACGTTATACATATAATACAGAAAGTTATGAGACTTCATACGATGGGGAGGCTTCTGAACTTTCTCTCGATGTTAAAATCACGATATGATTTTCAGATTTAATTGCTAGATTCGCGTGTCTGTAGTAACATAATCGCATATCACAAACATGCGTTAATTATATTGAACGTTAGTGTTAATCAATCTATTAAATATATCGTAACATCAAATATATAAACCAAGTTTTTATTTGTAGCACAAATGTTAAAAAAATTTGATTAAAAGATCAAACAAGTAACAAATAAAAATCATGATATTCTGCTAAAAATATCAACTATGCTGACATTTATGGACACGCGAAACCTTTATTGAGACTCTTGAACTTTCTCTCGATGTTTAGTCAGACGTTAAAATTGATATAATTTTCAAATTGCGTTTAATTGCTAGATTCGCGTGTCTGTAATATCATAACCACATATTGCAAGCACATATTAATTATATATAAATGTCAACGTTAATCAATATTAAACACATTGCAGATACAAAGAAAGTTTTCTTTGAATCTCTAGCATACTTTAATATTAAAAGGGCTTGATAATTTAAAAAATAAACAAGTAGCAAATAAAAAAATTGCGATATTCCTCCAAAGATATCAATCTTATTGACACCGATAAATTTCAATTCTTTCATATTTGCGTGTATAATCCTTAGTCCATACGATGATTCTTTACTGCACATAATGGATCATGTTTGGGATAATTTTCCTCACTTTTTTACAAATATACAAAAATCATTAAGTAATTCTTACATATACTTTATCCTTATAAAGTATTTGTAAGATTATGTGTTAAAAAAAAGGAAAGAAGAGCGACTATTATTTAGCTAGATGTATTTCACAGTAAAAGAATTCGCAGGATAATCCGATCGGGTGAACTAAGGAATAATGTCGTATCAACGCTTACTGAATTCTCACTAATAAGAAATCGCGCTTCGTATATACGCAAATCGTATCTGATAACTGATATCACGGGAATATATTAATTGAAATGATTCGAAAAGCGTGACAAACAATGAAACGACTTACTCCAACAACGGCACGCAACGACGACAATTTGCTTCGCAGCGATCTCGGCAAAAATTCACGCAGCGAGGCGTTCTGTCACGTCGACAGAAACTGTGGCGCGCGAACAGCCGCGTTATCACGTTACGACTTATCAGCGGAATATCTGTCTACTGACCGAGCGCTACACGACGTCTCTAAGCCTGAGCCTCGCATTTCATACCAAGCCAATCGAGGCGCGGAATCGACGACCTTCGACTATCGGCCGTTTCTTCGAACACGACGGCCGTGATGCGGGAATTAATGCGCTTCAATTGTTAGCTCTCGATTTATACTGCCCTCGTACCTGTTGCTCGTTTAGTGTATCGACATAACGCGTCGGATTGTCAATAGACGGAGTCATTTCAATAAACCCATTTCAGATTTTTTGCGAGAGATGCGTCTATGTTCTAACTGGAAATGGAACTTTTATGTTTATTTTATGCTCCATTTTCTATACTTCCTGTAGATTGTTTATCTATCGAGAATAAACCTCGTAAGCACCAGAGGATCGTTGCATAAATTTTGAAACATAGGCAGCTCCAGAGATTTTCTTTTAAACATTTTCGTTCGAATTCAAATCAATTTTAATTTCGAATTGTAACTCGATGTAGTTGTAAAGATATTTATTAAAATTTAATGTTGAGAAATGTTAAGATGATATACAATCATATCTTTTTTTAAAAAGAAATTAATTTCAGATTAAAGAAAGGCGCAAAAGATATTATATATTCTAAAAAGTAGTTCTGCATAAACGCTTTATGCAAAAATTAAAAAATAATCTTTCAGATTGTGTGTGAATTAGAAAAAAAAAATGTGACGATTTGTTGGCAAGTATTTTTTATTGTAAAAATAGTTTATTTGTTGGTGTAAATTTTAAGAGTTGTTTACAATAAGCTAAATTTAAAATTATTATCAGAATTGAAAGAGAGCACTCGGTTTATTTTATATAAATCTTTCTAAAGTAGATACCAAAAGTATTTTCAAGTCGAAGTAGGTAGTTGAAACCGACGGGCTTTCCGGTTTCTTTCATGTAAAAGCTGAGCAAAAGGCGTTCCGACCTTTTAACTCCAAGAAAAAGTTACCGCATCTCGCTTTGCGGTTTGAAATTGATCTTGGCGACGTTTCACGACAAAGAAGACGTCTTTAGTGCTCGAAGAATAAATGCCGAAACATACGCTAAAGCGTAAAAAGCAATGTTAAATGAGAAACAGTGTGTGCACGCGGCAGTGTATTTGTCAAGAGTTTCGGAGTTACCAAACTCCGTAAAACTTCCAGCTCATTATTTTAACGCAATTTGATTTACCGAGAAGTTTTATAATGCATAGTGGCTTATGAAAGTATTTATGAACGCGGTTTTGTTTAATTTATAGGTGCAACCCACTAGTTTTTGCGAAGCAAATTTCCTTCGTGCAATAATGTGTAAAAAATTGGATTTATATAAAAATGTCGATTAAACAAAAATTACACTCATCGTATAATTAATTATTATATTGATTTTTTTTTCCCCCGTGAAGAAGACATGGTTATCCTTTATTCTTCAGAAAAAGAAATGGCAATTGACAGAGAAATGAATTAGGACAAATCGCAGCTGGAAGCCTCGGTACAGTAAAAATACAGAGACACGACTCTTTTATTCTTTGTCTACGTTCTTCTGCGACAAAATATACTCGGGAGGAACAACCTTGGCCAAGTTCCGTAACGGAATATTGGAAATTCCGTTTCACGAAGCTATGCGATGTAATATGTTTTGGCTTCAAATCACTTAGTCCTATCTCTCGTTATGAACAACGATTTGTTGGCAAGTAAAATCTCTAGTTTACGTTTATTATCTCTGATATGTGCATTAAATCCATTCAAAAATATTTCTTACTTGATGTGGAAATAAAACGATTGTATTTATTATATTAATAATTGTAACATTGGAGAGTATATTACCGTAGTCCTAGAATAAATTGATTTGTGAAAATAAATTCCTTTTGGATACACATTCCTATTTTTACGATTATTTGCAATCAAAGTTTATTGCGTATATATAGTCAGTTATAATTATCCGGGTACGTATATGAAACATATTCGTTTTCATCGATAAATAACTAAAACGGAATGGAGTATATCGTGGTGAATGGTAACATGAAATCGTGGTCGAATGTATTTTTCCGCAGTTTGTCGATAAAAGTAACAAATCGTATAAATCTTCTATACGTTCGAAAGTAACTGTGATTGGTTACGCGTATCGAGCTTTAACGTTTAAAAATAAATAGTTGATAGTGTTGTTTTCCGACAGTTATCCTGGCAAATTTAACGCCAGTCTATATTTCTCCAATCATAGGATAAATTGTCACTAATCATATTGTTATAACGCATTTCAACATTACTAGTGTTTGAAATTATCAAATCAGTTAAAGAGCAAGTTAAAGTCTTTGTAATATCAAATTATTATTTTATACGAAACAACAGGACGCGTACAAACGAAAACTATCGTAATAAAAATATAAAGTGACTTGTTAGAATAAACTCAGAAAAGAAGATAAAAAGGTTGCCTGCATTTTCCGAACGCAGTTCAACAAATTAGTGACACAAACAGCCATTGTGCTTCTCGATATAGGTATCGCAAAGCGACTATAGTGAAAACTGATATGTGCTTATTGAAGTCCTACTTTGACAATGTATTTTTCCTATCTATTACTGTTCGTTCTTGCTGGACTTGTATAGTCATGTCTTTTGAATTATCCAAATCCGTGTTTATAGTATAAGCATGTTAATATTCTTCGATTTAAGAACAAAAAGGAAATATTATTGGAAATATTTTAGCTATAAATACGAATTTTTATGCATTTTGCAAATTGATATAATTATAATAATAAACATATATATTGTTTTTAAGTTCTAGATAGCAATATCCACACAACTCTTATAGTAATTTCAGTAATATGAATACTATGATCTTCATTATTATAATGATTAATGCAAAAATACACATTGCATCGAACGTTATTTTATTGAGAGCCTTGTAATGCAATATCAGGAGTAATTTTTTTTATATAAGTATGACCCTTAGAAGATATATATTTGCGGAAAATTATCCAATCCGAAATAAAAAATATTGAGCAATTCGCTCTCTTTTGAACAAACTTTATGCGTCAAGATTAGACCTACATTTATCATGTAACTTTTTTCGTTCAATTTTGAATAAATAAAAAACAAGAAGAGCAAAGCATGTGAAACAGTTAACTCAGCACTGCGATAAAACCTTACAGCCTTTTATATTCCGCCTTTCCGCAGTATCGTCTACTTCACTTAGCTCCTTTTTCTCTTGAAAAACCTCTTCCCATCTACTCCTTCCTCTGCTGTTTCGTAGACAAAATTGAAGCAGGTGTGAAGTAAAATTGACGCTGTTTAAAGGTAATGTCACTTTGTTTCGAGTCTCTCCGCTTCAGTCATGCTTGATCGATGAATCGATCTTTTGTGATCTATGCGATTGTTCTGATTTTTACTACATCGATAGAGATAATTTATAAAAAATATATAAAACTGAAAGAACTCTTTTTACAATTTAAAAATAAAATTTTCACTCTAAATTTTCACTAATTAGCATGTATCCAAGGCATTGAGCTTTTTTTAAATAAATATATCTTCCATTTTTTTCAAAACGTGAGGAGAGCATGTTTATTAGTAATATAACGATAATAAATTAATAAATATTAATATATCACATGTTATAGCAGCTCTGTTAATTTATCGTAACTAGAATAGAACCAAAGTTCTATATCTTCATCCCTTTACTTGATTATGTGTTACCTATTTACGCCGTTATAATGCACAGAATATAGATGAATAAAAATAGCGCACGCTAGCAAACAATAACAAATCTTGATACGCTTTGGTTGAATATCTGCACAAGTGCAGTTGATAAAACCGCTGTTGTTCGTTTTGTTCCAATGGCCAGATAATGTACATTACGATATTCTATACAGATGAGTGAATAAAGTTGGGTAAACTGAGATCGAAAGTATATAGCGAAGTGTAACAGAGTGCATTGTACTGCGGCATTATGTGAGATTACTTTGTAAAATCTCTCTCTCCTTGAGAATTTTCTTCAACGGTTAATTACCGCGCGCGCGAAATGGTTTTTCGCGAATGAAGCCGCAATGTTTTTCGATATCTAAAGACATTGTTTAATCGCTCGACAGGAAAACATCTCGCTTCTCTTTGATTACGTTAGCATTGCTAAACTGCGCTTACTGCCATCCACCCCCTTCTCTCGTCTCTCCGGACACGGTAAAGGATCGCTCGGACTCAGCAGCTCGTGCTTTATTTATGCAATAAAGTATAAGGAAGGCAAGAGACTGTAACGAGAGGGAGATTTTCTCTTTTGGTGCGCACCTGGAGTGACGGAGAGCAATGGTCTCGCGAGAAATCCGTTTGAATGCATCACCATGCGAATCTAATCCCAAATAAAGTGTGTCGGGACGCGTCGGCCGACCAAATAAAATCAAATGAATTATTAACGACGATAAGGACAATGGTATCCTTACGCGCCGCCCGCCGCAAGCGAGAGCTCTCGCCAAAGGTGAACTTCGCTTGCGTGCGCACGAACGCGCGTGTGCATTAACCCCTTTCGTTCTACTGCGCCTGAATTGCGGACGTGCTTTTTCTTTGTATATTATATACGAGCATGTAATTTTAAAGTGAGCTAATACTGTTATCGAATTAGGTTTTATGCTGCGAGTCATTTCATTTTTAAATGCAATGGATTGAGAAAACTGTATATCTTATTAACAAGAGCGTTGACGTGTAATAACCTTTCGTGTGTTATTTTCAACATAGATCAAAAGTGATTAATGTTCAGTCATAAATGCTGCATGCAAATAAGACAACGTAAGATGTGGGGAAAGTGATATAAAAAAATCAACCTAAATTTTAATATTTTATAGTTATAAGTTAAGATTGAATATTTCGACAAGATTTGATTGTGTGGCTGTATATTATTAAAAAAATTATATGAGACAGAATTTGTTCCGATAATTGGCATTTTGAAACGAATGAAGTTTTTAAGTATTGGAGGTTTTGGAACCATTACTCAAATCGAAATAAACTTTTCCGATACTTTTATGTGCACGTTTCAGTAACGCATCGCAAATCAATCTCGAATCTTGATCATAAATCACGTCTTCTCGAAGTCACGCAAATGAAATGTCAACGCGATACCCGGGGCTACGCGCGCGTCGAGGTTTTACTCTCCGACATTAATACATTAGACACCGGGGCATGCCTTTACGAAGGATGAGAGATAAAAATACGTTCGCTCGCGTCGCTCGCGGAAGCACTTCCTCTTTATATGCCATGGCACTTTGCCACCCCATATTACCCCAACTTTATACAAACGCAGCAGCGGCGCCAGGGATTTTTTATCGTGCTCGAGGAGCCGATAAGGCCGAGCCACTCTCTCGTGAGTCACGCTTCCGTTCCGCGCGTGAGGTGAACCCTTTGGACAAAGTGTTTCTTTCACATTCGTCATAAAACGATTATCGGAGCGACTGCGCGCGATTACAATGCGGCCCGCGTGCGATATGCCTCCCTTGGCGCGCGAATACATTTTCCCCTTGTCGAATAATGTTTCTAAAGGAAGATTGAAAGGACTCCTTCCTCGTTAAATGGTGAAAATCTTTAATTACTATCATGACAGTACATGTGCAACTCTTCCAATAAGTGTAATTAAGTTCCATCGATTAGAGCTCTGATTTTCATACTTGGAATAATGAGTTTTATAAAAGATCCTGCACTAATTAGATGTAATAATTAGATGGTAAATTGAATTCCAATAAAATGAGTTAGTTTTCACATATGTGTGATGTAGTTTATAATGTGATCGATAAAAGAAATTAAAGCTCAATAATTTTTTAGTTATAGTGTATCAGAGATTGAAATTTGTGTTCGCCAACTCGACAATTATTCATTATTAAGCCTCTACATCTTTTATTCAGATTATAAACTATGTTACGAACTATATTGTAAACTACATTTCTCACATATGTGAAAACAAACTCATTTTATTAGGATCTTCCATATAATTAATGTGGGATCCTTTGATTGTACAGTTTTACATTTAACAAATATAGAACAAAACAATTTGCGTAGTAAATCTAAGCAGAGGTAAAATTGATTTGCAAATAGCAGCGTAGCAAGAAATAATGTTGTTTCTTCAGGAGATGCAATGTAAATCACACTTTCCTCGTGCGTACTTTTTGTCGCTTATTAAGGAAACGACATCTAATGGTACACCGTCCTTGGGAAGTAGCAGCCATTGCTCGCAAAATCGACAGCGTAAAAGAAAGCAATAAGAATCACAGTGTGATCTCATCCGAATCGGCGAGGCGCGGATTCGTGAATCAGATGGAGAAGCCTTAGACAGCGTTTATAAGGAGCGGTTCTGGAATAAGATGCCAAGACGAAAACGTCAGCCGTTCGGTAAAGCCGTTGCGGTACGAATGCGAGTAGCAAAAATCCTGCGAATCCGTTTGGTCGCGTTGCGAAATTTCGCTCGAGTTGCATTGACCACAACCTTTTCCGGACCTTCTCGACTTTCTACCACGGAAATCGGCTTCCTCCGGTAAATCCGTATCCCGACAATATCACCGGAGCTCAGTTCGTGTTTAAAGTGAAAGATAAATGCGCCGTCACTCGGGACTTATATAAAGACAGGCCGGCGTCAACAAGTTGCATCATTTTCCGACACGAAGAACTCGGCGATCATCGCTCGTGCACGCGTCAAAACGACGCCTCGCGTGAAGTTATGCGTTTAGAGCTAAAGTTATATTATACAGCGTTTGTAACAAACTTTTTTGTTGTATATAGAAAATTAACAAAAAAATCTTAAGTATAATTTAAGATTAAGTGTTAATTGTCATTGTTACGTTGGAAAAAATACTAAATTTTAAGAAATATTTGTTTGAATAGTTCTAAGTAAACATTTATTAAGTGTAATAACATAAACATAAATTTATTTGATACAAAAATCATTAATTTGATTTAATTCATTATTGTAGTAAATATTTATTTACTATAAGTAAACTTGGTACTATTTAAAGAAATATATATTAACCCTTATCGGTTAATATGGGTAACTAGTGACCGAGCCTGTTCGTGCAAGTTTCTTTGAGTCTTTCGGTAATTATAAATTATATATATACTACATTTTATTATTTTCCAAAATAAAGAGTCAATATTTATTCTAGAAAGTTGAAAGTATGTTGGTGAATTTTTAGAATTTAGTAAATTTTTTATCAGTGTAAATATAGCTGTACAATGTAAATAATTACTTGTAAAAAAGTTCTCAGTTCGATAAGAGATTCTTCGTAATGATTTATTCCTTCTATCTTTTCTTTCCAATTTTCTAATAATTATTTTGTGTTCTTTTTTTTTTGATCGATTTATTTATCCAATAATCTCTATCTTTAGTTATATCACTGTATCATTATACCGTTTGTATCACAGAGCTGTATTAGATTTTGAGTGCACAAACACCTTCAAGGGTTTCGATCATGAAATGGCACGACTAAAGGGTTAAGCTTAGTTCAGACGGAATAGCGTGCCTTCTAACGAGTTAACTAGCAATCAAACGTGTTCCTAATTGGTGGCCTCCTAATGTAACACCCTACGGGTATTCTAACGTAGAATCCAACCCCGCGCTAATTGTTCCGATGCGAAATTCTCTACGTGTTTCGTAACACTTCCCCTACATGGGCAATGAAATTTCAGTAATTTGTTACGTAACAAGTTGTACTATACAAACGCATTATATAGATATCAGGACTTTATATGCTCTGCGATGTCTAAATTATCGAGTATGAATGAATAATCGTAAGATGCTCATGTAAATTAACAACAAGTTAATAAAATTGACAGAACAACCATGAATTTTTTAATTTATCTCAAAATACAAAAGAAAAAAAATAAACTGTATAATTAAATCGATGTAAATTAGTACGACTAAGGTTGGCTGGGTTGTTCCACCTTTTGATAAAAATCTTAGCTTACTTTCCCGTTCTTCCTTTTTCTTCTTTTATTCATTAAATAAATTATTACATAGTTTATCCAAAGATCTGCGTTTATCGAGGCGCAATTTATAAAACTGAAATAACTGTAAAAATTTACATTTAGTATTATTCAGTGCTAATAAGATCCGCTTTGATTAAAAATAGGATTGTACCCATTAATTGATTGATCCAAAGATGGACAACCGAAAGAAGATCAAATTCAACTTTTGCAAAAATATATGTTTTCAAAATAACATTTTTATTACAAAATTGCCACGTTAATGCTTGCCTGAAGGAAGACAGAATTAAAATTATAATCCGTTATCAGATCTGCGATGCGGTGCATCTAGCCGTAAGATGGTCATACCCGGTCGATTTTGTATCGGCGATAGATCCAATCGATTTGAGAAACGCGCGATTGCCTTCGGCAATCATTTTATAACGGATGTAGGAATCATCCGCCGTGCAAATGGTCGTGGATTCTTTTCGCGTGAACGCGCGACGCCGCGTGCGAAATCCAACGTGAGCGAAAAGCTCTTCTCCGTTTTCCCCGTCTCGTTCCGAAAAGGGATAAGCGACGCTGAGAAGAGGATTACACGTTGAAATTATCTATCGGGCGAATCGACGTGTGCGCCTATAATTCTCAGCCACCAGCGGTAAGCGGCGGAGGTATCAAATGGTAGGCGCTATTATTATCTCCTTCTTGCCGAGCAATTCGAGACCATTTGCACCTTCCGCCGTGCCCAGGTGTGCCTAAGTACGGCTGCCGGCAAGAACGGTAATTTACAATGTATATCCCCGTGCGGTGGTAGCGTGCAAGCGCGGTTTATCCTCTTCAGGGAACGATCCCGAGAACGATGACGCGGCTTGACCATCAATCGAACGACCTATGAACGCCAAACCTGATTGACTCGTTAAAACCTCGACTAGGATTTTCCCATCAAGAAGCATACCAATCGGCCGATTGCAGAAGAGACGCATAAAATGAGAGAGACGTGTATTCCATATACGCCTAAATGTCAAAAGATACGTGAAAAAATGCGCTCTACGATCGGCCATTTATGATGAAAATAGCGCGATTTGAATTTCAGATATCAATGTAGTTAATTACTGATGTAAACGGTAGACTGAGAGAAAAAAAGAGCAAGTAGGTTTTATGCAAACTTCGTGTTATGCGACGTAAATGCGCGTAGTTCAGGTGTCTCGAGAACGGTTATTTTTTTTTTCCCCCATTACTTTCACGTTCTCGCGTACTTAATTCTCGGATTTGCGTGTAAGATAAGTTTTGATAAACGATTATTCGACGTCGCGCATAGTCGACTTTAATAAACTCCAATTGTTTGAGCAAAACGTACCGTAAGATGAGCATTAACTGCGCAGAAATTATCACGCTCACGCGGAATATATACGTTGCGGCGAAAGATATTAATGACAGTCAGGAAAATTAGCATGAAAGTTTCGCGATGTAAACACACTTTGCTTTTACATGACGTGCAAAAGTGTTACAACGTACGACGACCGACTCCGCCAACTGTACGGATCGTTTACGATTGTTTACTGGCAGATCAGGTGTCTTCCTGGAAGATGCACGGTTCAAAGAGAGAAATGGATTCTGCACTATAACAGATCTGTTTCTTATGCCTGCACTAGACTGCACTAGAACTCTCTCGCTTTCGCCAAATATTAATAAGTTCCAAAAGTGTATATACTATGAGAAATTACAAATTGATAAAAAACTAATAAGTTTTTATAGACTCCTTTAGTGTATATATTAGTTTAGGCACAGAATAAAAGAAAGACAGATCTAGACTGCTTACCATTTAGGCCCAATTTCACAACTTTTAACCGAGGTTTAACTTATTTCTCATCTCTTTCCAATTCTAGCATTAGAAAGAGATGAAGAATAAGTTAAACCTCGGTTAAGGGTTAACCATGAATTGTGAAACTGAGCTTTAGTGATACAAGTGTCGTTTTATCTTTCTTTTCATTCCATAAGTAACAAACATGACACTTGTGTCACCAAGGCCCAGTTGCACAACTCACGGTTAACTCTTAACCGAGGTTCAACTTATTCATTGTCTCTTTCTAATTCTAGAATTGGAAAGAGATGAGAAACAAATTGAACCTCGGTTAACTCAAGCGTGGAGACAATTCAAAAATTGGAAAGAGACGAGGAATAAGTTGAACCTCGATTAAGAGTCAACCGTGAGTTGTGGAACTAAACCTAAATGAAAGGTACCTCTATAATGTATGGATCATCAGCGACCGAGTTGTAGCCTCCCATCGACGCGTTTGAGGGAAAGAACGCGGCTGAAGGAGGAAGACCCCGAAGCTGAGATCTCCCCTCGTTAATCTCCTGCTTCGATAACACCGCGGGTTTCGTTATCACCATGGAGGGTGGAACGTCGTCGTAGTGCCTTTCACGCTGACAATTAACGGTTTAATGCGCGTCCGCTGTTTGGCAGGTGATATTCGTAGCGGCGGGTCCTACGAGCGCGTGTTACCGCGAGTGCCACCACGCTTTCGACCGGACTCGGACTCGCTCGGCGACGGCAGCCTGCCAGCCGCGTCGTAACTTCACAACCGGGCGAGAGGAAGACGAGCATGAAGTCGATGGTGTACGTGACTGAGACGGAGCTAGCAGCAGGTGAGACACAGAAGGAATACACGAGGAGCTCGTGGATTGAGTAGAGACAGACGATCTATCCCACGGCGAGCAGGGAGACGAGGAGCGAACGAAGGAGGAATCATGGGGCATAGATCGCGAAGCAGATGGGAGCGACAAAGAGAGGAACAAATGACAACGTAAAAGCGAACCGCAAAGAGTGCGAAACGGGGACGGAGAGCGGAAGAGTGAGAGAGAAGGAAGGCGAGAGAGACGGGGTATTCAAGGGAAAGGGAAAGAGAGAAGAAACGCAAGACGGAAAGGGAAAGAGAGAGAGAGAGAGAGAGAGGCACGTGCACGCAGCAGCTCGTTCCGAGGTTCGCGACTCGACTGATCTGTGCGTTCGCGAAGTCGAGTAGCGCCGGTCGAGTCCTGCCTGCTGCACCGGGTCACGTACGAATCCACTGCTACATCCCACCACGTCGCGCTACCACTATCACGACGACGGGCGACCGGGGCGACGATCCACGTCGTCGTCGCGACGCGACGCAACGCGAGTCGCGCCGCGCCGGCAACGCTATGCGTTACTACCATTACTATCTCGCGCGTACGGTGCCAACGATAGCGTCGTCCGTTCATCATTCTGGCAACTGTACATACGCGTTCGTGTACGTGCTTTAAGCGGCGTTTACAATGGGATTTTAAGGCGTCAATTTTAACCTCCAATGCCCAATTTCTTCACCTCTAGATAACTTTATCCAAGAGATATCTCCCAGAATACAATGGAGATGTCTCCTGGATAAGGTTATCTGCAACTTATCTGAAAGTGAAGAAATTAGGCATAAGCCGTAAGAAATTTTTTACCAATATGAGAAGAATAATAGACTATGATTAGTCGATTATTCTCCTCACAATTTCTTACTTAGGGCTTATAGCTTAAGGCTCCTGAGTAGTCACCACAGCCATATTGAATCGTGACGTCAGAAGCGAGAAATGACGCGTTAATTTTTATTACGTGCCATTTATAAATAAAGACAATTTGGATAAAACAAAATGATGAGATTGCTTTAAAACATTTGTAACAATGGACGAAAACTGTGCTTATCCCTCCTGACAGTCAGTAAATAATCGTAAAAAGTGATAAAAGGTACGTGTAAGTGAAAATAAGCTACGTATGCGTATTGAATAAAAGCACTTAATGTGCCTTTTATCACTTTTTACGATTATTTACTGATTGTTAGGAGGGATAAGCATAGTTTTCGTCCATTTTTACAAATGTTTTAAAGCAATCTCATCATTTTATTTTATCTAAATTGTCTTTATTTATAAATGGCATGTAATAGAAATTAAAGCATTTCTCGCTTCTGACGTCACGATTCAATATGGCTGTGGTGACTACTCAGGAGCCTTAAGTTCTAAGCCGTAAGAAATTTACCAATATGAAGAGAATAATCTACTATAATTAGTCGATTATTCTCTTCACAATTTCTTACTTAGGGCTTACAGCTTAAGTTTTACACTTAAAAATTTCATTGTAGGAGACGCCGCTTTATGTATGCGTTTACGTTACTTACGCCAACGGTGTTACGCGCTAAGAAGGACGGCGACGAGACGAGGTGACCGCTGCTATACGCAAGCGTAGGAAGCAGATTACAGTGTGTCTGGCGTCATTGCGTCGGGCACGTAACCGCGAAACGATTTCGATTTTAGGGTAGACAACGCGTTCCGGTCTTTTACAAACTCGCCACGTAACCATCCTCTTCCGATCTCTCGCCTGCTGCTGGAAAATTCCATGTACAGCAACGTTCCCCGAAAACCGAGAGCAAATAGCTTCTCACCCTCCCTCGTTTCCTCCGTTTTCTTGCGACACTTCTTGTACTTTCCTGTTGTCCTTCCTGTTATCGTGTTTACACGAGAGCTTCCGAAGCTATCGCACTCTTTCTCTCTCTTTCTCCCCTCTTTCTTCCGTTCTTACAGCTAGAGATCTCGTAGTAAATTCTAAGTTGATTCTCGCTTAATGAAAATCAATCTAGAGCTAACTTAATATAAAGCGTAATGTAAATAGATCGCGACACAAACTGATAAAAATTAAAATGCTATCAGATCTAAATTACAGTATTTCAAATTATTAAAGCGCAAGAACTGAAGATAAAGAGAAATTAAATGCAGAAGCGTTAAAATCGTTGTACCAAATAAAACACCGAATTTTATCGACAGTTTACAGGTAACGATTTGAGGCCAACGGAGCCGCGATTGCGTGTGTTTGATATCGATATCGCGTTTGCCAGCAGTCTGCTTTTGATTCTGAACTTTTTGAAGACAGTCATGCGTGTACATGTGTTTGCTACTAGGACTATCGAAAGGTTAATGAATTAGTTAGTGTTTGCTTTAGCTTCGTGCCAGCCCTGTAGATGCTCTACGTAGCGATAGCAACGTATCAACTTCAAGGACAGAATTTAATATAAGTACGTAACGATATGTAATTAATATAATTAACGTATTTTTTTCTCCTAAATAGGACTTTTTGTTTATTTTTTACGGTTTCCACGTTGTGTGTCAATTTTTACTTAGCGAAAACTCGATAAAGGCAATCACCGTCGCCGTAGTTTTTCGGCTTTTAAAAGCAAACCTGCGCAATCAGGTCGCAAATGAAATTTCTGCCACGGCAAAAGTTCAATTACAGTTTACTGAAAATTAAATTTCTGTTATTTAATTATTTATAGACGATCTCTTTGTAGAAGCTAATGTCGATTAAATTGATTTTTAATCGACACTAAGATATAGTTTAAGTACATAAAGTTGTACAGACAAAATCACAGAATTAGGTCACCTCGAAATTTTATATCTGCACCATTGCAGTATTTAACATGTCGTTAACCTTTCTATTCTAAACATTCCTTTCCACTCATCATAATTTTATAAGTTAGGTGTGTTACGAGATTGAAGTAGTCTTTCGAGTTTGAGAAGTTCGACGTAGTAGCTTTAAAAGGCAATTGGGCGCGAACGAGGCATTACCGTTACTTCCCGAGTGTCGAGTCACCCTATATAGTACTGACAAAGTTTTGCCCGAATTGATGAGTTCGGGGCTCGACTGTGTTCCCTCATCGGCAACTTCCATACCTACGAACTACCACGCGCCTTGCTCTCCATGCGCTACTTAATAACGAGCAACAACCGAGACGCCCGCACCGCAGTGTTCCATATCGAGAGATATTCAGTTATATTATGCACGTTGAAGAAACGCACGGTCCTCCAAGCGACATTCCCAAGAATCGGATGCGCGGTATTGTTGGCAGTCCTCATAATCAATAATTAAAGCGTTTCATCGGAAAAAAGACTTCTAATCGACGCTAATTATTGTGTCGCTTATAGCCGACTTTGCTCGTAAATACATAGCATATCTGTGCACGTCCTCAACTTAATATGAATCCCGAAGGTGTAATTTATGCTCACGCGAATACATCTACCTATTCTATCTACCCTACGGGATCCCTTCTCTCTTGTTCTTTCGTTCAGCTTCAATACGACTTAACATCTCACGGCGCCGTCGGAGTTGGGGATAGAGAGAAGGTAAGAGGGAAAGAGAGAAAGAGAAAAGAAAGAAAGAGAAAAAGAGAGAGAGAGAGACCTAGTGGATCTGACGGTGGCATGACGTCTAACGATACTATGAATAATTCATTATAATTAAGCAGCTACGAAGCCGAGACGAATCTCCACCTTCGATCTCGTCCGATGACGGGACCGGTGCGATCACGATCTATTTAAATCGGCGTAACTAGCCTTAACACTGGCTGCTGCGTATGAAAGACGAATGCGAGATACCACAGGGTGGCAATTAAAACTTGGCCGAAGGGAGTTATTATCGCGCATTACCTAGCAAAACTGATCATTCTATCCTTTGCGCTCGTTGCGAATGGTACTTTTTAATTATTGCGTCAGAGAACAGAGATGTATAGAAATATCGTGTTTTCAGATAATATTTTATACGTGATATTTCCACGATTATAATATGGAATATAAATGTAAAATGCGAAGACCTTTAAATAAAGAGATTTCACGCTAGTTTTGTTTTTCTAATAGCCTTAAACTTGAATATTTATTGTAACACACATTATCTTTGCGCAATACTCTGATTGTTGTAAGCTATCAAGATATTTACATTTCTCACATGACAAAGCATGTTTATGTATCAAATTGTAAAATTAATTTTGTAATAAAATTATATTTTTCGTAAAAAATACATTCATTTATTTATATTTCTATTTTAGTTTTTTACAAGCAAAAGTTTTTATCTTTATTGAGTAATTATTATGCTGGACGAGAAAATAGCATTTATTTTTTATGTACTAATATAATAATATAAATTGTTAAAATATTTTTATGTTTAACATTAAAACTGCCAACGGTATTATTTTGGTTTCATTAACAGTTTCAATTTTTTTCTTTCTTGTATTAAATATATCTAATACAGAAAAGAAAAAATGTAACAGTATTATTACAGTACAGAATATTAAAAATATGTATATAATATAAACAATTCTAATAATACATTAAATAGTTCTTTCCTAATCGAAAACAAGGATAAGAAATTATCAGTTGTCTTCTTATTCTAACAAAATAGCATCGGTAGTTTTAGTGCTAAATATAAAACAATTTCAATAGTTTAAGATTAGTGAGTAAAAAATAAAGGCTATTTTTTCACCTATCATAATTATTCGATAAAAATAAAAGCCTTTTCTTGTAAAAAACTAAAATAAAAGTATAAATAAAAAATATGTATAAAAATATGTAGAAATAATATGTTTGTAAATATAGTAAGTATAGTGTATTCATGTAGAAAGTATAGCGGCGTGTTTTTCTGAATTTTAACCATTCAAGGAGTTAACATACTGTTGAGCGTGATAAAACGATAAGAAGAGCAAATCCTGCTATCAAAGTCCAGCTCCGAAAACAGAATATATTGTTCCGCGGTCATAATCGTTGCTATAAAGTAGCCTCCTGGATTTTATATGCGTCGCAACCATCGTACCTTCGTGCGCAAATATGCGAAGCACAGAATTCTTTCTCGTCGAACGATGTAACGATGAGAGGATCGTTTCTCGCGTGCGACAGTCAATCGCGCGATTTAACACGCTTTCACGCGTCGTATCCGCCGTCTCTTTCTCTTTCTCTCGCTGTCTCTCCAACACCCGCAATATTCCAACCCGATAATAAACACTCAGTTACGATTACGTTATAGCTCGCGTCGGATCATTTTTTAATCCTTGACCGTTTTAAGGTCGTTTCGTTACACAGAGTGATGTAAAATGCAAGCTAAAAAAAAAATCGAAATTGGTTTTCGATTTCTTTTTTTACGTAAAAGACATATCAAACAAAAACTGTCATGATATCAGTATCTTCAAATTAAATGAAAAACAATAGAATTTTAGATTATAAATTGACTTGTAAAGAAAACATAGATTCAAAATTAATATTTTTATAATCGTAACAATTTTTATATCCTGTCTGTATAATAATTAAAGTTCATCATTTTCTTTTCCTTTTTGAGACTATTTATATATTCAGGTTTTTTTTCTGTTTAAGCCAACAAGCATAATTTTCATGCGTTTTGCATATTAAAAAGCTATTATTAATCGATCTATTATTACTTTCTATTCATTTCACTAAAAAAATTGTAGTTTTTCATATTTCAAATCCTATTTGTCATGTGGAAAGAGAAATATCGATAAATCTTTTTTCGTGTCTAAATTGACAATTTATTTTATCTATATCATGAAAAATTTGCGACCGAAAATATTTATACGTATACGAATGTCGTACGATGAATAAATGCGACGAACATGCATTATTAACGACTAAGCATCAGAGATGCTCTGCCTTCGTCGTTGTCAACAACAGTAGAATGGCATTGAACTAAAACAGTATGGAGAGATTTCCCAGAGAAAAAAAGACCGTCAAATTACAGTTAAAGTTAAATGGACCAATTTAGTCGGAAAACGGTGAATAACCGTGCGTGGTGTTGCTGCAATTAAAAGGGTACAGGGTGGATGCCGACTCGAAAATGTAGTTTCGCGATAACGGGAGCATACTCGTCCGCGTGAAACTTGTTAATAGAAATGCGAGACAGTTTTCGCAAATAGGTCGTGTTGGCTCAGTGCGTGACGACGGATTGTGGACCGGAGACACCATACGATTTGCAAACCAGAGTAGTCATTTCAGCTCGTGAGCTTTGAGCGAAGTTAGTGAGAAAGGGAATCTTTGAGCAAAGAAATCTACATAATTTTCCCACCTAGCAGTCATGTACTATTATACTGCTGCATATACAAATGGATAGAAATGACAAGAGTCAGTGAATAGCGGTGCAATAAACTAATTTCGTATATAGATATATTCCAGTTCAAACATATCGGTTTTTATACATTTAAAAATAAAAACCTGACAAATATTTGCTCAATTTAAAAATAATCGCAACGATATATATAGTGGTGAGATCAACGTATTTTAAAAATAGAAATGGAAAATAAAATCGAATAAAATGTCAGAAAAACCTGTCTTTGAAAAATCATTCTCGTGATCTCGCAGAATAAAAGAAAGAATATTTAGATTTGTAACTGTAGTCTATAATTCAAAAATAAATAACTGTAAAACGTTTTGAAAAATTCTACTTAAAAGAGAATATTGAATGAGAGCAAGAAGGATAATGGAATAATTGTACGTGAATATATTACAAATACGCTGAAAATAAAAGCCACAATTTTTCATGTACAAAATAACACTTTTTAAAATAATATTTTTGTATAATATTTTATAATGATTAAATTTAAACGAAATTTACATAATTTACGAAATTATATCATTTTAAAACTCTTCAAATATTTGAAAAATATAAAATTGATATAATTCCTTTTCAAAAGAAGCAAAGGAGTAATTTTTCGATAACAAAATCAATAGTGATTTTTCTTAATGACTTTTTAAATAATTTCTATAACATAAATGCTTCTAATTTTTTGTGATTTTCTGATCTTAATCAATTTGATCATCAAACGATCATTGCACTGTTTCTTTTATTTAACGCTTTCAATTACTTCGATCTTCTTCATATAGGATTGATCAAACTATCTCACTATACCCACCTTAACGGCGAAACGCGAGGATTTAATAGGCTTCATTAGAGAGTGTTCGTGCTATCTTGCTCGACTTCATCCCCGAAGCGAACATTTGTGGACTTTATGTGCGTAAAGTGTCTAAGCTCGTTTCCCACGGCACGTCTCTGTGTGATCGACTGTGCGCAAACAAGGTCGAGTCGAACGTTGGGTATGACGCGTCGCGCAGCGATATACGTACTACGTAGTACAGGATCCAACGTAGCTGACTGCTAACGGCAACGGGCGTGTGGATCTCAGCCGATTAGGCTCGTCTCCGGATACGCACGAGCGGATCGATCGCCCCTCGGAGCCCACCAGAGCGAAGGCCAGCGGCTGCTAACAATGTGAGGTATCGTTTCATGGAGAGAAAGAGAGAGAGAGAGAGAGATCGCGCGCTGGAGCGATTGCGCAAATCTTACGAAACGAAACACCGGCCGCTTTTAATATTCGCGATGGAGAGCGGCAATGAAGGAGAAAAAGAGAGAGAGAAAGAGAGAAATCGGCAGCGTGAAAGGGTGCGCTCGGTCAGTCGGGGTACGCAAACTTTTCGATGTGCGTGACGCAATGGAGGATAATGACCGGCTAATGGACATTCGTACCAGACGAATCAATCTTCGATTACAGCTGATGGTCGAGAAATTACCGCGAACGGAAATCGGAAGTATCAGATAGGAAATCCGTTCTGAAACCGGCATGATGTTGATAGGCAGGCGATATCTTAATTACAAACGTGCAAAGATAATATCTACTTGTACCTGTGACAACAAAACTTTGACGTATTATTTAATAGATCTTTAACATTATAGTTCCTGGTTTAAAAAAATACAGAGTTATATTACAAAAATTCGCTATGCCATGCCATTTTGATGTAGAATTCTAAATGATTACACCGCTCCCTCTTTCAATAGAGATTGAAATTACAAGTTCGTTAAATTGTCAATACTCTCCAAGAAAGCTGGTGTTTAGCATGTATCTTTTATAATAAAATTTTTTCTCCTTGGGGGGATTTAGTGGATTTTCAAAATGTTTCCTGTTTACTGAACTGGATATATATTTGTACTGTACAAATATTTTTCAGAGTTGAACTAATCTTTCTTTATTAATCTTATATACGTTCGATTCGCCGTCTCTAACAGATTTACTACTACTACCTCGATCACTTAGAAACAAACACAAGCGGTACTCAAGCCCGCCGATCACGGTAAATTTAAATGAGTATAAATAAATTATACAAATTAGTAAATGAGATAGAAGGTTTATAATTGAAAATGGAATAAATACGCCTTAACACATGGTGCTTTCTATAGCAAGAGATACAGTGTAATCATTTCATGTTTGATTAAAAAACAACAAGGATGATTCATTATTAGTATTACACTGTGTCATGTGTGTTTTTTCCTAGAAAGCACCCACAAGTTAAATTCAAGTTCAATTTTTTTAATTAAAAAATTGATTTCTTATCGATCGTTAAATTTCAGCGTCAAGAAACATAAAAATATTGTTTTTTTTTTTAGAAATATTGTAGTTGCGTATCAATAAAATTATAATAACTTCACAGACTGAGAAAAATGTCCGTTCAAAAAGTAACAAACAGATATTTCCGATTGATTTTGATCGGATTTATAAGACTATCCGATCAAATTTATCGGATT
>NW_017295784.1:2135917-2184805 GCF_001594075.2 Trachymyrmex cornetzi
TCAAATTTATCGGATTTACAGGACTATCCGATGAATTTGATCGGATAGTCTTATAAATCCGATCAAAATCAATCGGAAATATCTGTTTGTTACTTTTTGAACGGATAAAGCCCGGAAATTTTTCTCAGTGCAGAAGTCCTGCACTTGTAATTATTCTATAAAGAATAACCGAACAACTGAATGATCTTACTAAATCTCGAGATAAAGTCGCTACTACGTAGTTCTGTTGATGGACAATCAGGGTCGCGCATCATTTACTATTTTAGTGCCTACCGGTATCTTTCTTTTCATGATCAACGCGATAATAGCTTGTCTGACGAGAGCAAGATTGCGCATTAAAATGTTCGCATTATACGTTGTAAAAAGAAGAAAAAGTTAAATACAACCACTGCAATTAAAACTCACTTAGTCATTTGCGTTCCTCTCCGGCCGAAACTACTGAGTCACGACCGTCATTCAATTACGAAAAAATTTTAAATAGTCGAGTTATAAATATTATATTATCTTGTACAATTATAAAGGCAATCCCGTAAATATACTGCTTGTATTGTAATGCACTCAACTGCGATAAAGCATCGAACGAAGTGAAGTCAATTAAAAGTACGGTGATAAAAAGACGCGTATCGCGTTTCGCGGAGTACGCTTTTTACACCCGGAGGCACAAGGAAATATCGAAACACGCGAGAAGTGAAACACTCTGGTGAGTGATCCAGACTGCACTTTGTACTCTTTGTGCCCGGATGCATAAAGAGCAGGCGAACGAAGGCGACGTCAGGAGCGACGAAACGTTGATTTTCGGTTTACGGCGTTGTTTTACGGCGCTTTGTGAAGTCGCTCGATGCGACTTCGCGCAGAGAGGAAAAAAAACGCAGCAGCAAGGATTCCAGACAGTCGATTTTGAATTTCAAACGCGTTATTGAGCTCCGGCGGAGCTTTTTGACACGTCGGTAATATCTCGATCGAGATTTTGTCGTCATTCGGTTAAGTTTTAAGCCCAGCTTGTTTCGTGAAAAAATTTCATCTATAGTTTTATATTATATAATAGATATATGAAATAAAAAGAAAAATATTAGTCTCACAATTATGATTGTCTCTTTAAAAATTAAAATTGAAATCTTTTTTTATTTCTGCGCATAGAGGATAAAATGTATTAATTTTAAATGACAGATAAAATGTATTAATTTTATCTCGTTCAAGAAACGTTTTTTTTTTTAATTAACGCTAGAACTGTTACAGATCATGTAGAACAGATTTTACTTTTCACTCCCCATCGACCAAATTATTGGTAACGCAACACGTCCAATATTCGTATTGAAGGATTCACATTCGGGAAATTAACGCAAAGCGGAAACGCAGCACAGCTGCACATGATGTCCTTACGCGACAATACGCTTCGTTCCCGTTTAACAATTTTATTTGCGTCCACAACCGGTTTCGTAGAATGCAAATTGCTGCCGAGTGCTGAGGAGTTGCAGCAAAACGCGTAACACATCGCGCACACCTCGCTTTGTAGCAAACTATAACTATGACTTCGCAAACACCGCCGTCGTCTCTACAGACGTCAAGAATGTCCGACTATTAAGGAATGAGGAGAGTTCGCAAAACGTGCATTTTGATGTAAGTAAGTAGTTGGTATGCCGTCACTGAGAAGTAACGTAAATTTGGGTGCATATTAATCTGGATGTTACACGGAATATACTATATAGGATATAAATTAATTTCCCGATTAAATTAATTTTACGCTCAGAACAAGAAGAGCTATAATAGACGTCTTTTTCGTTAAATTTTTCACAAGAAAGGGTCAACTTGGAATTCATAAAAGAGTCATATTACGTGAAAACAGCAGCGATGATCGTAATATATGTAAAAAAAATTAGATTTGCTCTTTCAAAACTCTATATTTCATGTAGAGAATGAAGGATACATAGAGAGAAAGCCAAAGAAAAGTACATAGAAATAGAAATTTGCAAGTACAAAGTTAAAGAATTGAATTCTTTGATGTAATCGTTTGAAACAGTCCGTAAAAATAATAATTGCTTACACAGAAACAGCAGCAATGACCGTAATATGTCGAAAATTAAATTTGCTCTTTCGAAACTCTATTACATGTAACGAAGAAAAAATAGAGATAAGTATATAAAAGTAGAGATTTGCAAGTATAAAATCAAGGTGTTGAATTTCTCGATGTCGTCGTTTGAAATAGTTCGTAAAAATAATGATTGTTTATACAGAAACAGCAACGACCATAATATGTTGAAAATTAGAGCTCTGTTCTTTCAAAACTCTATCTATTGCATGTAGGCAATAAAAGAATCAGAAGTAAGTACATAAAAATAGAAGTTTGCAAGTGTAAAGCTGAGGCGTTGAATTCCTCAATGTAATATCGTAAACAGTAAAAATGATTGCTCCTGTACAATCATTTACGAAGAATAACGCACGATTCATTTTTTTTTCACGCGGATACGCGCACACCAGAAAATAATCGGTTGCAAATTTCATTTATCGTCGGACGGACGATTTCACTTACGCTTCGCCCAGGCGTGATAATAAAGTAATAAGAGCGACAGCCGCCACGGGAAACATCGGTTCGCTTGTTCCCTCGACAACGTGGCGCCCATCGCTGTCAACGGTGAACCATTCGAAACTATTACGGATCATTGAATTGCAAATACCTAGCCTGTGCGTTACGAGTTGCGGTGGATTCGCGTTTAACGCGAGGTATGTCCTGATATAAGTGGCACGCGAGTTATAAGATCTCTATGGAATTACATTACGGAATTATACTAACAAAGATGCATTAGAGTAGCTGAACGATACCCCTTTGTTACGTTTGTCAGTTACGTGAAAAGGAAACATCACGTTTATTATCCTTCCCTTCTCGGATAAGCTATCCCGGTTTTCATAAATCGAGATGAAAGCCGATTAATATCGATTTCCCATCTGTCACTCAATTTTAACAAACGCATTTCTAGTAGATATTCGTATATCTGATCTATAATTTCACGCGCACGTGAAATTATATTACATGAATATTGATTGTGTGATTTTATTTGACGAATGAGATATGTTCGCGGTGGTTGAATTTTTCCAAAAAATGTTTGCACTTAAAACAAATATACAGGGTGTCGCAAAATGACCGCTAAATATTTAGTGTGCTAGTAGAGCAGACTAAACTGAGTTGAAAAGTCCTCTACTATTTTGCAATTTTCGCAACAGTTAACAAGATATTAATTACTAAAAATCATCGAATATTGGCTTTCAAAATTTTTTACTCAAGTACTATTAACTTTATAGAAAAACAGCAAGTGAGAAATAATGTTTGCTTTTTTTCATAGAGTTCTAAGAATTTTTTCAGAATTTTTTAGTACCGCATTTTCTCATGTTGATAAAAATAGTCGGCAATAAGAAAATGCAGTACTAAAAAGTTGATAAATTCTGAAAAAAATTCGCAGAGTTCTATGAAAAAAAAATCAACAATTTTTGTCTCTTGCTGTTTTTCTGTAAAGTTTTGATAGTGTTTGAGTAAAAAATTATTGAAAACCAATATTTGGCGATTTTTAGTAATTAATATCTTGTTAACCATTGCGAAAATTATAAGATGGCTGAGGACTTTTAGATTGAGTTTAGTCCGCATTATATGCCAGCACACGAAATATTTGGCGGTCATTCTGGGACACCTTGTATATTCGGACGTTGAAAAGAAAGAAAGCGAAGATGCTGAGTGCAGCAAAAAGTTCAAGCAACACGAATAGATCTTCTTTCGAGAATTTTTATCAAATTTGATTTTTTAATTTTGAATTCTTTTTTTCTAATTTTTAATTTAATTTTGATATTCTATAGACAGATTTGATCACCAATAGAAAATATCAATTCTACGTACAGCCAGCGTAAATTATAAAATATTTGGAGAATAAAACAGATGTATATTAATCAGTCGTACAAATTTAACTTTCCCCTTCTGCTTCGGCAATAACGACTGAATTGATTCATTTAATGCTGTCTCTGATAAGTAATATTCTCGATTAATATTCATCGGTATTATCCTTATCTAGTCGAATAATTATCTCGGTCGTTTGAATAGCTTTTCACGCTCATTAGCGTGCTTCCTGTTCACACGGTTTATTCTGGTATAACTGTTATCGAATTTCATTCAAACCAATAATGGGTCATTATGGAACATGCGATCATAGGATATTTATTTATGTTATGATATACACTGTGCAAATTGAATTTACGTTTGTTGCTCTTAAACCACTAAGTTATTTTTAATGTGAAATATGTATAACATTGCATATAATGCATTGTTGTAAATATATGACAATGTAATTGCAAATAGACCAATTACTGCAGTTTAAACACAAGAGTTTAAACATTTATTAGACTTATGGTAGCACTCAATATCTATTTCTATAATACGAAATATTCTGATATCTATTTTCAACAATCGTACACCTGAGAAAAAAATAGCCTAAATTTAAATAAATATTTATTTAAATACTGCCAACTAAATATTTACTTACAATAAATAAATATTTACTTAACAAAAAGAAATGATTGTTAAATCAAATTAATGTTTTTTGTACCAAATAAACATTTAACATTTGTATTTAACAAATATTTAGTTGGTAATTTAAATAAATATTTATTGAAATTTAGGATATTTTTTTCTCAGTGTAAGATCAATGTCGTTGTGCGTAGCTTAGCGTCGAGACACTACCAGTGTCTCCAAATATATTGGAGTTAATTTTCTTTAAAAAATACCTTTGTGAGGAAATATTTAATTTTTGAACGTTCAACATCAAACGTATTGATGCAAAGATTGATCTTTGCATCTTGAATTTTTATTGACACATGAAGAAAACTAATTAAACAGCATGACCTAATTATCCATATACGCGATTAGAAATTGTTTAAATATTTTTGTGAAAAACAAAACAATTTAAAATTGATCAAAATGTGTTGATGCTGTCGAAATATTCCGCGTATATCTGATATCAGTATATAACCAGTTAATCTGTGGAATCAATGTTGTTCGCGACGCGCCAGGAATTAGGATGGCAGGATACGCGAGAAGCGAGACCATGACTAATCGGGCCAGCCACCGTTCCATTTCTACGTGGGTAGGCATATATATATCTACCAGATCGACTTCCCCGTTTATATAAGCGCCCGTTTACATGCATTCGATTCCAAACCGACCGGCGATGCGGTTCGACACCACGAACAGGCGCATGCTCGTTCGCAATACGTATGGAGCGCACAAATTGTGAGATGTCAGCGGTGGCTGCTCGCCACGATTGCTCTTGTTCCCGTTTACAGTTAGCAATCGAAATCTACTTGCAGGTACATCTTGCGAGACAAAACAACTGGAACGCATAGCACGGCTGCTTCTTCCTCTGGGAGTTTTCAATGTCCTTTGAAAGAAATATTTATGATCAATGATGTGTGTGTGAAGCTAGCGTCTCACTTGGTGGAAACTCATTAAATATTGAGAGTTCTGAATTTATTTTCAATAGTTCTACAGTTCTGTATAGAATATATAAAACTGATAATGATAATGAACTGATATAGTCAATGATGCCGATATGGTAAAATTGTAAGAATAGAATTTTTATTTCGATGATATTATGCATATAAATATTTCTTGTTCTAATCAAAGATGTCTTTAGTATATAGTTCTATATTAGTTCTATATTTTCTTAAAATAATTTTTAGAGCAATTGAAACAGTCTTGTCACTCGTTTTATCATTTTATACAGGATAACTTGGGAATAATAATGTATACATATTCCTACAAAAAAATCTGTTTGTATTGCTACATCCGCGATAATTGTTCAATTAACTTTGGCCGTAAATATAAAGCACTCTCAATTTATTGCATTTTGTTGGAAAAGATGGTAATAAAATCTCCAAACAAAATCGTTATAAAAATAAATATTATTTTTCAATAAAACTATTTTTTAAATTTATTTTTTGTTAGAATGTCAATTTGTGGAGGTATTTTTAGCCAAAGCTGTATTATTCAGAGATTATTGTTTAATTGTTGTATTCTAAAAAAAGCAAATGCAGAAAGATCAGTGTACTCTGTGTACAGGATACTAGAAAATAATGTTTCATCCCGTAGGGATGCGAGTATCATTTGATTCTTCTCAAACGCAGAGGAAGAAAGCGCGCGCGCATCGCCCGCAGCGAAGCAATCCTTATCTATTCTCGTTATACCCGACACCGAAAAGCGTTCTATCAACGTGACGGTGCGCGTTTTTATAGCGGCATCCTTATCGACGACAGTCTTCCATCTCCGAGTGCATCCGGTTTTCCAGGCGCTCGCAACGAGGGCCGATTTATCACGTAGTTTTGATAATCGAACCAAAATCGACGCGAGGCGAGCACGTTAGCGTGACTCAGAAGATCACAGCGGGGATAATCTCGCGATAACCGGAAGTGCGGTAGAGTTTTCCTCGCGTGAGCAAACTCGGCAACTTCGTTCAAGTGCTGAAAATCGAATTCTTGACTAACCAAGCGTGCATTTCTTTTGGACGTTGAACCTTTCACGAATCCGACGCGTTTTGCGGGGATGAAACTGAGTGAACGTGCGGATTTAAGGATAAAATGAATCGAAAAGTTAAAGCTATCATGAGTTAACTCACAAAAGAACTGTTCTTTTTAACTCTACTCTCTATACTTCTTTTGTGTTTACCATTATGTTATCGAAATTTAAAGAAATAAAATAAAGTTCTCTCTCGTCCAAGTCCTATACAAATTTACTTTTTACCAAGGATTCCTATGACTATAATATGAAACTGCCTCTTTTTCGATAACAATACGAGTTTCAACGCGTAACAACGTGCACTCAAAGTTCAATAGTTCTCGCAATATAGAATATACTAAAAATAGTTTCACGTGATTCTTTTCAATTTCACTTCCAAAAAATGTATAACGTTCGCTTTCTTCTCCAAATAGTTTTCCTCGCCTATTTTCCAAACCTTCGATGTAACTTTACTATCATTCACACATACACAAAAAGAATTTTTTTTTAGAGTTTACCCTGAAAACATGATAATCGTGGGACAACATTGTATTTCGAAGAATTTTAATGTAAATCTCTTTCATTTATTAATAAAACTACGATAAAACATATAAAAAAAGTTTGATTAATTTTACTGAAGTGTATGGTAAAAATATTGTATTGTACCAGAACTACTATATTTTTTCAGAGTAAATTTTAAAAGAAAATTCTCCCCGTGTACATCATGCACTATCAAAATTTTTTTACAGTGAATTCACAGTAGGCTAAAATAGAGATACAATAAAACTTCCGACAATTAGACCTTCCTCCGTTCTCGCAAAAAAAATGTTCTAATTTCATGAGAAATTAAACAGGTGTTTCATCAGAGAACCTGCTGGTAGAATCGACGCAAAATGCAACCGCATGCATGCGTGTATTCGTATAACACACACATGCACAATACTCTGGGTGCCGTCAGGGCCATGACGTCATGCGGAGGGGTTGACTATTGTACCCTTCTATCCTAACCCCATGAAAAGAGAAACCGGATGATTCTGCCCGAACGGTTCTCAGGACTTCCCATGGACTCACTTCCAATATGCGCGTATTATTGACTAACGCGCACGTTTACGCAGCCAACTGTGTCGCTGATTCACGAGTTAACATTGATATTCCCGAAGAGACGGAAATAACTTGTTAAAAGTTATCAGCGTCCAACAGTTTGTGTTCCACGTTGAATTTTACATCGTTAAATTTCTATGCATCTCCAGCAACAAAAGATTATCTACATTCGGATCAATTTTAAGATAATTTATTAAAAATTAATTTAAATAAAAAAAAAATTTTTTTGCTAGAAAAGAAAAATTTGTATTACAAAAAAATTTAATTTGTCGCTTGCTTTAATCATGGAAGATTTCAAACTTTTTTTTACGTGTTCGGGCAGAGCAGCCAATGACTGCTAGGCCAATAATTTCTCCGTTTATAGTCTCATTATGTTTATAATCTTGATAAGATTCCAAAATTAGGCAGGTATCCAATAAACAGAAATTCTACAAATAGGGAATGTGTATTCTGAGGTAATAGTGCTGGAATAGCTTTTTTATGAGCCTCTAAAATCTTTTAAAATTCTGGATTTCGATAAGAATACAATATTTGCGTGGCAAGCAGGTCTAAGTTTCTAATCTTAGCTAATACGATTTTCTCATCATTCTTGTCAACATTTAAAAAATAAATTAAAATATAACTAATAATATATATAATAAATTATATAAGTAATTAATTCTATATATAATCGAGTAATATGAAAATGATTTAATGATGAAGCAAATCCATATTAAACGTTGACTCGTGATTTTACATTAAACAGAGCGGTGTAATCCCATTAAATAATATCAGCTATATATATGTCGCTATTGTTAAATTTATCTTTTGTGCTATTTATTAATTTTAACACGTGTAAAACGAAGTTATTGTATATCTTTAAGAAAAAATTTATAGTGTTCAATTTTTTTCAATACTTTCTATACTACACCCAAAAAATTTGTTTGAATTAAAGAAAAATGTGCGCATTGTTATACGCCGATTAAAGAAAAGTTTCTTTCATTTGTGAATATCCTTTCTTAAAATCAAATAAATTTTTTTTTTAATGCCATTTCTTGTAAGTAAATTTTTATCTTTCCAAAGGTATTTTTACTCTAACTTAAAAAAATCCAACGAAAAAAACGATTTCTTCAATTTAAACATGACTTTTTTCTGAGTGTAACTGCAATCGCACTTGTTTTCTTACAAGCAAAACCACAACCCCCGCCGCGAGTGGGTCCTTTGAGAGCCACAATCGCACAATTGAACCCGAGAAAGAGATCTGCAGGATTCTCTGCGAGAAAATCTGCGTCGCCACACGAACGCTCTCGAAGAAGACGCCCTTTCTTCCGGAAGACGCGGTCTAATCACACGGTCCCACGGGGAATAAAGAGGGATGCGCGCGTCATCAGGAAAGAACTCGCTCTCTCTTTATTTAAGACCCAGAACTTTCCCTCGACGGAGGAACCGGCCGCGGGGTGGGCCGGCTGGGCCCAAAGAGGACGTTTCCATCGTAGCATCTGCCAGTTGGTGCTTCTGCCACACAGCTGCCAAATAACACGACCGATCCCTTCCTGACCTTCTCACTTCTCATCTCGCTTTTTCCTATCTCCTCTCACTCGTTCGCTATATGTTTCACTTCCTCAGCGCGGCCTGTTCCGTTTTCTCTTTTTCTCTATCACTTTCTCTCTCGCACTCTTTTCTTCTCGGTCTGTCTTCATTATTTCCACGGCGACGCAGATCTCTCCTTTATGCGCCAAGGCCCGATTCTCGCTTTGTATTCGAATCGACAAGCTGCCGCGCGAGGATGAAAGAGATAGAGAAAAAGGGGCAAAAGAGAGAGAAAAAGGGCGACGTTGTCGGTGTGTGAGTGTCGGGTATATATTTGTGGCTAGTACGAGGACAATCTGGACATGCCCGGGGCTCGTGTCCCAAAGTACAAAAGACTATGCCAGACTGTTGATCGGTGTGTATATGTGCGCGTATATATGTATATGTACGCGTGACTTCTTATTCCGTGTTCATAGAATGTAGATCGATTCTACTATCCTTCATCAGTCTCGGAGAACTTCCGTTTTTCTCTCGGCTTTTTTTTACTTCTTTTTAATCGTCAGTATACCTGTTCCCCTTGAATTAATTAAAGTACGCTGCTTTTCGAGAATACTTGTATCCGCATAAAGCCGGATGGAACTGCGAATTCGCTGTCCGTCCGTCTCTGACGCACGAGAGAAATTTTACCGCAAACCGCAGGAAATTTTGGCATGAAACATTCCTGTGTGAACGTGCGTAGAATTCTCGTTTTGTTTACATCAATGAAAACGCAAACCAAAGGGAACATTTATTTTGATAATAAACATTTTTGTTATACCAACGAATGGATATCTCAAATTTTTTATAAATTCTGATTTTCAGCTGCGAAGTTAAATTAATATGTACGATAAATTTGTTTTCTTTTATTTTATCTCAACTTTAAAATTTATAACTAAGACGTGATATTGATGATAAATTTGAAATCTACTATATACATTTTAAATAACAATTCTAGAAATTGTAAATATATATGTTTTACGTGTCTCTTAAAAATCTTAAAAATAAATAAAATTATTTCAATGTGGTATGATAATATCTTTACGCGTAGACACGATACAAAAGTTGTAAGAGTTCATTGTCCTAAACTCCAAATTATGAAGGCGCAAAACAGATTGCGCAACGAACTAGAAAGGCACCGACACTCTCAACGTTATGTCGGCACTTTTAACGGGCGCCATTGTTGCGCAGAAGCTCGTGTTTGTTGCATTATCTCGACGATAAGACTTTCACCACTGACGATTCGCGGATACGGTTGCACTTTGCTGCACGCATTATTTTTCGACAGCAACGCGACATCGTTCGTATCACTGCGTGCACTAACGACGGGAGTTGTGCGCCCGAGTTTCCTCGAATGCGAAATCGATGAGGGACGCGAATTAATAATGCTGATACGACCGCGACTCGAGTCATGCACATATATATCGAAATCAATGCGACTGCATTGTCGGAATGATCCAACTGCGGACGACATTTCTATCTCGGGAAGAAAATCTTTTCAGAGAGGTCGCCGAGTATTTCTGAAGGAGTATTTCCGAAGAATTTACTCGGTAGACTAGAAAATTCAGTTCTACGTTTCACTTTGGAAATATTTTCGATTTAATAATGGATCCCTTTTGTGTCCGCAATTATGAGTTTTTCTAAATTTATATATCAAAGAATAAATAAATGACAAATCTCAATTGTCTAGCTGCGATGAAAAGCCTCGCCTTTGGATGGATCCAGAAATTTAAAATGGCCATTGGCGCAAGTAAAATTTTTTAAAAGTCAAATATGAAAAGATAGGATATTAAATTATTATTTAAATTATTACATTAAAAAAGTATTATTTAAACATACAATTCATAAAAAACTTTTTGTTAAAATTACATTAACACAAAAAAGAATATAATAGAATCTATGTTTTTCACATTTAGGAGTTTTCTTAAATTAAGAAATATTTTTGGAATATTATCAAGTATGTGATAAAGCATTGCAGAAATATTAAAAGTATTATATAACATTTTGCTATAAATATTTTAAAAAAGGAAACTTGAAAAGGGCCATGGCTCCATGGATCCGCCAGTGAGCCTTGCTTAATCTATGATGTCGATTACATTTCCGTCACTGATAGGATAGGAAAGGCAGACGGTCAATTTGGCGAAATCGCGTAGGTCGATCTACAGTGCCGTTTTGCGTGCACTCGTGCATTCTGATGTATTCTCAATTCCTGCCCTCGGCGGAGACTGCGATATCCGCTGCATGCATTGTCAACTGATTAGTCGACAGCTGCGCACATACGCCGTATGCAGCCGCACGTTTTGCTATTCTTGAGGCTCTCGCCTCAAGTCTCGCCTCTACGGATTTCTAATTTAAACCACTTCGCGGTAAAATTGATACTTCCCCGTTGCCGCAAGCCCCCACATTAAGCTAACATTATACACATTTTCAGCGCCCGAATCGATAACGACCGCGTATTTCATGTCGTCGTTAAATATTCTTAGCCGCGATAAAAACCGCCGATAAATGCGCTGATGAACGTGCATTATAACGTTAAACTATATATTGAGTACTTCTTAATTAATACAACGCTTTTTTAATTTAAAGTAATCATTATAATTGCGATCACGTCATGTGTTTGACATTTATGAAGATTAAAAATATAATACTTTAATGTAATATTTTACTCATGATAGAATATTTGCAATTAAATTCTTCTACAGGAAATAAAATAAATTTTCAAATCTCGAATTCCACGTGTACGTGTGTAATTCAATTTTTGACAATTTGTAGACATTAAAAAATGTGTTGTATAAAAGTAATGCTTTATACGCGTGATGTAACATCTCTTTCAACTATCTATTTCGATTGGTCGGTTAAATGCGCGGAACGTATCGCGCATCAGTGATCCTTTTTCTCTTTCTCTCTCTCTCTCTCTCTCTCTCTCTCTCTCTCTCTAATAAAGCTCTCGTCAAGACGCGATAACGCAGAGATACGGACGCGTTTCACCCGAGGATCAATTTCATACAGGAAGCAGATAACTAAACGTGCCACAAGAGAGCAGTATGGGACACGAACCGGTTGCGTACTATAAAATAACGCAGTGGCGAAACGTTATATGTCGTGCTATAAAGATGTCATGTGAATAGTTGACAAAATCGCGATCATTAAGAAAAGAAGGTTCGTGTTCATTAAGAAGAGAAGGTGAGAAAGTAAAGATTAAAAGATATTATGGCGAGGAGTATACGGTCTGAAATGTTTGCACTGCAACCAAATGTTTGCTCTGCGAGTAATATTCACGCTACGAAGGACTTACGAAATTTTCACAACTATCTCGCACAGCTGTGCAATGAATTCTTATATTTGAGCAGTATAGACGGAATTACAGTCATTTTCCAAGAATGATCATAAAGTTACAAGATATGAAAAGATTATATATATATTTTCAAAGTTAAGAAAATAATTCTAAGAATTAAGCAACATCCTTAAAGTTAACATCCTTAAAGTCAACTTTTACTCTACTAGGTACAATTTGGTGCCTCATCCATACACGGAAAAAAATAGATTTGCTGATTCAGCAAAGTTATAGCTTGCTACGCGAATTCAACATCTGTAATTAAGAAAATTTGGTGGTTCAACAAAGAACTTATATCTGTAAGCAGTCATCAATGTGCTCATATAACAAACTCATCTTTGGTAATATTATCATTGTTATTGCAACAAATTAATTCAGTTGAAATAACTAATTTAATATGTTTGCAATACATATTTTAATCTACATAGCATGCTGAACGCGGGTCTCTAGTTGCAAAATTATAGACATAATGTGACTTGCGTAACACACATATTTTCGGCTGTAAGACGCAGAACGCAGAACGCGAAAATTTAACTTCAGTGCATCCTGTGTTTATGTCCAGAGCCTATATGTGACGTATAATTAGGTTAGATTAGGTTCTAACCTTGCAACCGCATTCTGCGTACTATGAAGATCCAGCTTAATACGTTTAAGTAACACTTTAAATAAAAATTGTATATACGTTTATTGTTGTATTATTCAATAATTCAAGAATTGCATTTTTTTTATTGTATTAAAATAAAAACCATGTATTTATCAGAATTTGTTGTCTTAATTAAGTTGAATTGTTAGAGCAACTAATTCTTTGCTACAAGATTGCTAATGTAATAAGTTTCTTCATTATAGCAGCAAAAGTATGCGCTATCTTAGTTAACATGTTTTGTTACAAATGTTGACCTTTATAATAGATTCATTTTTTCAGAAAGTTATCTTTGCTGTATTAACAAATTTGCTATGCTATTAGAACAAATATGATTAGTTACAATCTTTAATTTAATTCAGCTACACAAATTTGCTACTTTAACATAGAAAACTGGCTGTGCCTATATTACGACTGTAGATTTGCTAAATCAATGAAATTTTTAGTTGTTTTAGCAAATCTTTTTTTTCCGTGATACTAACGGGGGCACGAATGTCCGTCTTGCGGTCATGCACTCGTTCGTACATTACGTTACTGAGCGCGTAAATAAAGAACATTGCTATTTATATAAAGAACAGTACAAAACGTTTATTAATAAAGAACTCAGAGCATAACGGTCAATCAAACGTCTCAGCGCAGCGAAAGCTCACACTGAAATCCTCGAGCTGGTTTCTTAAACTACGGAGCGGATCGTCGACAGGCAACACAATTTTCAGGACATAGGTGACGATCTTGCGGGTGTCGGCACAGGGTATTCGAAACGGCACGGGTATAACAATACTTTCAACTTTCTAGAATAAATATTGGCACTTCATTTTGAAAAATAATAAAATGTAGTATAATTTATAATTACCGAAAGACGCAAAGAAACTTGCACGAACAGGAATCGCTCGGTAACTAGTGACCCCCCCATAGACCCGATTTCATAATGGTTACTTAAAGATTAAAGGTAACCAAGAAATTCATGAATGACTTTCATTGATGAATCTGTTGGTAACCTTTAATCTTTAGGTAATCTCATATATTATGAAAACGGGTCTTAATAGGGTAAAGGTTAAAATAAAATCTGAATTTTCATAATAAGAAATTATAAATAAAGATAAATAACGCAAAATAATTAGATTGATCTTTTTAAGAGAAATACGATCGACTTGATAACTAAAAAGTTACAAGTAATTAAACTTTTCAATTAGGACTGTATAATTAATCTGTCGTTCGCAATTAATTGTTAAATCTATTCCACATAATTTTCAAGAAAAATCTTGTCTTTATATACTTGTCTTCCACACCGGTAAAGAATCAGACGATGGAAGAAGCTAATAAAAGAGAAAAGACACGATACAGAAAATATTTCTCGGAAAACTTCCCCGTCGCGTGCTCAGGTGAGACCTCGTAACGTCATTGGCTTTAGAAAAAAAAGTCGATGGTCAACGGAGCATATCTTGAGGGAAACGGCAGACCCGTGAAAGGGGAAAGACGTCGTCAGGTCGCGGATACCGTGAGTAGGCGGAATGCTTAACGCTCCAGAAAATTAGGAACGTCCTGTCTGCAGAAGTAAAAGCATAATCTGCTGAGGAGTGCGCGACTGGCTCGGTCTCTCGTCCTCCACCCTCTCTTCCATGATGCAGGCCAGGACGATAGGTAAGGAAAAGCGGAAGGAAGAAGGGGGACTAGGGAGACGAGGGTACGTTGCACGTTCGGGTTCCATACCTTCACCGTCACAAGGTAGACAGCTGCTCCGCTTATTTCTTTCTTTTCTTTCTTCGCAGCATGCTGCTGGTTTCTTCGCCGCACGTGCAGCGTGAACCGCGTCTAATTCCTACAGGCAATCCACTTCGAAATGAAACTCCAAGGACACGAAGACAAAGAAAAGGACTTTTAGCGGCTCGAACATCAAACATTCGCATAGAGATCGAATTTAGAAAAGTGCAAGTCGAAGAAAACTGTTGGATTTTTGAAGCGGTGCAAATTATTCCTTAAACGTGAATATCTTAAAGCAAAATTTCCTGTCGTTAAATTTTTCGACATCGCTTATTAGACGCGTTAAACTAATTATGCCAGAAATTTATGTTAATCTATTCACGTATGCTTCGAGTGTAAATTTTAAGTCAAGTTGTGGAAATTAAAATTTTATTTTTTAATCTGTTGAAGTATATAGATAATTGAAAATATAAATAAATTATAAGTACACTTATGATACAATTATATAAAAATTTTTAAGAAAGTTGTTAAAAAATTCAATTCAATCTGAATATTTTGTGTCAAATAATAATATTAATATAATGTATTATACGCTCGAAAATAAAATAAATATAATCGCAAAAATAACTGCTTCTTGAACAACAAGTTAAACGTTGGAAAACGATCTCTGTTATGATCCATACGTTACGTACGAACAACACTTTATTGATAAAGTTAACGAATAGATAAGAAAATTATCTGCTTAAAGCTGATTATCGGACTAATTTTGACCGATGGATTTAAACGGTTGATTTTAAACCACTAAACAAGCAGCAGTTTCTAGGATTATTGCGCTCGTAATTACCTGTGAATTTTACGGCGCTGGACTCTTAATTAATGCCAACTCATTAACACATATGAATTATTTATCTATTTTGCCTTGTGCATAATTTACATCTACATTCCGACTAATTAATTCTCAAGCACGCAGTATATCTGCAAACACATGCAAAAATATCTATCTCGAAAGTACCCGTAAAATAAACAAAAAAGACATTCAAAAATAAATGTCGAATTGGAACCATTTTTAAGCGTGAGAAAAAAGAATATTAATTTTTGTCAAGGTTATACATATAACAAAGTACTAATTGCTCCATATTCTTATGTCAGTTTTCAAAAATAATTTTCTTTAAATTAACTTCATTACGTTTTTTCTATATCATTAAGAAGATATTGAATTTACGACGTCAGTATATATTCCTTCCTCAATATTTGAAATTCATTTCCTTTTTCTAGAGTCAGTGACAATTAAATATGACAAAAGGAAAAAAGAATTTTTGATAACGAGTTTCTCGTTACGAAATTCAATTGCGTTCGAACGTCAAACGACAATTTCATTCGGATGCTGATCTGCGACGCGTGCACGTTCGTGATGGACATCACGTGGATGCACATACGTTCGAGCGAAAGTTACACCATTTCGTTGATGACGTATATGTGTGTGCAAAAGAGGAGGGAATTTTTACGAGGAACACATGCGACCGAGAGAGAGAGAGAGAGAGAGAGAGAGAGAGAGAGAGAGAGAAGGTACACATTTGCAATGGTACACATGCGACGCGACGGGGACTCTAAACGCCTACCTCGCCCTCTTCTCGCGAAACTGCGTCATTCGTGTCGACGTAAACCTCGTAATTTCGTAGATCAGCATTTTGCTGCACATGCAAGTACGAGTGCGGTTTCGCCAATGAGCTCGAGAATATTTACACCCTCGGTCTGGTTAGTGCGAAAGTCAGTTAGCGCCAGGAATGATGCTAAAAATACGATTAGCATGTTACATTTATAGTCAGGTATTCAAGAGAAGAACGTTAGGTAATATTAGGTTGTCAAAAAAGTTTTAAATCACTTTTTGATTTTTACGTACACAAAAACGATTTTTATACATACAAATTTATTCAGCAACAACGACAATTATTCCTCAAAACAAAAGCTATTATATTCAATAATATCATTCGTCATTAGTTTGCTAGCTGCTGGATTTGATCTCAGTACCATTCGGGCTCCTTAAACGCAAAAAACTTACGACAAATTACCTCAACTTTTTTGCTCAACAGTTTCGAATCGTCGTCTTTGCAAGAAATGTTTCATTGAGCGAAACAGGCTGTGAGAAAAATGTCTGGTTGAAAATGGATGAACCAGAAGATTCTGATTATATCAATTAGAATTCTAGTTATCTCTCTCAACTATAGAATTCTAGTAGATTAAACTAAAAATTCTGATTCGTCCATTTTCAAGCAAAATTTCGATTAATTCAATCTTTTTTTCAGTGTAGTCAAACGCAAGATCAAGACTATTATTCCAAGTATGATAGGACCTCGATACCATATAGACAAATAGTTTCAAGATTAAATCCGGCAGCTAGCTAATGATGAATGATTATTGAACTAATGATGAATGATTATTGAACTAATGATGAATGATTATTGAACAAGGTCTTTATTTTGAGGAATAATGTCGTTATTCCTGAATAAACTTATATGTAAAAATTATTTTTATATGTACCCCTACAACCAAAAAAAGAGATGCGGAACTTTTTGACAACCTAGTAAAAGCTAAAATGAAATTAGAATGTTATGTTCGATTTATAAATGTTTATAACCCTTCATCATTTAAGATAAGAAAAATAGTAAAATTACAAACTAAATTAAATACATAACAGTTAAATTAAAATCGGATAATACAATGTATAAAAAGATACAAATAGGAAAGAAAATGTATACAAATTAAACAGTGTGTAGAGTTAATAAGTACAAATAAAAAATTAATACACAATTTTTTTCTGATTATGGAAATCGTTCATACTTTGAATTTTTCTCTAGAGACGCATATCGCTGCTTTCGTGAGATCAAATACACTGTGCTGAATTACTCATCCGCCCACGATGTCTTTCCTGCGTAGGGTATCCTAAACGCCCACTTACTTCCATCACCTTCTACCTTTTCACAAAAGTACGTCACTCGAAACCTCGTAAATATCATAAACTTGAATGGTGGAATCACGTAATAAAGTGGTTCGAAATTGCTTTCTAACAAATACATATACAACAAGAGATTTGTAAAGGGCATATAATATATGTACGTTCCTACATATTTTTTTATAACACTAAAACAGAAAAACGTATCAAATTTTCTCCATCTAAAGATTGCAATTTTGCAGAAGATAACAAGATAACGAAGACAAGATAACAAAGATAAGATAACGAAACAAGATAATAACAATGTTTGAATTTGTATCAATCACATTTGAATTAATAACCATTATACTTATCAGATTTATCTCTACACTGAGAGAAAAATGTTTTGTATTTGTAACTATAATTACATATTACTATAATTATGATTATTACTACTATAATAATAACAACAGTAGCTATGTATATAGTTCTAGCAACAAATGTATATAGTTGGCAACCTAAAATGACTATATATATGATTATAGTTATTATAACCATAAAATAGTTGAAATTACCATAAAAATGGATTCAAGTGACTATAATTTTATAGTTATGTTTTCGGGTAATCATATTTTTTATGGTTGTCCCAAAATGTAACTATAAAATTATAGTCACTTGAATCAATTTTTATGGTAATTTCAACTATTTTATGGTTATAATAATTATAATTATATATATAGTATATTTTAAGTTGCCAACTTTTTTCTCAGTGTAAATTTTTCTTTTATGCTTCCAAATAATTGTAAAAGCATGTGTTTTGAAAAAAAAAAAGAGATTCTATTAGATTCATAAAATATTTGCGCGATCATTGATACTATTTTGAACCGCCTATCGAGTAATGCAAGATTCGTTACTATCTATTACATGCTCCGTTACATTTGATATACGAGAACACTCGCATCCAATGAATTAATAATACATCTCTCTGCTCCGTGCTCCACTTCATCGACTTCGAATACCATCATTAAATCACGCAGGACGTTTCTGTGGTAATTTGCATTAGGTATATATCCATTTTTACTTTCTCTCCTCTACTCATCGACGAGTGACGCTTTTCGCGATTTGGAACGAAAGTTAGAAACTACAGATAGAGTAATGAAAATCAAGATAATTGAGTAACTCGATGATACCTATATATTAGTTACTCCAAACTAATATCATATTCCTTTAGAACATCAGATATGTCACTTAAATACGATTGAAACGCGTCAATTTCCATCAGTCGCAATCATATCCTTTTTATCTTCAACCTTACGAACTACTACTATTATCATTAAATTATAAATATTTAAAAAAACATGAATATATATTTTAAAAGAGCAAAAGATAAGCATAATTGAAGGATATGTTTAGTTAATACTAATACAAATTTAATTTATCATTTTAAAATTAACAAAATATATAGCGAGACAAGTTTTAACTTCATCAGTCGTAATTATATAAAATATATTATATATTATGCGAAATTATTTTATATAATTTTGACCGAGATGAAAGCTGATTTAAGTCAAAACTTGTCTCATTATACATTTTATTAATTTTAAATTAACAAATTAAACTTGTATTAATATTGAACATTCTTTATTTTTGCTCGTCTTTGGCTGTCGTATTTTAATATATTCATTTAATGTATTCATATTATTTTTTCCCAGAGTTGATAAAGACTAATGTCTTTTTAAGAATAAAACATACTGTGTTTCTTCTTAAATATGTTTTTAATGCTTCAAATATACTTTAAACAGTACTATAAAAAAACATATTTAAAATATATTAAAAACATCAATGAAGCATATTTCAAACTGTTTAAAAGATGTTTTTTATCAATCCTGTTTTTTCCAATAACAAGCAAGATATTAGTTTCAGTTATATAAATACTTATTTCAACAGAATATAGAGATATTGCAATGTTTATCCGTATAAAAACATTTTCAGTCTAATTATTAATTTATAGTTTACAATTTATTTATTTTTATAGTTTACGTTGTAAATTAAAATCGATTCTTAAATTCCCTCCAGCTATGCATCACGTGTGGATGAACTCAACATAAAATAAGTCTTTGAGATAATAACGCAAGCGACGAAGGTTTCAGTTTATCTTTGAAAAATAAAATTGAGAAAAGCGTCGTGCCTGAAACCTGGATCGGACGCGCGCACTTTCACGCAGGCCGGCTGGTTGAGAACCTCTGGACGGCCCGCTGTTGCGTCGAACGCTCGCGCAGACGCGAGGCGAATCCGCCACATATACACTCTCAGATATCCCAAGTACGTGATTATGCCAGGTCGAGAAAAAGGAACGACGTTTGTACATCGGCTACTTTACGATATACTCTTATGAATGCGCAATATTAACGACGATTATCGCCGTTTCGATTGTAATTATGACGCAAGTTAATTTCCTAAAGATATCCCATACTCGATCTTCAAGAGTGAACGACTTTACAGTTCACCCAAAAACTAAAATTGTCGTAAAAGATACATATGAATTTAATTTTTGTAATAAATAATTTTTATTTGCGATGCTCTTTTAATCCTCTAGAACTGACGTTAAAATTTGTAACACGGTTATTAAATACTGAGTCTGCAAGATCCGTTTAATTTATGTTAATTAACCCTTCCGTCAATTATAATTTTTCACCCTTTCACTACCATGTTTCACGAGGTAGTGAAACCCGCAAAAAATGTAAAATTGAAAATAAGACAAAGTCTATGTAAAAGTCTGTTCTTTGTTGTTCAAACAGTATAGAAATTTTGAGGCGTAATAATGAAATTCGCACCAAAATATAAAAATTTTTACTGTTTAAAAATCGTTATGAATATCCAGGATCCATGCATTGCCAAGATTAAAAGTCACTAATTAATTTCAATCAGAATGACATAATTCATATAAAAAAGAATAAATAATAATATATTTTAATAAGAATAATTCAAATTTGCAAATGTGAAAAATTAAATAAAGAAAATTGATTTGTTTGACATTTTTGAAAAAGAAATTTACAATTGAGTGATCCACTATCGCCATTTTGATTATAATTATGACTCACGTTTTGACAAAGAGATTTATAATTAAGTAAATCTTATTGACTCATTGACAGCTTCAGAGAATTAACAAAGATATAATTTTATCCTTAAAAACGTCTTATTCTTTGCGATGTTTTGACAGGACATGTGTGTATGTAAAGTTGTGAGATGTTTCGTACGATAAAATAACAATCGATTTAACAGATATTTAACACGTAAAAAAGGAATGTTCAAAAAGAAGCAGCTCTTTGTACGAGAGAGAAAGTATTCTCTATATTTACTGCAGATATTAATATTCCACATCGATTGGTCGTGAATTACCAACGATAGTAGAGTATCGTTTGCGTATAATTGTCTTATTTACAGCGATGATTAATGATAGGATTATGTGTACACACAGTGCTACGTCTCGATGTTATACGATACTCCAGCCGTCGATATGTTACGGTAATCATATCGAATCGTAATTAATTTGACGTGCCAAACGTGTATTCAATTAACGAACTCATACGCCGACTGATGCGTGAACATGATTTTCGGTGCACGCCTGTAACATGGGCTTAATAGGCGTAATAGGTATGATTAATTAGCGGGAATCAAAAGGTCTTACGTTACACAAGAAAAAGAAAGCTGCTACTTCGTGATCGAACCGCCGCGAGTCATAACTGTTACCGTGTCGGCTACGCGTAATTATGTAATTTACACCCGCAATTAATTTCTCGGAATTAGCTGCTGAGAGACACCGAGCTTTTCGTTGTACGTATTATTAAAAACAGGAAGCATTTTTCGTTTGTTCGACGAGAGATAACTACGGGAGACATTATCTCGATTCGTCGACGATTGTCGACATTACGTTCGACAAATACACGTGAAATCGTAAAAATTTATTAGCGTCTCCCGCCGGTAGAAAATAAAAGCCAGTATTCATAATCGATTCTTATTTCGATCTACTTAAGTAATATCTTAAGATGCTGATACTGCTCTATGATTGGCTTCTTAAGACTACTTGAGATGATCTTAAATATAAAAGTGACTATGAATGCCGGCTAGTGTAAGAAATTTCTTGAATAATCAAACGCAAGAAAAGTTACTTTACAAGTTACTTATAAATTATTTTTTATTATAAAAATTTAGTACAATAAGTTCGAGTATTTTATATTACATTTTATCATTTGCTCCAATTTAGTATTACTTTTTGCACTAAACTTTTATAACAAACACGTATAAGGTAATTTAAAAAGTTACTTTCCCAAACCTGAACTAACCTCAAAAAAAGTTCGACGCCTTTCGAGCTATTTTTGCATTGCGCTTTAACATTGAGATTACACAAACACGCACACATATTACTGACATTTCTAGAGATTACTTACGCAACACTGATTTCCTTTACGATTCCACGCTATCGCTGTTTTTTTATCTGCGCGTTTGAGCGACTATACGGGACGCAAGACACGTGCGGCGCGGCGTGGAGTGCGCGCGGAACGAAATTTTGATTAAGTCGTCACAAATAGATACAAAACAATGACGCACGCAATTAAGGTGTCGCGACAAAGTGTAATCTGTTCGAGAGCAATTATTCCTATCCGAGTTCCTCTTTTTTTTTTTTATACGATTGCCTTGGCGCCGTTGCGACAAAAGATGTCCATCGTAAAACATACGCTGCGTCCATTGCTTCTCGTGACGTCTCACCAAGCTTACTACGCATTACATGAACGGGAAAAGTGGCCATGGTCTTCGCGATCGATAGTACCGGCTGACTGACTGTGCTCTGAGAGCACGTGCTAAACACGGGGAAGCCGGTCGAACGGCAGCGTTTTCCGGTGTCCTCGCCGGGTAAAACATGGCGACGTCGAAACGGGCAACATGCCCCGCGAAAGCCACGTATTCCGTCATTCTTCCCGATCCCTTTAATCTTTCTTGTGAACTTTCTCGCTCGTAGTATATGTTACTTTGCATGACCTGTCGCTACGTCGCGTGCACATATAGCGTTTGCGTTGTCGCCGCGTTCGATGGGAGAAGCAGAAAATAGGTCCGCGCGAATAATTCGATAATTGAGTGGTTCATCAAGAGAGTGTGTTATTCTCCGCAATTTCCACAATGAAGTCTAATAGAGAAAAATCGATCTTTTCAGAATACTCGTAACTGGCGTACACTCGATATTATCGTGGCACGCTTTCTGTTCATTATATCATGCACGGCATCATCTATACAATTATCATTGATGACTCAATTCATTATTATAGTTTCCATTTTCTTGGAAGCTTGAAAAGGAATTCAATATGTAATATTTTAATGGTTACAAATGTATCACTTATAATAGTAGATCATGTAACCTAATACAGTCGAACTAAATTTCCAATATTTGTTTATTCTCTGTTTTAATTAACTCATATTTAATGAATTATTCGAGTAATATAATTAAAGATATATATTCAATTAAATAAAAATAAACTTATTTCTTTCAAATATTTTTTAATGAAATCCCTTCTAATATAGAATTGGATGTTTTTACCATTGGATGTCATCTCTTTTCATTAATTTTCAATATTTGACGTCAAAGATTTTTATGATTAATATAACGTACAACGCATACACAAAAGCATAAAAGTCCAATCATCTCGCAAACATAGGATATATGATTTACGCTACTTTCATAATCACGGGCACGGCAAAAGAGCTATCAATCATCAATAATATCGCAAAGATGTTGGAAGTATCATTATTGCGACTATAATCCACGTGATTTGCAACGAATGATTAAACTGAAATTTTCGCCGTTCGCTACACTCGCTAAAGAGGTCGCGTAGCAGAAAACGCAATTGCAACGTGCGGCTCCGCACAATTATGCAGATTATTCCTACCCGCGTGTGAAGGATCGCGAACCCGTCGGCGTAAACTTCATTGCCACACATGGAAAACTTTGGAGCGCGCTGTCGTAAGCGATAGCGACGCGGATATAATGCGGAGAATGTTCGCTGAAAGCGACGACAGATTGCAACGATCAATTTTGTTCTACGTTTTCGACGCGTATTCTTTCGAATACGCGAATATATGCATACATATATGTTTTACGTTCTTTTTGCAATTAAACGCGTTTTTAAATGGGTACTTGTAAAATAATTATATCAAACTCGAGAGATATTAGGTGTTAAACTTAATTCCTGCCGTTTTTCGTCTCCAAAATTGATTTGTTTCGAAAGGAAGATGAATGAATACCTTAATCAAAGTAATTTCCTCCATTTTCTACTTTATTACTAATTAATAATACTTTATTAATAATACTTTGATTAAGGTATTTCCCTTCGAAATAAATCAATTTTGGAGACGAAAAACGGCAGGAATTAAGTTTAACACCTAATAAAATGATTATCGGATTTTCCTAGAATATCTTTTGTATTCCATTTTACTATCCAAATCGTTTCCTTTAAATAAAACACTTTGGATATATATTTTTTATTTTTTGTTTCTTTCTGCGTCTTTATATATGATTTATTCTCTCTCAAGAATTTAGAGAGTCCACTGAGAAAAATGTTTGGCTGAAAACGAACAAAAATCAGAAGATTCTGATTAAATCAATCAGAATTCCGGTTATCTCAACTAGAATTTTAATAAATTTAACCAGAAAATTTTCTAGTTAAATCTACTAGAATTCTAGTTGAGAAATCAGAATTCTGATTGATATATATAAGAATAATCAAAATATTCTTCTGATTTGTCCGTTTTTAACTAAACATTTTTCTCGTAATTCGATATATAACTATATATATACATTTAAAGCCTATAATGTAATATATTGTAACACGTAATCCTTACGTTAAAAACAAATAATAGCTATCAAATTTTAAGTAAAGTAATTGCAATAAAATATTCGATGTAATAGCAAAAATAATTTTATTTTTCTAAATATTTCGTAAGTATTACCGAACATAATGATAACCAACCGTTTGGTTATAAATAATTACTAACTATTAGGTGTTAAACTTAATTCCTGCCGTTTTTCGTCTCCAAAATTAATTGGTTTCGAAGGGAAGATGAATGAATACCTTAATCAAAGTAATTTCCCCCATTTTCTACTTTATTACTAATTAATAATACTTTATTAATAATACTTTGATTAAGGTATTTCCCTTCGAAACAAATCAATTTTGGAGATGAAAAACGGCAGGAATTAAGTTTAACACCTAATATATTTAGAGAAGTAATATCATTTTTGTTATATTAACTAAAAATTCGATTGAAATTATTTTACTCAACATTTTCGTTTGGTAGCTATTATTAGATTCTTTTTCAGTGTCTATCTATAGAGATTTGTTTCCTATTTCTTTCTCGTTGTAAGATTCTGAGTTCGAGTCTGATAAAAGGTATAGACCGAATAGATAATTTAAAAGGAGTTTGTTTAAGAACTAGAGGGTGCATATATCTTCTTAATCAGATCATTGCCGATGCATTGTATCGGGTAGGCGAGTCGTCGTGAATCGCGACAACGAAACGACGCAACGATGTAACATGGGCGCGGAAGTGGAACAACGCACGCGTGCATCCGGATCCCTGCGGGAAGTCTTCCGCGTCGTGTCTCGTTATGTAGTATCGTAGCTTATGTCGTTTCTTGCCAACGAAATTAATGTCTCTTTCGAATATGGACGAATATAAAATGAACACTAGTACGGTGCATTCTATTTTCGTTCGGCGCCCCAGTTGCGTCGGCATTACATGAAATTTAAGTAGAAGTCATATTTAAATGCGATCGATTGCTATCGCCGATAAGAACCAAACGGAGCGTGATGGAGTGCGGTCATGGGTCATCTTATTTCGTCTCTCTGTCTTTGGGTGACATCGTTAACTAAATCTTGTACATAAATACAGTAATTCTACTTTTTTTTAGATATATTAGATTTCATATACGTATATATATGTGTATATATATATATATATATATATATATAAGTGAATTTTTTTTAAAGTGAGAAGATTTATTAAAATATTAATAGCAATGCTCATTAAACTTTTTGTGTAAAAATTTTTTTAAGTGAAAAGTTTTAAAATATTTAAAAAGTAATACGTATTTTTCAGAAGAAAATAAAAGATATATGTATTATTTTAATATAAAATTTAATTTAATAACTAATAATTTATTCATTCGTGTAATCCTTTCATTTAAGAATAACATTGGACTAATTTATATAAGAATAATATTGAACTAATTCATTTAAGAATTATATTCGACTAATTTATATTAAATTTTGTAATCTAAAATTTCCTATTGATTCTTATCTTTTATTTCAATATCTTGTTTCCTCTACGAGTTTCATTCTTTAAAAATGAGAAATAATTCGAGCGTTCACATTCGCGCGTCATATTCAGCTAAATGTAGTCGCAATGAAAAAAAAAGAAAAAAAATCACCGATATCGGTGTACTCTATTGCGCCGACACTGTTTGGAGTCAGTCGTGTATACCGTCGAATAAACTCGATAGAGTTCAAACCGTCCGGCCGCCATTGCTCGGTCGGCCCGAGTCGTCGTACATAGAAATCTAGGCCGCATTATGGATCTACATGCAGATAGCTTACGTGAGGAGCTACGGTTGAACGCGCGTGATCATCTCGAATTCGAAAATCGGTTAGTAAATTCGCCGCTTTGCGCCGCAAAGAGGCTGCTTAGGATCCTGATTAAGCAGATGATGTCTTTTATAAAAAGAAATTTTTAATGTAGCTTTAATATATCTAATTCTATTATATCTTTTGCATATTGCTGCATAATTCTTTTATGCCAATTAAACGCTGAGCAAATCTTTGCTTTTTTAATATATCCGTTAAGCGTCAAATTTTTTTCCACTCCATTCTGGTTTTTCTGGATTTTAGTAACCGGTTAATATCGCGAATAGGTGTGCAGGAGATTAAGTATCATGGCTTCCACGTTTTGTGGATCTGTAATTCAAACTAGTCTTCATACGACGTCTATTATCATTTAATTAACGCGTATTTCCATTTCAGACTTTCAGACACGCGAAATTAGGATGTCACCTCAATGGTTGTTTTAAGTTCTGACACAAGGTTTACGCGTAATTATTCAAATAGAGGTATTGTACATTATTTAACAGAACGTATTTATATAAAATATCGACATAAAATGTATCGTTACATTCCTGTAAATTTATTCAGGACAGCGAGATAATGAAATTCCGCGTACTTTCACATTTCCTTCGTTAACAGAAACATGATATTATGGTTGAAGTAGATACTGTATAAACATGTTTTCTATTGTCATTTCAAAAATTAATCCGCGATGAACAAGATATTATAACCTTGTAACTTTTTTAATACTATATATATATATATATATAATCTCTTTCCTTATTTAAAATAAAAAGTATCTATATGATTCAAAGGTATGCAATGTAACGAAGATAACAAAGACAGCAATAAAATGAATCACGAAAACATATCTATAAAGAATCACAAATTTTTACGATTTTCACTTGAGAAATTCTATAGCATTATGAATATCCGCACTATAGTTTCTTACATTTTAACTTGATTATTTAAGAGAGTAAGCAGAATAAATCATTTTTTTTTTATTTAAGATAAAACTTAAGAGATTTAACTTTTCTTAAACTGTTTCTTACTTTGAAACAAAAGAAGCGCTAAAATAAAGAACTTTTTTCTAAAGCGGGAAACAAGATTTTTTTTCTGGATTCAAGAAGATATATTTTTTACGCAACGTTTATGAATGAGCTATTTTCATCCCTCTGTTTCTCTCTCGTGAATTTATATAACACGATATTCGACAATGTCCCGAAGCTACGCATACACCCTGCCTATATTTTATATTTAATTCACGCATTAATTTGGATGTAGCGCATCCCGCAAGCGACAATGTGTTGCTTAAAGTAATGCATCATTTAAACGACCCTGAGCAATGATGGCGTTAAAAATCTTCCCCAGCAACAATCACCAATTATTTATAATTACAATCGACTCAAACTTGCGCAGCACGTGCATCGCTATTATAAATATATGATGTCACAATTCCGCACTGCGTGCTTCTGATACATTTATTGGAACTAAATTATGATAACCTGACTAATCTCGCAAGATTAATATATTTAGGAAATTTCTTAGTGTTTACGAGTCAACAACGATAGCATTCTTAAATAATTCATAAAATAAAATTTCATGTTAACGATAATGATAGTTCATTTCTTTTAAAGCAAACAAATTTTTCTATCACTTTACTGCATTATCGTTTATATAAGAATTTATGGATTATTCAGAAAATTAGGTCACGCAAAATTCACGTAAAAAATTCAGTTTAAGAATAATTTACTAAACTATTTAACATTAAGATTAAAAATTAATTTTCGCCAAAAATGTTCAATTATATTTTTACTTAAATCAAATACAAATGTTTGAAGAACAATATCTTAATGTGACAAAAATAGAAAAGTGCAGCGCATTATAGATTTTTGGACTGTAGCGTCGCGCGCGCAGTTAGGTGCACTTTGCTTAGATAGTATCACACACGGTTGAATGGATCGATAAACTCACGGGCAAAATAGGACGACACATAATGGAATCATTTATATACTACCCGCAAAAATGATCGTCGCTGAAACCGCGTCGTTTTGCGCACAATATGTGAGCACCTCGTGAAAATTAAACGTCATCGCTGCTATAGCCACCATTCTGTAGGGTGACGCGTAATTCGCGAATGATCGTGAAAGATTGATTATTTCACGGGATAGAAAAAATTGTACGGACGATAATAAGTGACTATAAAATCATTAGTTTTTTTTATTACTTTTTTTATGATAGATTGCGTGAAATGACGATAGCACTTATGGATTCGCGGTTATAACAAGGTATAAAAATATATCTTTTGCACTTTTAATCTTTACAAGACGGGAAAGTTATTGTTATAGTGGCATTGAAATGATATCATATTTTAAGACGAAGAATACAAAAAATAAAAATAAAATAATACATTATAACAAATCTTATTTAAAAACAGCTGTCTGTAAGATTTTGAAAATAGACACCCGCCTACAAAGGTTACAATAATATGTTCGTCACTCTTTTTTACATGCAGAATTGTATATTAAAATGAAAGAAGTATACGAACAGAGTATATATCTTAGTAAAAGATATTATAAGCTAAGCTTATAATAGATATCTCAAGAGATTTCAATAATAAGTTAACATTAATAGATTTCAGAAATAACTACCTTTTTTAAATGTCATATGAATCAGATAGAAATATATCTGATAAAAATATTTAAATAGTACCTATTTCGGAGACTATATTATTATGATTATGACAAGCGATTAATTTATTCTGGAATATAATTGCTACTTGATACTATTTAATTTATAATTACATGATCAATATAATCAGAAAATTTGCGAGAAGCCTCCCCATCGTAAAACTTTTTGCATAATCTAAAATATAGTACTCACCCGCTAGAATCAGGTTGCGCTCTTGCTTCAACAGGCAATCCAAAAATATATGGAACATGTGTGTGTATATATATATATATATATATATATATATTTATAGATATCAACGTATATATATTCAACGTGTATATATAGAAGCTCCTAATATCGGCATGAAACGTTAATCACAGTTGCTGCTCCTTTATATTCCTCAAAGCGTTGATGATGCGATGTCGTCCAGTTGGGGATCCTCAATCGAGCATTCCTGCCCAAGACGTCGCGTGTGTTAACGTGCGCGATTACGAGATCACCAGCTCGTTGACGAAGAACGAATGAGACGTAATGAGAAAAGAGAGATCGTACGGCGAGACAGAGAACGAACGCTACTTAATTGCGCGTAATCGAGAAAAATAAATCAGGAGGAATGACGAGAGAGCAGAGCCGAGCGACGGGCTCGATCTCTTGTGAGCGCGAGACAAATTTACCATAAATTACCGGAATAACGGAAAAGCACCGGTTGTCTCGGCGAGATGTATTACGCCTATAAATTACGGTTATCACAGGACAAAATGGATTTGACCCCTTTCCATCCACTATCTGCTAGCATTTATGTTAAAATTAACGATTTTTAATTATGTCCTTGATACTATCGTAAATCGCGAGGTTTAACGTTGACGCGAGGAATTTTTGCATGTACCAATAAACGATATAAGCGCATATTTTCTAATTCGTATTCACATATTCAGATAAATCGCGCTCATAATGGATGCTCGACATATTATATATCATGTAATTATATTCTTTTCAATCCCTCTCGTGTGCATGGATGTATATAAAATTCGTCGCGTGTACCGTCTACCTTTCCTCTCGTTATAAGAATCGTCGAATAAAACGCAAAAAATTTCGACCGTGACAAATTCCCTTCCCGCGATTGTTCGCGATAACCAGCCTCGACCATTCTGCATTTATAATGTAACTTTTTAATCATCCGTGAAATTTCACCACGTTTATCCCTAGATATATCGTAACAGATTATTCTCGAAATTGACAAAAAAAAAATGAGAGATCGATACAATGAAAAATAAAAGATGCAAAAGCATTTCTGTTCAAACGGAGTTCGAATCGCGAACTCAATACGTTCGACCCGTTTATGTAATTCTTCCGTGGGAACTTGGTGTTACGAGCAATCGCGTGATTTCTCTCGCACGTGGTAAAGCAGCTTGCAAACTCAATGTTTTCCAGTTTGAAACGGCGCCGCCGAAAACATTGTTTCAGACGTCGTTTCTGTGCACCGAGGGGAATTCCCCTCGTACTTAAAGTCCCCGCGGTATAAATTAATTCTACGCGTAATACCCCGCTTGTGTGTGCTAAGCGCGAAAGCGCGGCATTAACGAAGTTCGGAATTACACTATGGTATCGAGCGTGCGGGTCACTTAAATATCAGTTACGTTAATTTCCACTTGCATGCGAAACGTGTTCATGAGAGTCAATTTTGAAATCCAGCCGATGCGATGGTGGACTCCGATTGCGAAGATGATACGGTGCGATGTACTTTTTAATTGATAGGTGTACGCTTTTTAATTAATACTCGTAAAATATACAACATCAAAACTGCGTCGGTGTTATAACCAAAAGCAATCATTTATTCATTCCGCCGAGTCACAGCCGAGATGTAGTAAATTTCATTATTAATTAATCGATTCGTTTATAAACACTAATGGATGCTATCCAGTCAAATCGAATTTATCGACAGCTACCCTTCTTCCAATATTTAAGCGGAACAACGCCCATCGAATACTTCAAGTTGTCTCTTGTTTATTGACTAGATTGTATCTATTTTGGTGAATAATAAAAATAGCATAGAACGCCGCTTCATTGTCACGGTAAAATTGAAACGGTATTATCATCGATAATAATTTATACACGTTTACGTTCTGATTATTATATTGTGCGAGACTAACAGCTTAGGATATTATCATAGATGTTTTGACGGACAGTAACGTTAAATGAGATTACATGTATCTTCTTAAGAAGATATATGCCACACATTGTAGATCATTTTTTTCAAACTTTTAATAACCAATTAATTTACTTGTACTTAAAAAAAATTAAAAATATTTTCAATAAACATGACGATATATGATTTCAATTGGAACGATCGAGCGTACACGATAATTTTTATCACACTTTACCTTCAATTTCCAGAGATATTCTCGCCGAATTTAATAATAACAAACTTCATGGATCTCGTGTAATAAATTACGCAAGCACGTCTCATTCGATCAATAAACCTATTCAATCTTTATTCCAATCGAAATAAATTCGATATAAATCATGTATTATCTCTTTGAACATTCTGAAGTTTAATATAAATCTTTCATATAAATTATTTTACAACTTTGCATACTAACAAAAGCACAAAAATGATTATCTCTTGGAACATTTATATATGCATAATTAATATATTTAATATACTCGTAAATATATCCCACATGACTTTCATTAACTAATACACTACAAATATTTGATTACCAAGATTTAATAAAAAGTGCACGTGAGCAAATAAATGCATTTGTTTGAACTCTAATAATAGTTTTTGTCGCGAAAAATCACTTGGCATTTCAAAAATTAAACTGCACGTTAAATGCCAAAAAAACAGGTTTAGTTTCCAACTGCGCGCAAAATACACAATTTTATATACATCAAGGTTCATCACATCGATGCACTCTCATCTAAAAGAGGCAAAATAGCGAGTGAAAATCGCAACGAAAGGTTTCTGCGCATTTCAGTCCGATTTGATCTCCAGATTGTCGACGATGGCGAATGGAATCTGTTTGCCGAACACGTAAGAGTGTGAAGCCACGGTGCTCAGTTCGACCGCGTAAATATTTATCCGGACCTTATTCGTCTCTCTTATTCGCGACTCGCTGAAATATTTGCGATAAGGAAGTCACGCGTTCGTATGACGCCACGTGCTATGAGCGATAAAAAAAGAAACGACGAGGTCTCATCACCTTCCACACTTGTTTGCGACGTATTTTAACGCCATCTTTATGGCAAATTTGGCCACCAGCACTACGTCAGTTGGTCACGTTCAATTTGTGCAAATGAAATTCGCGAGATAGTTTTGTACGAAAAAGATCATGATTACGACGCAGTAATAATACGTCGAAACGAACGACGCAAATATCTCCTGAATGCTGATATGTGCCAAAAACTGAGCGACAAAAAACCATCTACGTCATCCCACATGTGTATACGGCAGTTATAAATTATTTTTGAAATTCAGTCTTCTTTCACAACAGCTTCCGAAAAATACACGCTATTATACACGATTCGCTACTATAATTAAAAAGAAAATAGAACTATGTTAATAGAATCGTTAATGCGAAAGTGCATTGTTAATTGTAAACAGCGATTTATACTTCAAAGTAACGCCATTCAACTACGCTCTGTTTGGCTTCAAAATTTATATGTTTTAGAAATAAAAATATATTTGCAAATTCATGTTACATTTCGCTATTTTACTTTTGCAGTGATATCCTTTCGAAAAATTTATTACGCTTTCCGAATACGTTCTGTAATATTATGTGAGTAATCCAGCGAACAAGGTAAACATACATTGCAGCAGACTGGTAGAGACACGCATAGTAATAAAAGCGGAGCGATAAACTCGTTCACGTAAATAAAAGTTATGATTGAAAACCTTTCGGAAGCGCGACGTGGCCGCCAACGAGGAAACCGGAGCACGATTCCTATTCGATCGTAAACGCGGCATTAAACTGGCCGATGTTCGACTTCCATCGACTTCAACGAATCGCTTCGAGCGAACGACGATCCGCGGCTCCATTACCCTCGATATCCCACGTATAACTGACGAGCAGGGTTCTCAATCAGGGACATTTTATCACCAAATCCCACGACGCCACGGTCAAACTACGCAAGAATTCGATCACTCATTTATCCTTTTGTTTGCTTCATCGATTAACCTCCAAGAGTGACCTACTTTTCAAATGTAAATAAAGAGCTTACTTGTTAGTGTTACATTTAAGGAGCTAATTTTCAATCCGTTCTAAATTTCATTATAATAGATTTGTAAGAATAACAGCCACAATTCCTTTGCAGACTAGAGTCATAAACAAACTTTCCTCGAGTTCATTTAATATTCAGGTCTGTGAAATTGGCGCTTCTAAATGCGAAGTTTTACTAAATCGATCAAGCATTTAATTATCCACAATTCAACTATAAATAATAATTTTCTGTCCACACTCAATGCCATATCAATTTTGTAAGAGTTCGCATTTAGGCGTGCCAACTTCACAGACCTTTAATATTCCTATATATCTTCTTTTATTACTCCGAAAATAATAGCTACTGTAAATATAGCTTGGAAGAAGATATCTCTTTTGAAAGATATGAAAGAACTCTTCGGTATTCGGCAGCTCATTTCTCCTATATAGCTATGGCATATGTGTTACTTTTCGCTGCAATGTGATGTCATTACCGGGTTTAAAGTGCTGACCCACAACCGATATCGCGGGCTCCGAGTGACCTAATCGATATTTCATACCGGTCGTTTTCCACCCATCGGGAAGTTGTACGTTTAGTTTATCTTAACCGGCAGGTCAAACGTAAATTTCAAACTCCGCGGCGTTACCCTAAAGCGCACTTCAAAGGGCCGTTTCGCCGCGACATAAGAGGATTCGTGTGATCTCGCGACCGATACACGAGCCGAAACTCGCACGGCTTCTATCGGGGGCTTAAAGCACGATGCCGGATTTATAACGGATGGACCATACGTACTTACGTCACCGGGACGGAAATCGTCACAATGGTATATGGGGATTAGTGAGTCGCGCGTATTAGAGTATTGAACTCGGACGTCCAACGACGAAGCCATCGATTAACGATTTAATTTAAATTGGTTGCACCACAGACAAAATATTGCGCGTCACTTAAAACGTAAACGTTTTCTTTGTCAAATTTATCAATTTTTTAGTGATCTTAGAAATCAAATTCCTGTGCGAATGCTGCTTCTTAAAAAAAAATTCGATCACGTTTTCGAAACACTAAGAAGAATTTTAATTGTGATATCTCTCGTATTTAAATTTTTTCAAAATAAAATAATTAATAAATTAATTAATTCATCACGATTATTAATTTATTTTTTAAATAATTACGATTTGTTATTATGTAATTTAATTATATACTTAATACAAAGAGAGTTATTATGAATCGAGGAAAATTCACTTAAAACAAGGAATTGTTGAATATAAATTCCTAGTTCCATCTCGAAATAAATATCCAAATAGCATCCTGATGTAATGTCGAGTATCTATATAATATCTAGGATAATCTGAACAATATCCATGAATTCGAATAACAACTGAACATGCATATAAAGACTGTTTACTAGTCTGTACTAATACCGATTATTTTAGGAAAATTCACAATTTTTCTCGATAAAACTTCACTCCGGATTGCCTCGACTCAATAACCATTCAATCGCACGTATTCGGAGTCCAACTTTGTATCTCTACAATTTCAAGTTCTCGATACACGAGGTGTATCTCGCAACTTCGCTGCCGCTCCACTGGATTTTCATTGACATGAAGAAAAAGTAACGACGTATCCGGAGTACTCGGCTTCAGCAACTCACGCGAAACCGACGCGAACGAGCGGATCTCTCGTGCTTCTCATGAGACACGTGATTCGCGGAAGATTCTGCGCGAACCTTATTATCTCTTCCGCGTATTCGGTGGTGCATCAGTCACGGCCGTGGAAATTGCCGGCTTCCGCTCGGCTATAACGCTGTGGAAGCTGGCGAGAGGCCAGGTCCCATTCTCGCGCGTCTACGCGCGTATGCGTTTATGTATGTGTGTGTCACGAGTCTATTTTCAAATTCGACTAAAACCATCGCGTGCTCATGTCCGCCCGCCTGTGATAACCGCACCGCGTGTCTAAGTGGCGCCGATGCGTTCTAGGCGCCGGCATGCATCGCGACGTCCCGCGTCGCATTCGATATTTCGGCGTGATAGGCTCTACTTTAAATTACGGTGTTGCAATTCGCTGTACAATGTAATTACGAATACTCGTTGATGGATACAGGGGAAAATTAAATGAGACGATTAAAGATCTTCAAGTAAGAAATTGGACACCGTTTAGACAACTTTCTGATTGGTCCACCATATTTTTCAAGACCTGCTTAAGAATAATGAGATATCTCATTCTATTGCGTAGATATCTCATTCTATTCTTAAACATAATCTGTCTTGTTCTATCTTAAGCAAGTCCTGAAAAATATAGCGGACTAAACGTATGGTATCTAATCTCTTATTTGGGGATCTCTGGAGATGATTAAGTTGAAACGCATTTTCGGAGCAATGTAAGGGTGAGTTCAGACCTAGACAGAAAAGCGGAAAGCAGAAAAGCGGCAGCCAATCAGCGCTGGTTTCGGCTTTCTGTTTTTCTGTCAAGGTCTGAACTCACCCTAAATTTCGAATACACGACAGTCTCTACTGTGCAATTCGTGTTTATATCATTGATATGCATATAACACCCGAAGCGCGCAAGCATAACATATGTAGGCCGTGGAAGCGAATACCTAATTTTATGAATCTCGAACACGCGATAGTTATCTCGTATTAATGGTGTAGAACTAATACTTCGTATCCGCAATTTGACTTCATTGTTTACGAGTACACATGTTCGTAATTATATGAAAAGTGATGTAATTTTATCATAATGAGGAATACTTTATTAAATATGTGCAAACGATTGCAATTTTAATTTTAAAACATATTAAATCAGCAGCAAGATATATAAATTCTAATCTTGCAATATTTCATTGTTTGCAAAATTTAAAAAATATTAACGTTAACTATACAAAATTTTAACAAGATTTATTAATAATTTTTCCTATTTAAAAATGTGTTACATCGATTTTCAAATGGTATACAATTTTACATAATTTTTGCCAATATTGACCAAGTTTGGAAGTTATAGGTCTTTTTATCTTTTTTGCAAAGTGAATCCAAAAACATCCATCCAAAAATACGGCATATCGTATCTACACCATCCGATACTTCTATATTTTCCTCTGCAAACAAGGCAGTCACACGTTTATCGTTCCAACGTTTCATCATGTCGCGAAATATCCCTGATCTGCTCCGAGATAGTAAACGGACTGTAAAGGGGATGATCCAAAATAATTCCGGAGAAGGAAGAAGACAGACTGACGAAGGTTGCGATGTGCGCATTGCGACTTCGTTTTATTGCTGTTTTTTTAATGTTACGCGAGTTTTCGAGCAAGAGAACGCGAATGCAATAAAATAATGATGACAGGAAAAGGCGCTCGGAGAGAGTATGCAGAGAGTGTACCATAAGTAATATGTAGTACGCGCTTGTAGAATGAATTTATAACCTAAGAATGTAATGAAAACAAAGTTCACGAGTATGTATCATTCATACAAATTAATCTTTAGAATAATCGCAACAATAAATCGCATTCAATTACATGTTTAATAAAAAATGACGTACTATTGTTTAGTATTTTTTTTCATATTAAATTCTATTTATGAATAAATTTGAATTTCCTTACGTAAAAAGTTAAAAAAATAAATAAAGAATAAATAGTGATAAAAAATTTATATAGTTATCCCCTGTAATAAAAAATTATATTGTTTGATCTTTTTATCTCTTCTATAATAAATCCTATCGACAACGCGTTCAACATATTAAAACATATGCTGCATATTAATTATGTGATCGATTATCTCCGGTAATATAATGAAACGTTCAACATTCACCATGTGAATGGTCGAGGCTGTTATAATAGATATTTTAAGTTAATCATCGTCGTCTGTACATTACATAAAGATTGTTAAAATCGATGGACAGTAAACATATAATGTTATCGCTGGTAAAATCTAGATTGACTTTTATTAACGAAAATGCAAAAGCGTGAAGTTCTCAAGTTACAAGCTAATAGAAAAAGAGCGTGAATAAATAAAATATATTACTTTTCCAATGTAATCAAGCGAATTTAACAGAATTTTTATTTGATGTTTAATCCTCCCTCTGCAATCATATTTTTACTCTTTTCTGTAATCTGAATCTTTTTTCGAGTCCAAGTTTTTTACTGTTCTAAGCTTTCAAAAAATGTGAGAAAATTCAGGATTACTTTTAAATATATTTATTATATTATCAAATAGTTTAAAGTTAAAATTTATATGTAATACAAATTAAAATTTGTGCAAAAATGTCAAAAGAGAGTGAAATTTCGTTTGTATAAAAAAAGAGATTCAGATAATTTAGATTACAAATGGAAAGTTAATTATCAAAATATAAAATGTTACGTTTTAACAATTATTATTAAAATTACTTGGCTGAATTTGTCAAAATATTAAAAAAAATATTAAAAACATTAAATAAATCGTTTAAAAAAGTTTTCTCTCATTTTTACTAACAATAAGATTAACTCCAAAACAGCCGTGTTTACTTTCTTACTTAGAAGATTGAGAAGGATAAAATAATTAAAGTCGTCACTTCGTTCGTGAAAATTATTCGCGAATTGTTTGAATCGTTTCGTCAGCTGCTACGAAATTCAATGTTCAAATTTCCTCTGTCTCGCACCGGAATCGAAATGCTCATTTCACCAACCGAATGTTTGTGAATGAGAAGAGCCATGCGGCATGGAAGAGAGATCATCTGCAGTAATCTACATCAATCAAACAGACCGCGAGACGAAAACGGCCGTCAGTACCTATCGGACGATACCGAAACGTTCGTTCGCCGCTTCGTCAACGAGCGTCCACCAAATCGAAAGGTGACACTGCGACGACTCGTCCGTGTCGATCACGGGGGTGCATAAACGTCGAGCGCCGCACGTGTCACTTGTCGAATTCATCGCGATTGAAGCCGAATTGCGCCGACAATCCGCGTCAACTACGTCCGCTCGGAGAGCGAGAGAGATTTGCCGTTACCTCACTGCCCTTCGTCCATAAATATTCTTGATCAATTCTCGGTGGCATCGAGTTTTCAGCGGCGCAAAGATTCGTCTCGACGCCATATTTTCCGTCACTAATGCGCGGCATTAAACACGTTTTGTGTCTAACCTTCAAACCGCATTTAGGATAAAATGCACGTAAAAGTAACCGGAGAATATTCTGTCAACTAATAATCTTACTTACGTTTACGAGAACGATATTGAAGAACTTATATTGAAGGACTAATATACTCCTTCGTTCCTACAATTGAGAAAATACTAGCTAACGGCTTTGAAACGTTCATAAGGAGAAACCGAGAATTTTTCAGAAATGTGTCTATAAATCGCGAAATTACAGAACGAAAGGCAATTCACGGCGTTCTCCTTGCAGACGCGGAGAGAAGAAAATTCAGACAGACTGGCACGGCGCAATCGGACTCCGAGAAGTGCTCTCTACCTACTTTTCGCGCTGTGGCTCCATTTCGTACGTTCGTATCCCCGGCGGCTACACGGTACGACGCGCACCACAAGTACGGAACACTATTAAAGAACCGACAAACACCAGCACTCGCGTCCAACCCCGGCTGACGACGGTACACTTGCGAGAGGGAAGGCAGTGGTGACGACGATGACGATGTTTCAGGGCCCGCCGGCGTGCGCGACCGAATAACGCGACGGAAAAGCCGGGCCGTAAAGGAACACGTTCGTCTCCCTCGACTACCACTCGAACACTGTCAGGTGTGCGCGGAGCACTACTGCACTACTACCATCACCGTTCCCCCCACCACCGCTACCCCTCCCCACCATCGTCATCATAGCTGCTGCCGTCGTCGTCGTCATCGTCGTCGTCGCTGCTGCCGCCGCCGCCGCCACCGCCGCCGCCACCACCACCACCACCGGCGGCGGCGGCCGCTCTCACGCGCGCGATCTCCGACATAGTATATAACACTGGAGCACCGCGTAGTCGGAAGCAACAACGGCACACACGGTTTACATAAGAAGGGGAGTATTAAACTCGCGCTCCGCGAGTTTTGGACTCGATTGCGGATCTACCGGGTGTTCCTACAGCTCGGAAAATGGCACTTCTTGAAGTTTTATTCTTGAGTACCGGAATGCACGGGTATTAAGATGGATCTTTGAAAACCTGTATTTATCATGTGTCCTCTTTTTCTTCCCCCCTCCCTTTACTCTGAACTTTCCCGGAACTCTCGAACGTTCTTTCTTGTCTTTCGGATCATTCTAGAATCGTATTCTTAGATATTGTTTGAGTTAAGTTCATTGAAATCGTTCCAGCTCTCTTGCAAATTTTCTGTTAAAAGAAAATTGCTTCTCTAAGTAATTTTGTATACAGTTTTTACAAAACAGAGGTAACGCTAGTGCGTTTAGCAATTCGAGGAAATCGTCGTCTGTCTATCTTTATATGATATGTTCGAATTATCTCCGAAAATAATCCTTAGTACACACGATTAGATCATTTTGTGTCCTGTACATTTATTACTTTTCTTTTCTTTAAAAAACTAGGAGCATCGAATAATTAGTTATAACACCTATATGTATACAATTTTTTTAAATACACACAATAGTATAAATATTGTCTAAAGTATGTGTAAGAATTACTTAATAGTTTTTGTACATTTGTTAAAATGATAAAAATTAACCCAAGACATGAACGATCCATCGTGTGTAATAAAGGATTAGAAAATTATTGTATATACAAAGAGTTAAGATAACTAGAAAAAAAGATATTTACGCAAAAGTTCCGTTTGGACTGTTTGGAGTAATAATACGTTTCTCGCGCGTTTTAATTTCTCATTTTAATTTCATATAATTATAAATTTACAGAAAAGAAGTAGCGTTTATCAGTTTGAGGTGATCGCGTTTCCATAGAACGTCTCCGAATTAGACAATTAGAAAGAAATATTTAAGCAAAAATGCCGTTTTAAATGATCTGTTTTCTAGAAAACAGAATTCTAGAAAGAGAACTCTTTGTCACTTTAAGTTCCAAAATTGTGCACTAGTTCAGCCACAGAAAACAGACCTAATGAATAGTTCTTTCTTTTGAAAAAGTACATTTCTCGTTTTATCTTAATTTCATATAATTTAGATTTATAGAAAAGAGGTAATGTTTATCGATTCAAGCGATTGCGCCTGTATAGGAAGTCTCCAAGTTAAGATAATTAGAAAAAAGAGACAGCAAAAGTGCCGTTTTGAGGAGGTAACGTTTATGCGTTTATCAGTTGGAGGCAATCGCGCCTCTATGGAGACCTGTTCCGATATACACATTGCTAGTATTGAAAATCTACAGTTCACGTTATGTGTACTAAAAATTTTCCAGTATATATATCGAAACACAGTCAGAATGTCTCTGAATTAAGATAATTAAAGGGATACTGGAGTGACCAAACTATCGACAATTATATAAAAATCTCCCAATTTACTAAATGGAATAAAAAATCCTTTTAAAGTAGATGCAAAATTAGGAGATGGTGCAGTAGACTTTAAACTAAAATTGGAAAAAAGTTAAGTAAGTTTTCAACTTTTTTTCGATTTTAGTATAAAGTCCATTACACCACCTCCTAATTTTGCGTTTACTTTAATTCCGTAAAAGGATTTTTGATTCCGTTCAGTCAATTTAAAGATTTTTGTATGACTACAATGTTGATAATTTAAGCAAAAATGCCGTTTTAAATGATCTGTTTTCTAGAAAACAGAGTTCTAGAAAGAGAACTCTGTTGGTCGCTCCAGCATCCCCTTAAAAATGCCGTTTTGACTAGTATGTTCCTTGTTTTCGTCTTCATTTCATACGACTTATAGAAGGTACTTCGGAATTGGCACACGACGTTGCGCCAGTAAGATTCTAGCACGCACTGACCTTGCTCTCGGAAACCAGTGCGGGATAATTGTACAGGCGGATGTGTAACATCGTTGGCGCGTGTTTGCGGACGAGACGCGTGTAATTTGCACTTACCGAATAAACCTTAAGGGAATTGTACACTGATTTAGAAGAACGCGATGAAACGAAGCTTCTTTCGCGAAACGTTCCGTTTGGGAATCCGTAACGTCCGTTTGTGCGGATTAACTCAGAGTAGTTGATTTAATCCTTATCTGGGCAATCTATTTTCGTACCGTCGGCGGACAAACAGAGCGCAACACGTTCCGTAGCTATTTAAATGTTTTTACGCGTTCACGTAAATGGAACAAGTCGATTTGATTGCTCTGCACTTTTAACTTTGATTTAAAACACACACATATTCCTTTATCTTTTATAGTTAAATATTATTGAATATTATTTAATATTACTTTAATATAGTGCAAGAAGTAGATGTCTCAAGATTTGGAGTAAGCTTCTCGCTCGACTAAGGATTAAGGCCCGTCTACAATACACGGAGTAAGAAGTAAGATTAAGAAATTGACCAATCACAGTCGATTATTCTTCTCACATTCGACTGTGATTGGTCAATTTCTTACTCTTACTTCTTACTCCGTGTATTGTAGACGGGCCTTTAAACTGCGCTGTTACAACCTTAAACTGCACCTGATTAAAGACGCTTTTCCCTTCGCTAAATGTTAAAAAGATTTTTTTTTATATCGTGTGAAACCTCTTATAATGTGAAACTATATAACTCCAGTTTGTTCAGTTTACACGTAAATCCGTTCCTCTTGAATTAATTTTTAAAATGTCAGAGAATGTGCATTTTCTCGAATCTTAAAAGAATTCTATTTTAAAGAGAAGTTTTTCAACTTTAGTATGTTACTTGTCTCAGAGTAAGACACAATTTTAGGAACATTACATCCTCCAATACTCGAGAATTTAATGCTTCTACTCTTGGACTTCTAATCCAATTGTTAACATTATTTAAAAGTTTCACAATAACTACGATAATAGAACTTTATATTGCTTGGGAAGTATATAACAGATAAATACGAAAGAACTTCGTTCAGTAAATCAATATCGAGTGTCGTTGATAAAACCAATTATGCGAAATGTGTGTGTATGAATTAGAAGGACTTGGATTTACGGACAAACTGGAGTTACATAGTTTCACGTTATAAGAAGTTTCACACGATATAAAAAAAAAATCTTGTTAACATTTAGTAAAGGGAAAAGCGTCTTTAGTCAGGCGCAGTTTAAGATTGTAACAAGTTTAATCCTTAGTCGAAATTTATTGTAAATTAAAGATTCGCAAACTAAAAAAACTTAACCATTTTAATGATAGAATTTTTTTAAAACAGACTAAATCTAAGAAATTTGTAAGTGGAACATGTTATTTAATTTGTACATGGAAAAAACGGTTTTACTGAAGTATCTAAAAATTAGTCAGATACAGATCTAAAATAATTTTACTGAAAGAACTAAAATATCAAAATATATACTATCAAAATAATTATATTAGGACGCTTCAACGTTAATGACAATGCTGTAAAAAGTTTTGACAGCAACTAGTTTGACCTATATAATTATTTTGATGGTAGAAACAATTATTTTCAGTTATCTCTAGTTATTTTAGCCATATCTAGTTAAATTTTTAGATACTTCAGCAAAACCGTTCTTTCCATGTAGCTATTCAATCTCCATATTTTAGTAACTGTATATACACTTATTTTAACGGATCTGTGAACTAATTAATATTTTTTATACCGTGGATATTATTCATCAGTTTAATGTGATAAATACTTAGCATAATGAAATACTAAATACAAAGAGTTATTATGTTGCGTATCCTTCGCTCATCTGCGTATCTTTAGATTTCAGAGATGCATGGAATAATTGAAGAATGAAATTAAGAAGCCAATAATTACGCAAGTTAGAATAATATTGAAACGTAATAAGTATATAACCGAATGATGGCGTTTTGATTCTGAATCGCCAGCAAACGACGCAAATTGTACACAGCTTTCCATATGCATACATACAACATGTGTATTCGCACGCTGTCATCAGCGGCTACGCTGCATCTCGGTTGCGTGCAATGTGTATGTCTCGTGATGAATCGAGCGGGATAAAGGGTGAGAGAACGGTGAGAAAGCGTCAATAGAACAAAGAGAAAAGCCAACCGTTCGCCACGGGTTGAAAGAGGAAATCGCTGAGCAGTGTATAATACGCACACGCAAAACGACGCAGTGGCGTACATCAGAAAAAAAGACGGGAATAATTTTTGCAGCATCTCGATAAGTTAAAAAACACCACGGCAGATAATTTATTCTAATTTACGCGGGATTTCAATTTACGCTGTACAGTGCTCCGGCCGGTTATTCAATGCACGCGTAACTCTTCGTTTAGTTTGTATTATGAATATCATGAGAGAGGCGAGTAAATTAATATAACGAGCGGTGTAAATTCACATGAAATGCGGTCCGTGGAAATTTAATTTAAATCACATCGAATAATAAACAGAGAGGAACGTAAAGTACGATGTAGCTTTCGATAATTACGGTTGTATTTGATAGAGCTGGTAAATAAAGCGTAGAGACATGCAGTTGCATTTGACTCACCGTGTTGAGGGGTCGAGAATGCTGAATGCCTGCGAGGTGACATGTTAGGATGATTACCCTGGCTACCTGGTGGCTGCATAGAAGATAACGCACCGAGTGGGGTGTAGGACTTGCAAGGTTGTTCTATTTTTTGCTAATAAAAAAAAGGAATGTATATTGAAAAATATATATTTGTATTCGACTAAATAAATAAAGAAATAATTAAGAAGAAAATAAGTATTTCAATAAGAATGAGAATAGAGATAAATAAAAAAATTTTAAACAAAAGATACTTATAATCCATTTATCATTCATATATTATCTCTATTTATTTAGAAAAGTTTACTTTAAATAAATGTTGAATTACATATAAATTGTAGCTTCTATTTTGAAAAAAAATATGTATATCATATAATAAAATAAATTACATATAATATGTAAGAAGATGACTTGAGTTAAATACAAACCTGATCGTGAAGTTCAGTAGCCACCGCGGTAGCTGCAGTTTGAGTATGACTGGTAGAACTAATCCTGTACTGCATACCAGCAATACTGCAATACCCTTCGTGATGAGTAGATCGAGTTTGATTGACGTAGACACCTTGAAAAGAATTTATTCATAGTAAGAAGATCGTTAGAGTTTTCACGCTTAATCCACGAATGATTAATTACCAGTGATAGTGACATCAGTGTCCTGATTAACGATGACAACTTTCTTAGATGGCTTAATAACCTCGTCCGGATCAGAGCCTTGTCTTGACTTCTTCTTATCATCTGAGTCATTTTGTCTACGTCTTTTAATTATCTCTACTTCCGATTCACTGGAGGAATCACTGGTGGTGCTGCTGCTGCTACCACAACGATTTTTCTCATCGGAGTAGGAAGCAGCCAAAATGGCAGTGGCATTAAGACTGGCCATCCTCTTGCAAACAACCATATCCTTCAAGTCCATTACTTCCTCGTTTCTCTTCCTCCTTTTGATCATTTTCTTCTTGCTTGGTTCAGCATTCTTTTCCTTCTCGCAGTCTTCATCGGATGAGGACGAAGATGACGAACTCCCCGGCATATCCCAATGTTTGCCACGTAGTCCGGGCACATTTCTCAGTTTTCTTTTCAAGACGTTCTCTTCCGTTTTACATTCAACTTTCTTCTCTTTTTCTTTACGTGGCTGCTCTTCTTTTTCCTCTTTCATTTTCTTCGGTTTCTCTTTCTCTTTCTCTTTCTCCTTTTCGGGTTTCGGTTTGCAAAAACCACCAAGATAAACTCCGCCGGTCTCATTTTCGTAGAGGCAGTGAACTTTAGCCAAGGCATTCAATGATGCGACCCTGTGTCGTTTTGGTCCACTCCAAAAGCCAAAAAGTCGCATTCGTCGCGCACGTTCATCCGATGGTGAGTTAGCCCTCTCTTTATTCTTGTTATCCTTTTGCTTACCCTTCTTGTACTCTTCGTCAGAATCATCCTCAGAATCAGATTGAGATGTAACGCCACTGACATTCTCACCATTCATTGCCTCAACCTTTAAATTTAATTCAACCGTATTCTCAGCGCCGATTTGTTCCTGTTTCGAATTTGTGGTAGACTTCGCGTTATCTTCCGAAATTTTGGATTGTTTATTCGATTCTTCGGTAGATGCATCTTCAGATAAAACTGACGTTTGATTATTGCTCTCCGTTTGTACCCTTATTGTTTTCCCAGTCTTCTTTGGGGCTTTGCTGCTAATTTTGTTACCACTTTTGATAGCTTTCTTATTATCCTGTAATTTTGGTTGAAGACTCTCCTCTTTGCACTTATCGGAATCTTTGTCTTCTTCAATTTCGCTTTTAATGCTGCTCACTTCTGGCCCTTGACAAGTCTCGTTTTTGTTCGCGATCTTTTTATGTTCGGTCGAAACTTGGTCAAACTCTTTCAATTCAATTTTCTTCTTGGTCATAATCTTCTCCGTTATAGTTTTCAACTTGTCTTCCCTTTTTAGAACAGCACTGATCTTCGAATGCTTCTGAGGCAATTTGGCTTTCATGTGTTTCGCCAGCTTTGGTTTTTTCTCTTGCAAAGTCTTACTCTTAGCCAAGTTACTACTCTTCTTCTTCACTTTCTTGACTGTATCTTCATCTTCGCTCATTTCTTCATCTTTCACTGGCTTGACTAACTTGATCTTCTTGTCCACCAGTCTCTTAACTACCGATAAATGAGGCTTCTTTGTCAGAACTGTTTTTCTCGTAATACCTTTTTTCTGACTTTGTTTTGTTTTGGTATCTTTCTTCGTTTTAGAAATCTTATTGCTTGCCGAATCCTTCTCGGAAATTTTTTTACGTTCAGACTTTTTATCCTTCACGATGGAGTTCTTCGATATTGATTTAATATCAGATTTAATTAACTTGACATCTTTCTTCTTTTCATCTTTACTCCTTTTCTTAGCTGGGGGAGGGAGAATATCAATTTTATTTTCAAGTGCTTCCTTATCTTCCAATGTATTTAAAGATTTGACATTGTCGTCCGTATTTATATTATCGTCCAATTTTACATTCTTCTTCTTGTCCTCAGTTTTCTCAATTTTCTTTTTATTATCCGCAGATTGTTTTTCCAATTTTGCTTTCTCTTCACATCTCTGTAATTTTTTCTTATCCGTATTTTCTTGGCTCATCTCTTCGTTAACTTTATCATCTCTTTTTTCTGCCTTCCTCTCGTCAATTTTATCAGATTTCTTTTCATTATCTTTATTCAATTGTTTTTTCTTTTCATCTAATTTATCAAATCGTTCCTTCTTTTTCTCCTCTATAAGTTTCTTTTTGTCATCCAATTTTTTCCTCTCCTCGGCCTTTTCTAATTTCTTCTTATCATTATCCGTTTTTCTCTTTGGATCTTCCAGCTTATCATTTTTCTTTGATTTCTTCTCCTTTTTTACATCCAGCATCGTCTTTTCTGTAAATGTGCGACGTTTCTTGGCGACTGTTGGCATTTTAGTTGCCTTTTTGGCAACAACAGCCTTCTTCTGTGGCTTCATTATGATTATATTCTTTACATCTTCAAAATAAATATAAATATGCTCGAAGTTCGCGAATGTCCAACGTTAATTACAACTACCTAACTGCCATTGTAGATTTTATTAATCGCGATACAGTTCGCAAGCTGACTTTATCTGTAAACAATGCACAATAAAACGGTCAAAAGGTAAACGCGACTAATATTACAGTTTTAACAATAAAACAGTCGATGTTCGATCGTTAATATAATTTATCTTTATCGCTTGTATTTCTTTTTTTTGTCATTGCGATACACACGACTTTACATCGCGATAAAAAAATATTTTTCACAGAAACGAACACACGATCGGAAAGGGACGCGATAAGGTACTACGAGCGCTTTTATCAACGTGCAATAAAACGAATTCACGTATAATAAAGTGGCAAACGCACGCGAATATCGGAGCATACGCGAGAGATGCACACGAACGACGGAAATTGTAATGATACTTCACAAGCGAAGCGAGAATCCGCTGTGCTGCGTCGGGCCACCGTGCGCGCACTCTCTCTCCCTCATCGACTTGTTGACAAATCGATCCCTTTAAATCACCCTGCGTCCGTCGGCCGATTCGGTACCGCGACAGGTAGAGAGACTCCGCGCGATAAATAATCAACTCGCGGCACACAGCGTCCTTCTCCACTCCGGACTTCTTGCGGAGTGTGCGCTCCGAGCGTGGCCCCCGTATACGTGTATACGCGACACGGCACGGCGGACAAAGATACTCGAGAAGTACGACGACGACGACGACGACGACGATGACGACGATATATCTACACGGAGGATGAGGCGAGAGGAAACGCGGACGGCGGCTACACGGCGACGGCTAGCACGCCCTTTAAAAAGCGCCCGTGGACGGACACGGCCACAAGTGGCCCTGACAAGTGTGCGAGAGAGACAGAGACAGATAGAGAGAAGGAGAAAGAAGGAACTCACCAACCTGCTGATCGATCTCAATCGTCGCACGCGGAGAGAGAGAATCTTCACAGACGGCGATCGCGCGCGGTCGGCGCGGCGACGCGATCGCGAACAACACACGCACACGCTTTAGCAACGAGGAGAGAACGCGGGAGAACTGAAAACGGGACGGGACGGGAAGAACGGCGGAGACCAGGCGGAGGCGCCAGTGCAAACGGGGGTGTCGTGTTTACCTCTCTGGCGAGCCCTTCCGTCGGCTAAACTCGGCCCGCGAACGCTTTTTTTTTAAACGGCGAATCGGGGCGCCGAGAGCGATTGGTGGGCGCGCTGAGCGACGACAGCACCAGCGAGGAACGGGCACCGCGAATCCTGGTATATACGATCGCGAGATTTCTCGACGGGACGCGCGACCGCGAACAATGGCGGTAGGCCTTCCCCGGCGGTGGTATCACGGCCCTTTTTCGCGCGGTCTATCGCGAAACTGACGATCTCGCGTCGCGCAGCGCGCACCTCGCACGACGTCCCTGCCCTTTTACCGTAGCCTCGTCGGCCATTTTCTTCCTCGCGCCGCTCCCCCACTTCTCCCACTCAAAATCCGCTCTCACGTAGTGACACTAGTGACGGAAACGCGACTTACCGACCGATCGTCAGATGGCAGCATCTCGCGGTCTGTGGCGCGAACGGCAAACGTCAAGCGCCGCTGCTCCAGCTGATATCCATTTCTACCAATGTATACATATATATATATATATATAGACACTGGCGGATCCACGAAGGGGGCCATGCTTCTCTCTTTGGATCTCTTTTTTTTTATTTTTAAATCTTTAATATTTCTAAAATGCTTAATCATAATTTTGATATTCCAAAAATCAGGGTTGAGTAAGTTAATTTTTTCTTTTAACTAAGTTAAGTTGAAGTTAACAACCTTGAAAATTTAACTTAGTTAAGATACAAGTTAATGTATAATGAAATTAATTGAATTAAAAGTTAAGTTGATAAAAAAAAGTAATTGAAAAATTAAAAACGTTAAATTTCTTTCTATTTTATGATCTCAGAGTCTTACAAATAACGGAAATGACAAACATATACTTCATTTAGAATATACTCTATATTGAAATCAATATATAATGTAAATAATATATACAAACAAAACTTTTAAGTAAAATATAGAGTATGTTCTAAATGAAGTATATGTTTGAGTCTGAGAC
>NW_017295784.1:2184944-2248194 GCF_001594075.2 Trachymyrmex cornetzi
CCCAACCCTGCCAAAAATAAATTATAAAGTGAAATGAGGGCAATTGAGAGCAAACACAGTTAATTATAGCATTTATCTATTAACGTATATTATTACGTAAAAATAATTATTTTATACGTAGTTTCTTGGTTAACAATATATACGAACGTTTCGACTTATATTTAAATTTAAGCCATCCTCAGCGTATGCAACAGTAAATTAAAGTCATGGATTCTTGGTGGTTCTGAGTTAATTGTACAATTTGAACACTGTTAAGGAGTTCTTTCTCAACGTTCAAATTGTACAATTAACTCAGAACCACCAAGAATCCATGACTTCAATTTACTGTTGTATGCGCTGAGGATGGTTTAAGTATAAGTCGAAACGTTCGTATGTATTGTTAACTAAGAAACTATGTATAAAATAATTACTTTTATGTAATAATATATGTTAATAGATATACGCTGTAGTTAATTGTGTTTGCTCTCAATTGCCCTCATTTCACTTTATAATTTATTTTAACGAATCTGAGAGCCAAAGGTCAAATTAAATATTTGTATTGATTTTGTAAATTTCAAAAATATTTTTTAATTTTAGAAACTCTTAGATATAAAAAACATATATATTCTATTATACGTATTATTCCTTTTTTGTGTTAATATAATTTTAAATAAGATGTTTTATGAATTATACATTTGAATAATATTTTTTAAATGTAATAATTTAAATAATAATTTAATGTTCCATCTTTTCATATTTGACTTTTAAAAAATTTCATTTGTGGAGTACCAATATATATATCCACTTCAATAATAAATTCTGGATCTGCCAATGAATGTAAACTAATTTTAATCTCGGTTTAATTGATTTTTATACCCTTTTTTAATTCTTAGAACTAGAAAAAGGTAAAAAATAAATTAAACTAGAATTTAAGTTAATCTTAAAATTTAACTTACTTTTTACATTGCTAGAAACAAGCTAGAAGTGAGTCGCATTATTTTCGCAATATTTCTACAATGACATATTGATGATAACGCAACATTTTGAACTAGACGTGCGAACGTGCGATCAATATTTCCACCATTGACATTACAATGGATTATAATTAGAAATTGCGTATTTGAAAAGATATCACATAAATTAAAGATTTTTTTTTGTTCTCTTATTATTAATGCAATTTCATATTTATTTTGTTACATGCATTAATAGCATTTTCGCATGCACAGTGAAATGATTCACTGTGTAAGTTATACTGTGTATTCTTGCTGAAAAATGCCCATTATTTTTTATATACTTGAATCGAACTAATAAATCTGCTTGTATAATTGCTTGCACTTTTTGCACTCAAAATCTTTGCTTTGTCAAAAATTATTGGGGATTTCAAACACACGGAAAAAATCTAATATCTATGAATATCGGAAATCAATTCCTAGGTGGAACAGACAGAGTCAAGTTAAGACATAGAGATGTCATTATAATGTTATTTAATACTTAAAAATGAACTTACAAAGTGTCATGTTAATAATAAGCTAGTCATGATAACGTTTTAACGATAAGATTATAATTTTTGTATTTTATTCTTTTGCATTATCAAGACAAATACAAAATGCTGTGAAGAAGAAGAAATCGAATGAAATTTCGTCCCTGGAACAAACTCGGGACCAACTTCACGTGGTTGTAGTGACATTTCGTTGGAACGCATAATGTTGGCTATACGCAGCAATCTCGGCAGCTTCAGATTAAATGGGGCACAAGTGTTTTGTGTTTGATTGTTCAAATTCTTGCAATAACAATGGAGTGTATAGTAGCGAATGTGGAACATATGCGATTTGATATTGAAGTTGCTCTTGACGAACAGTATGGTGCTCTTCCGTTACCTTTCACCGGCATGGACAGTATGTTCTTTCACAATATAAGTGTTATGCAGTTGCTTGTGTTAGGTTAAGTTTGCGTAACGTAATGTCATATTTATCCGGGCTATTTCAATTTATTATATATACAAATTATTTTTTATTATGTCAATATCGCAAATTTTTTTAAACGGTTTTCTCTTTAGTAATAACATTTATCGGAATTTTCGAGTAACAAGCAATAATCTGTATCTTATGTACTTAGAGAATACAGTATGATTTCGTTAAAAGAGATAATAGATCTATTTTATATGTTAATAATATAAAACTCTTAGTAAATAATCTTCTCTCTTCATTTTACAGAATCAATTGCCGCAGTGTGTCAGTTTTATCCAAAAGGCAGTTGTAATAAAGGAGCTTCGTGTCCTTTCAGGCATGTTCGAGGCGATCGCACGATAGTATGTAAACATTGGTTAAGAGGTCTTTGCAAGAAGGGTGATCAGTGTGAATTTCTACATGAATATGATATGACAAAAATGCCAGAATGTTATTTTTATTCTAGATTCAGTAAGTAACTTGATATTTATATTATAGTTATTTTCCTTTTACTATAAGTCCTTTACTTGAACATTTCAATATAAATGATCTGAATGATTCAAATATGCAACATTCTATATATTTAAATTGTACAACCATCATACCATACATATATCAAAGTATATTTAAACAAAGTAAATTATTACAGATGCATGTCACAATAAAGAATGTCCATTTTTACACATCGATCCAGAGACAAAAGTCAGAGATTGTCCATGGTACGATCGTGGTTTTTGTAGGCATGGTCCCTTATGTCGGCATCGGCATGTCAGACGTGTTCTATGTATGGCTTATTTAGCAGGTTTTTGTCCAGAAGGACCAAATTGTAAATTTATGCAGTAAGTATATACAAAAGACGTAAGTCTTTTATAGAAATCTATTTTAAATCTTACGAATCTGTATTTGCAATGTAATCTGTTTTTATATAGTCCAAGATTCGAATTACCGGCAATACAAGATATGCAACCAAAGGAGGGCAAAAAAGTTATGATTACTTGTCACTTTTGTGGAGAAGGAGGTCATAAAGCGATCTATTGCAACAAAATGCCACCCGATGTACGGGAAGCTCAAGTTAGACAGGAGCTCGACAATGATTCTCGTTCATCGCATCATCATATGAATATACATAATGGACCACCACCGTCACGAGGGCCGCAAAAACCACTCGAAGAAGTGACGTGTTACAAATGTGGACAAAAAGGTCATTATGCCAATAAATGTCCAAAAGGTCATTTAGCATTTTTGAGCCATGCAAGTATTCATGCAAGTGGAGGTGGTGGACAAAATCAGAATTATCGGAGATGATTTTCTTTGTTTTATTTATGTAACATGGATATTGTGATGCTACTTTATCTCATTATCTTTAAAAATTTCTATTATACAATAAAATAATTTATCATATGTGTCAACCTAATATGTGTTAATTGCCGCTTTTACGATGTTTCAACGATAAATAAAAGCATTTTCATGCTTTTCTTTTTAGACATAACATCAACATTTAAAAATCTAATATAAAAAATGAAAAAGCAACTTGCATTTAAGCGGGTTCTTTAATATTAACAAGTTTTATGTTAAACTATAACAAATTAAAATATTTTTATTCTAAAAATTATAAATGTTTAAATACGTAGCTGTTACAGTTTTGCAGTAACACAGTTGCGTTCATACGTATAAGATGCATTTTAGTTATTGCTATATCAGCTTCTGATACAGGGTGTTATAAAAAGATATATGTTTATATATAATATAGATTAATTGTGGATAAAACCTGTATGACCTGCTGGGAAGACATACATTTTACTGGTTATGATTAACATTTCAATTATCTCTTTACAAAGAGATAAATCTTTATAACTGAATTTTTACACTAACTGTAAACTCACTCTTTGCGTAAATGCTTTAAAATTAAAAAACAATGACATGGAAGGCGCGAAAATGGTACGAAGACATGCGTTTCAATTGTTATATGCTACTCGCGTTTCAATTACAAAATTTTCTTCTAATTATTCAGAATTATTTCATCACGTAGTTCAATTTTACTTACATCTAGAAACTTAATAACATTTATCAGGGATAAGCTGATACTGATCTTACATACAAGTGGTTTCATGTAATTATGAAGAAAATGAAAACGATCTTGATAAATTTTTTAAAAATCATATCTTATCATGTTGTGTTGTACTCGATAACTTCAACGTAATTAGCGGGGAAAAGTCCGTATGTTCCATCAGGTCCAAGTCCTTGCCACCAGCCTTCGTCAATTGCATCTATATGTGTGATTATATCTCCAGGATCAAATGTGATTTCTGTGTCGTCAGCGGCTTGATAGTCATATAAAGCTCTAGCTTTCATTCCCTCGTTATTCGGATCGAAATATAAGTACGAGCCATCTAATTGATTGTATAATTCATTTTCGGTGACTTGCTCCTTAGACTCTGCCGTTTGTTCCGGTTGCGGATTGGTGGTAGTTTTCAATTCTTGATTGGTATTTTGAGATTGAGGCACTGTGGACGAAGAAATCGTCACTGTTTCTGCACTTGTAGATTTTTTCGCTTCGGCTGGTGTCTCCTCGCGAGACTTTACATCAGGCTGGTCTTTTATCTGAGCCTCTTCCAACGCTTTTCTCATAGACTCCACATGATTGTTCTTAGGTAAAAATTGTTGTGCCGAAGCCGTCTTCATCTGGCCAGCCGCCGAATTCTGTTCAAATATCGCTCGAGCATTTATTGTTCTTTGAGCGATCAATTGTTGCGTTTCTTTGCTCCTTTGTCTTCGTAATTCTTCACTTCGCGATTTATGATCATCTTCAACATCATTGTTGTAATTTTGAGCAGCTTTTTGATTGCGTAAATTGTTCGCCTCTTCGGCACGCTGCTCGGCCAGCTTTTGACGAGCGATTGAATTTTCCTTAGCAGTTACCTGAAACAATATTTTATATGTGTGAATCTAGATAATGTATATAATATTTAATATACATATAAGATATATATGTAAAATCAAAATAAATGAAAAATATACGGGATTAAGACATACTTGTTGCTCCCTCAATTGCGTTTCCTTTTCTTCTCGAGCTCTCATTTCTTGTTCTAATTTCTGTCGCTCTTGTTCAGAACGTACTCGCTCTTGCTCCAATCTTTTTTTCTCTTCCATTTCTTCCTTTTCCCAAAACTGATCCCTTTCCATTGCATTTATTTCTTGTGCGGGGATCACTCTGCAAAGTATACATTAAGTAAGAATTGCATTCTATCAACGATTCCAAAATCACAAGATAGAAATATTAGAAACCTGCGATATGTTGTTCCAACAGGACCTGTATGTCCTTCGTTTTCACTACGAGGTTCATTAAATTTATACGCCGAGGCTGTTGCTCGCGCAAGCTTTTCCATAATTGCATCTACCTCTACATCATCTTCGGAACGTGCTGTAATTGTTATATGTGCTCCTTTCAACAATTTTTCTATATCTCTAATGTGATTGGCGCATGTTCCTTTCCTAACGATTGGAGCACCTTCCCCTTGCTATAAGCAAATATTTTGTCAAGCAAATGTCTCTACAAACAAAAGCCTGCAGCACACGATGCTTGTTTTCCTGCTAGATTGCTAGCTTACATTAGAATTTTGCCACCATATTGACTGTGATACTGGCACTGACAACACCGCAGCCAATACGGTAGCAAGATTCTAATCCAGTTAGCAATTCGACAGGAAAACAAGCATCGTGTGTCGCAGGCTTAAGTTATTATAAAATTCATGAAAGTTCTGATCATGTTTTTTTGTAATTTAATAAAAATGCAAAATATATTGTTTTATTAAATAAATTTCTAAATATTTTTTTCATACTTACCCAATTAATGAGCAAACACTTTGGTAGACTTGTTTTAGTGTCGATAACTCTGCAAAATGCGTACATGATGTGACTACTACTCAATCGATCAATCATCTCTTCTAATCCACCATCTCCTGTTCCAACTACTTTTAAGTCATTGGTCTGTCCTTCGTAGCCAAACACAGCCCTGTCAAAAATAAAAAATATTTAAATTTCCAATTATAAAGAATAATCGATTGAGTAATACCTATAAATATTTGAGATATATATTGTAAAATTTGAATGTAAAATCTTTCTTCAAAATTATAAGAGTCCACTTAGTCTACATCCACTCATATCAGTCAGTGCCTAATAATTTTTCACTGCTTTTTTTTGCCCATGAGAATATTTTATATTAAATCGATCAATTAGCAATGTGCACAATCAGATCCTTCTCAAAATTATGATCAAATTTTACATTAATAAATCGTAACTTTAGCTTTAAATTGACAAAACAGTTAAGTATCAAACAATTAAACATGATTAGTTCTTATCTATAAATCCAATCAATCACATTCAATTGTTATGTGAGCTAGCTGCTTCGTCTAATTTGAACATGGCCAATCATATAGTTCTATCTTCATGTTTTAAATACAATCATACAATCTTATACTATTTTATCACTTTTGTTCATTAAAAATAAATAAACGTGTTTAATACCCATCTCACGCAGATAAAAGATAACATATTTAATGTACTTTTTGCCTGCTTCATAATAATTGTCAAAAGCAAATAAAAAAAAATTTCAAAAGCAAATAAAAATCAAGATAGATGGACAGTAAGGAGTAGTTTTTAAAGTTAGTCCAATATTTATGCAAAACATCAAAGTATGCAGTATCGGAGTATACTTTTGAATTCAGAATTGTAAACTCGATACTGACAGAAAATAACCGGCTAACTTAACGTTTATATATGGATGTGTATGAGCAAATATGCCGAAACCGATTCGGTGCTACACGCCGGATCGAGGAAACACTATCGAGATTTAAATATACGCCTACCAGTTAGTAGACAATTTATCGTCGACCACGCTGTGCCAAGCCGCCACCAAGGCATCTTTGTTTTTCGTCAGATTAATTGACATTGTTCTTCGCTAAATTATCAAGTTCATAACAAGTTCCGGGGCGGATTCAGGTGGATTCGATAACGGGAGGAACCACACAGATTATACAAGTATATAGATAGCATACTCCTGATCCGCTGTGGAAGGAGCGTTTTAAACGCCTCCTACAGACAGGCCATTATTCAATATGGCCGATTTCTAATAATAAAAAAAGCTATAAATTATGGAAATAAATCTGTTTCTCTTTAATAGTCCCTTTTTAGTTATTCAGATTTCATATAAATGTTGTTTAGTTATATAGACTGACTTTATATTTCAATTGTAACCTAACCTAACCTATCTCCACTTTTTCTCTTTTTCGTTCAAATACGTATCTATCCATATCTATCTTATTTTAAGTTTAAAAATTTTTAGATAGCATTTATATTTTTGAGTAGTATTTTTCATATCCACAACTTGCACAGTCCTATAAACAAAATTATCCAATTAGCATAAAGAAAATTATCCAATCGTATTTTACGTACGTCCTTGATAGAAAAAGTGATTGGATAATTTTCTGTAGGAATATGTTTTCTGTGCAAGTCGAGTGGACTGCATGGACTGTGGATATACCCTAAATGTCTAAATAATTCAATGGCGCATGTGATAAGTGATTATATGTAAATACAATATCAAAAAATACGTGAGATTTTTCTTCTTTTCTTTCCTTAAATATTACTTTTATTTACCTAAATGCTATAATTGTGCGAACAAATAAAATTTAATGAGGAGTAGAATACAAAATAACCAATACTGTTGACTTACAATCATTATATATAGAAGTTTGTAACACGTTTTGTGGAGTTTCACGTGGCTTGTGTTAAAATGGAAATAGCAACGGATATAGATGAAAATAAAATTGTTCATGAAGAGATACTATTGAACATGTTAACATCAGAAGAAGAAAATAAAAATATATTTCATAAAGAGATAGAATTATTAACGTCACAAGAATTAGTGCATGATGAAAAATCGTCGAAAGAAGAAGCTGAGATATTACAGTTAGACATACAGTCTTCTAAAGAACACGAAGAAATGATCTCTGATGAAAAGCTAGAAAAAGTAGTCACTGAGATTCTGCAAATACATGAAGAAAATGATTGTGATAAACTTAATGCAATGACCACATTAGACGCAAGTAAGATAGAAAACGTGATTTATATCTGTGATGTATCTGCTGATATGCAAAATATTATCCAATGTATTAAAAAAAAAAATGCGACATCTGCATATGAGCACTATCATATATCTGTTTGTGAGAATGTAGAACCTGATGTTAGACAAGAAACTTTACAAAAATCTCCAGAAATTATAAAGTCTGATATCTCAAATGATACTAATATAATACAAAATAAATACGCAAATAAACATGTAATTAATCAAGTTACAGAACTAAGCGTTCAAAATAATAAGATGCAAGTAAACAATCTATCACTACAAAAACAAACAGGTACAAATGTATATTGATTTATTAATAAAAATTTTTTATGTATATTTACTTTATGTATCTCACTATTTTATATATATCTTTTATTTATAATGTACAAAAATATACTATATATTATAAGTACATTTGAAATTACAAAAAATATTTATATTGCAGTATCCTGTATATATAATTTCTTAAAATTGTATCTATTTAACAGGAAACAATGGAATGTCTTCTCTTAGCATTATTGCTGCAGAATATGAAGACACAGATTCAGATGTAGAAGAAGAGATAAGAACAAATACTACAACTGAAAATGAACATACCATGTTACAAATACAAAATTTACAGCAATATCGTACATTCGAAAAACAGTTATCATGTGACGAAATTGATAGCGAAGATGATTCTGATAGTAGTGTTGATAGCAGCACCAGTAGCAGCAGTAGCAGCAGTAGTAGCAGTAGCAGCAGCAGCAGCAGTAGTGATAGTAGCAGCGACAGTGAACCAGATAATAATGTAAAAATTAATAACAGGTACTATTATCTTTTCATAAAAATGAAACTATAACATATATTTAATATCTTTTTATATGAGTGTAAACTTTTGAATTATGTTAACTTTCAGAAAGAAAGAAAGGGAAGTAAATGTATCAAAGAAACAAAAGCACATACAAAGTGAATTAGATGATCTTCCACCCATAGAAGACTTAACAATTAGTGTCCCTGAAGTTTTATGTAATCCATTAGGCAAGGTATAATTAATATAAACTAATTTTATATATATATATATACATATATATATATAAATTAAAATAAATTAAATTAATAATTTTTTAACTCCAAGAATAAATTTAATACAAATAAAGTGCCTATGTAAGTCTCTGTGAATGTAAATGCGTACATTATATGTTGATAAAGTATAATTTAGCCATTATGAATGTATAATAATAATTAATAGGCATTTTACTTTTATCATGTATATATTATATACGTACATATATATATAGAAGAATATATACACTTTTGTGAATATCTAAGATGTAAAATAAATTAATACTGTAAGAACAAATAGTAATTTTTAAATACTCAAATCTCGATTATTTGAACATTTCAGATTGAAAAGATTGTAGAACAGTTAGTAATTGTAAAACCAAATCCTGGTGAAGTTACACTCAATCTGGATACAGTTTTATTTGTAAACAAAGGAACAAAAGCGCTCGGTAAAATATTTGATGTGTTTGGTTCCGTGAACGAACCGTATTACTGCGTTCGCTTCAATGATGCTAAACATATACAAGATAATGATGTCAAAGTGGGTATGCAGGTGTATTATTGCCCGAACTCGGAGTACACGTCTCTTGTTTTCTTACATGAGTTGACAAAGTTGGTACTTTAATGAATACAGCATATGTTACATGCGATTGTAATATTGTGTAAATGAGTAAATAAATTAAAATAAATGTTTTCTTTCAGGATAAAAGCTTGCGATGCAATTGGTGACGATGAGCAACCGGAATTTTCAGATGATGAGGAAGAACAGGCTTATTACCAAAATCTGAAGCAGAAAGGTACTAAAGATTCTAACGGCCAGAATTCGCAGAAACGCCAACGTCGGATGGGTAAATATATTAATTTCAAAATTAGTATCAGTTGCTACAAACAACTAATAATTTTTAGATTCTCGCAACACAGAAATGGGCTGGCAATCAAATCATCCATGGAACAGAAATAAAAAAGTCCAATCTCAAAGATATAAACAGAAGCAGCAAAATTGGAGTAGTGGTAGTCATTTTAATTCTGCACAGAATGAAACATATTCATATAATGCTTGGCAACAATATCCATATCAAGATAATGCTTATTGGCAATCAAGTTCACAAAACATGTATCCGATGTCTAACAGACCATATGCAGGCTACAGACCAACATTTAGCGGACCACGTTTGCCACAGTATAGTAATCCAAGTAATTTGGATGGCACACACCAATATTATCAAGGTACCAAGCCTAATTTCTAAAGCAAGCCTGTCCAATTTGAGCTTCGGAGCTCAAATTGGACAGGCCTGTTCTAAAGTAATAGTACACAAAATCAATATCTTATAATTCTCTTCGAATCAATATTATGTGTTTGTCCGTAGGGATAGATTATCGTCCCAATGTGTACATGCCTTCTTATTCAGCTTGGTCACCAATGTTGATGACGAATACACATTGGTTTCCACCAGTTCCTTCATCTTCTTCAAATACAACGGATGCGGAGAGTGTCGATCCAAATTCATCTAAATAACTTAATGCTGAAAATATTAATAGGATAATAAAATAATGATTGTATTTTTATGTAGAAGTAGTATTTTCTTATTTCACACACATTTTCTCTATATTATTTTATATACTAAATTGTGTCAACAAAATTCTGAATAATTCTTCGGTTTTTATATACGAATTTATTAAAAAATGACGACAATTCCTCAAAATACAGACGACATGTTCAGTAATTCGCTATGAATCTGTTAAGTGCCAGATTTGATTTCTGTATCTTCGGATTTTTTAAACGCGAAGAATTCATGACAAGTTGCCTCAACTTGCTTAATAGTTTTATCATCCTCGCAAGAAATGTTTTATTAAACCAGGCCGTAGTCAAACGGAGCAAGAGGACTTTGTTAAGCTTTGACAAGTACTAGCATTTTTTCAGATTTGTATACAGTCCGGAACAATATAAAAATTTACATCAATACAAAAATTCAGGGATCCAGAATGCTGATGAAAGATAAAATTCCATTTTGCCAGCGGAGGGTTATTAAATATGCAACTCTAGAAGTAACAAAAATATTTTCTTTATCAGATAAAGGTTTACATTTTTCTTATTATGGATATGCTTTATTAATCATTAAAAAGTCGTCATTTTTCAGCTTATTTACAACTGGTTCTTCCAATTGACGCTCTGCGATTGCAATATCATTCTTTATCTCTGTGATGAGTTCGTCTGCAATAAAAAGTAATATAAAATTATCCTCTAAAGTATTAGTAACAGCAATTTTTAAGTAGTAGCTATTTGAATTACTTTGAAAGAATAGTAATCCCTTTACGATTTACATAAATTTCATGTCATTATTATGATCCATTACCTAAAGAAGAGAAATCTTTTTCTGGTCTTATATATCCGCCAATTATAATCTTGAGCTCCTCACCGTATAAATCTCTTTGGAATTTGTGTAATAGGTGAACTTCCTGCAAAATAATTATGATTTGTATTTACCTAACACACTAAGATATTTTTTAAATATAAAATATTTTATAATTGTTTAAATAGTGATAATTATAATATAATTTATATTAAGATAACTTTGAACCATCTTAGATTTAATTAGCAAGAAGTCTTTTATATCTCGAAATTATTTTTCATACCATTGACTTTTTTTCATTCTTGTAATACGGATTCCATCCTATGCTTACGACCATTTTATAAACTTTTCCATGCAAGGATGCCCAACCATAATAAATTCCAGTACTTAGATCCTTCGGCAAAGCATCGATCACGGATTCTGGGAGATTAGCTGATTTTTATAAAAGAAAAAAACATGAATTTTCTTCAAAATTTGTTCTATATTAATGTTCTGTTCGATATTAAACTCAAATACAGATTTTAACTATAAATATTAAGAAATAAATATTCCGATCAAATGTGGCATCGTAATAGATGTGGAGTAATTTTGCACTTTTGATGTTTAAAAGAAAAAGATAAAAATTATATATTATAAAATATGCGTAAAACCGATTATATGCTGATCATAAAGTTAAATACAAATTAAATAATATGAAAACTGCTGATGTAAGAGAATTTAAAGTCCCAAAAAGAGAATTTAAGTTTCCAAAAAAATGTTAAACATTTCAAAAAATACATTTTCTACACATTTCGCGTTTCAAACGAAGTTTAAACACGTAGTATTACGTGCTACAATATTTATTTTATGATAACTTCAAACTCGGATTAACTTAGATTAATTTAACCGGCCGAATTGCTTATAAAATATTCGAAGTACATAATCGCTGTCCTTATCCTAATATTTCTTTTCTAATAAAAGACGTGAAATTAATTAAATGACGAGAAATTAATTATTTTACATTAAAAGATCGCTTGATGAATTCATCACTGATTAAATGAATTGGAATTTCATCAAATTCGCGGCGTCCACTGGATTTTAAGATTTTTTTGGTATTTTTAAAATGTTCTAAAAGCCTTCTCTTTCTCAATTTCCTAATGCATAAATCTGTAGCTCGCAATTTGTTTACGACTTTTTTATAATTTTAAAAAGCTTTTTAAATGTTTCCTTCTCTTTTGAAGAGAAATATCTCTATTTAAATAAATTCATTTTCTCACAATGCCTCGAATCTCATTCAACTCGTACCTCTCCTCAGAGAAAATGTAATAAAATTTTTATTTGTCACAATCGCATCGATCGCTATTATTTAACATAATTAAGGCGTGTCCCATTATTGATTATCATTTTAACTTTCTAGGGCGCATTGTTATAAACAATACAATATCAAAACAGTTTTTTCTTATCAATACTACGTTTCACAGACATTACGACTTGTACGAGTTTATTCTAACACAACTTCCTTTTACGCAGCAAATAACGTTATCGTTATCATTTTGATAAAATAGCAGTTTTACGATTTTTTTATTATAATCAAAAAAATCAATAAACTTAAAAATGGGAAAACTAAATGTCATATATGTATACATATATTGTGAATAAAATAATGTGCGCTTTAAATCTGCTTATCGAAAGTTAATTATCTGCCTTCCTCTAAAATCAAAAATACGTCTCGAGCGTAAATTTTCAGTTCCCGTTTATCGCTCGAGATAAGTGGGTCTGCTGCCTAATGTAGATTAACTTCAATCTCGGTTTAACTTACTCTTCACCATTTTTAAATTTTTAGAACTAGAAAAAGATGAAGAGTTAGTTGAATCGAGATTAAAATTAAACTACACTGGTAGAAACAGACATTAAATATCATTGAGACAATTACTCGCCAAATGTATCAATCACTTTAGCAAATCAAGATAATTTCTCTACTTATTTTATTCCTTAGAAAATATCACGGAGCTATAACTTGGGTCTCGAGGTGAGAAAACGGAGAACATAAAATGCGGGAGGCGCACATTTAAAACAAATATCTATCGATTCGAAATGAAAAAAGAATCCTAACCTAAAGCAAAATGTGTTTGGAACTGCTACATACATGACGTAGATTTTAATTTTAACCTAAACGGAGGAAGAGGAATAAAAAAACCGTGCTTATGACAGCAAATTTCTGTTATCTTTAAATGACAGAGGAAAACGTCGAACGTTATTGTCAATATTGACATGTGACAATCGATACTCGGCGTTCTGCTGTTACGTAAATCAGATTGTTGGTCGAATGGCACATATTAAACAAGTGTTCGGAGGATGAAGTGATACCTGTCGGAATGCCAAGCGCCTTCGAACCTCTGCCGAAACCCTTGATGACAGTTCCGGACACGAAGCATGGCAAGATCTTGCTGCCCATAATAGTGGTTCATTCTAGATCCGCACTGTTCTACGCTCAATTCGCGAAAGAACGCGGTAGAGATAAACATCACGACAATTAATAATATGACGTGGCGTATCCTCAATAGCTCATATTCATGTATGTCAACATAATGAATTCAATACGTGTCCGGTAACACAATGATGTTTATTGACACTGTCAATAAACTCCGTTCTCTCTCTCTCTCTCTCTGTCTTCAGAATAATATAGGATTTCCCTTGAGAAAAATCCTCGGCGAGATCGAGCTTTCTTCTTACGAGGGTGGTCTGAAAAGTTTCCGACCTCAGCGTGAAGATGGCAGCGCTGTAAAGCTAGTGAATTTCGTTGTTCATCTGTTGACAGTTATTCACCACAGTTTCAGCCATTTTGGACGCGCAGTTGTTATGTAGCAGTCGTTTGAGTGAGTTGATGTGAGTCATTTTGTGAAAATGGAGAAAATCGAGTATCGAGCTGTCATTAAATATCTGTTTTTGAAAGGCAATACGCCTACGCAAATCAAAGATGAGTTGGATTTTGTGTACGGGGACTCTGTACCATCATTTACCACAGTGAAATTTTGGGCAGCTGAATTTAAACGTGGCCGTAAGAGCTTGGGAGACGATGAACGTTCGGGACGTCCAAAAACTGCAACTGCCGACGAAAACATCGCCAAAGTTCACCAAATGGTGCTAGACGACCGCCGAATTAAAGTGAGAGAGATAGCAGAGGTTATGAAAATGTCAAAAGAACGTGTTTGTCACATATTAAATGAACATTTAGGCATGACAAAGCTGTCCGCGCGTTGGGTGCCGCGTTTGCTCACGTTAGACCAAAAACGTGTTCGAATGAACATTTCTAACGCTCTGTTGGCGCAGTTTAGGCGCAATAAATCCGAGTTTTGGCGCCGATTAATTATTGTAGATGAAACTTGGATACACCATTATACGCCCGAAACAAAAATACAGTCCAAACAGTGGATTGCAAAGGGGGAACCGGCTCCAAAAAAAGCAAAAACTGCTTTTTCGGCTGGGAAAGTGATGGCGACTGTTTTTTGGGATAGTCATGGAGTTATTTTCATCGATTATCTTCAAAAAGGAAAAACCATTACAGGAGCATACTACGCATCATTACTTGACAAGCTGAAGGCAGAACTTGCGGAAAAACGACCACATTTGCAGAAAAAGAAAATCCTGTTTCACCAAGACAACGCACCGTTTCACACCTCAGCGGTTGCCATGGCGAAAATCCACGAATTACGGTTTGAACTGCTTGACCATCCGCCTTACTCACCAGATCTAGCCCCAAGTGACTTCTTTTTGTTCCCTCGTCTAAAAATTGCGCTCGGAGGACAGAGATTTTCGTCAAATGAAGAGGCAATCACCTTCGTGAACAATTATTTTGCAGAGAAAAACGCCGAGTACTATTTGGACGGGTTACAGAGATGGGAGCATCGCTGGGAGAAGTGTGTAGAGTTACAAGGAAACTATGTTGAAAAATAAAAAAAAAAAATTCGGAAAAAATGTCTTCTATCTTCGTTAGGTCGGAAACTTTTCAGACAGCCCTCGTATATGTAATATCTGCCCGATCTTTTTTTAATGTTTTAATTTTTCATATAACATTTCGTAAACACAATAAAAATAAATATGGAGAGATTATTATAAAAATAGTAATTCGCCCACAAACGTTTAACAACTTTATATTAAGCATATGAAGACACATTATTTGTATCTTCGAAATATAGAAATATTTCCATTGTATCTTTGTGCTTAGCTCTTACACATTAATTTTGTGTAAACACCTTTTTAATCAATTAAGACCCGGTTTCACTAATGTAAGATTAGCTTGAATCTCGGTTTATCTTTTTTAATTCTTAGAATTAGAAAAACATAAACAGTAAATTGAATCGAGACTGAAGTTAATCTTACATGATGGAATCAGATCTGAGATATCAGACTTGTCCTTTTTAGTTAAACTTCTTGTATTGTTGATCTTTTCTCGTTTTTTTTCTTCAATGTGGAGGGAAAAAGAGGAAAGTTAAGCCGTGCAAGAACTACAGTTGCAAAGAACAAACTTATTGCTAAAGCGATAAAAATTATTAGAATTTTTTTCTAACTTCCTTTTTGTTTTCCATAAATGTTATAAAAATTGTCAGCCATTTACATATCGCGTAGGAAATATTATAATACATTTAAGAATAAAATTTTGTTTTTAATGGTCTTTTGCAGCTATTCGATATCGAATGTTTCATAAATTCATACAAAGAACGTTTCTCGACGTAAAAATGCTTCTGCTCTTTTCTCGTAATCCTCTTTATTTACTATAAAACTATGTTTTTAACAAATTGCTGATACGTGTACGAAATATTATCAATTCAATATTCGATCGCTCGAACGATATCCAAATAGAACGGACGTAACGAAATTGCTCATATCCACAGAGAGCAGAGAATTTTCTCTCTTGTGGATTCGTGATGCGCTCCATATAATGTTCTCTCTCGACAAAAGGATAGTTTAAATTAATTTAAATATCAAATGTGTTATCTCTGTTACAACCGAGATGTCTCATAATGTCTTCAGTGAAATTAAGTCTGTAAAAAATTTATCTGTTACTGATATCTCTTCTCTATGTGTGATACTAATTTCCCTTTACTCCATCCCTCTGAATTCAAATTGCGACATTTACAATATTGCCACTGTGTATGCATTTACATAGAGATCTTTCCCAGATAACAATGTTTAAAATCATAAGACGTCTTTAAAGTGGCTTTTAGACGATCAATATATTATTGCACAATATTTGATATTGTATAGTATTATGTCTAGAGGCCACTTAAGATGGTTCTTACAAAAATGTCTTTGAGACTTTTATGATTCTTTTACTGATTATTTGGAGATTATCTATGTTCGGCTATCAGATTGTTTTGAATCGTTTAAGAGGGGCATCAAAATAATTATATATTAATACTGAACTGTTAGGGATCGTTTAAGACGGTTCTCATAAAGATGTCTTTAAGACTTAAGTTTTTCTTTGATTTTGAACTTGATATTATCTGGGTTCTCTTTTAGAGTTTCATGTATATACGTATTGCGCGCATCTGTCAAAAGTGATTACATATACGTACAATTGTAAATTCGCTAGAAAAAATTAAATAATATCTACGTATAGTTAAAAAATAAAATGATAAATTTCTCCTCTAAATTTTTGTTGACAAATTCGTAAACGTTACAGAAATTCCGTATATCTAGAGAAAATAAAAGAAAAATAAAATAATGAAAGAATGCGTTATATCTTTCTAACACGACGCTCATCGAGACGAGCGTGTCTTTGGAACTGAAAATGAAAAATGCGCGTTTAAAAATAATTGTATTATTTACACGATATATGCAGGTACATGAAATGCAAACTGCGCACGAGGTCTCACATATAAGTGGATTTCAATCGAGAACTCTTGAATGCGCTCAATCTCGAAAATCACGAACAGAAGAACTTTTTTTAATCCTATATTAACGTTCAGTCGAGATACTCCTGACTCCGATTTCCCCCAATTACTCCTGACTCGAATTTAAAGATTAAAATCTGTATAATTTCGACGTAACATATAATATCACATAATAATATCCACTGCAGACGCGCAAGAAAAAAAAGATTCGCGTATCTTGTTTAAAAATCTCTATCAGATCGAGATCGGTATAATTTAGTGTTTAATTGCGAATGCTTCTATAATGCTTTACGCATAATACGTATGAAAAAACTCTCACGATATCATGCAAGATTTAACGTCTTTATTACATTTTTTTTTAAATGATCCGGCAATTCTATATTCTCTTAATAACAGCGTTATTATTATTAATAGTAATATTATTATTACGATTATTTTTTTCTTGTCCGGTCCTCTATAATTCGATTTAAGCTTTTGCAGGCGTACACATTCACATTCGCGAAGACTATCTGATTTGATATCTTTTCAAGTTACTGCATGCGGCATATAAGAATTCTCATCCTCTCTCTCTCTCTCTCTCTCTCTCTCTCTCTCTCTCTCTCTCTCTCTCTCATGACACGTGACGATATATTTTTCTTTATTTATTATCGATCTAATTTGGGAAAAACGTAGATTTTCGGATAGACTAAACGAATTCAAGGCATTTTGCCACATGTACCAGCTACTACATTATTACTATTACCCTATTTTCGTCATTATTCGTTACTATATAAAAATAATACAATAACTATATATAATAATTATAATGATATTTATATCACTAATTAATGCTCAATTAGCTGAAATGGCCATTCCTCTCTTTTGAATAGGAATAATTAATAAGTAAATAATTTTAGAAATCTATCTTCGTAGTTTTAATTTCTAATATTTAATATAAGTGCTTATCTTATCTATGTTCAACAAGGTATCCTCGATTATTAACGTAACAACCTGCCAGCAGCGCAAGGACTAAATTGTATTTTAACCTTCCTTCTTCTTCTCTTCTTTTATTCTTCTCTCTTCTATCTCTGGGCCGCAACAGTATAATCTTTCAATTAATCTCAAGATCAATGAGTTAACAACACAACATGTTATGCAAGCGTTACTGAAATTCTGTAATATCGATTATATTTGGCAAAGCGACATGTAAACTCGCTGCTTAATCTTGCTGTTCATAATATATGTATAGGCCCCACATGGAGGCATATTCTTTTTTTTTCCACAGGCATCTAGGCACAACAGATATAAAAGTAGTACACTCAGAAGTATCCAGATTTTCTCGTAGCAATCTATTATTTTTAAAATAGCACTATCATATACATCCTAAGATAACGCGCGCCGGCGTGTATTTTTCTTCTTCGTCTTCATTTATTTATGTTTATTCTCTTACTACAACGAGCCTGTAGTGTTAAAGCAAGTACGTATATTTATATATGTATATATCATTTGCACATAAATGGAAACGCCTCATTCGCAAGAATGTTAACACAACAAGCTCGCATAGCGCAGTAATATAGGTTACAACATCGAGAGCACATACGTGTATATCTTCGATCACATTTCCGCATACATATCTCTCATCTGTGTATAAAATCTCTTGTAGAATAGAATAGAACCAAATCCATTACAACCGTAGTATCCACAATTAAATCTCATTTACGTACATTATTCGTATATTATCTTATTGTTGAGACATAGCAGAGGGTAGCACCTCAGAATGCTTCCGATAATGGCGATTCTAATGTATTTAGAGCCTGTGTTGTTTACTACATGCGCGTCTTTTATAATGATACTATTACACATCCTCTTAATCGCAATGTTTTTTTTCCCATAATGAAGAAATAAATACAACGCATTTCTATAAAAAACAAGTTTTTTCTGTAAGCTTCTATGAGTACCTATACACTGTGTCTTTGAATCGTATATATGCGCGGCGGGATAGTAGAATTCTTTTTTTTTCTATTAAAAAAAGCAAATATGATGTGATATATATTGAAATAACAATACATAACTGATTTCGCATAGTGAAACTCTCAGCCAAATCATTTGCGTTCTTATCGCCGTTTTCCTTCTAGAAAGAAAACTAACTTCCGATGTTGCTACAGCAAAACAGAGGATACATGGGAAGTGGTTGTGGTAGAGACTAGCAATTATTAGGATCTGGCGGTGTAACAAGGTATTCATCAGCGCGTTTGTGGTCGGATAATGCCCGCATTGTGTACGAATCCTGTGGTAAATCACTCTTTCTTCGTAAAAGCGGTTTCACTTTGTTCACATTTGTCATTTTCTTCGCCTGTATAACAAAACGTTTATTTAAGATATATCTAAGAATATTATGCTGACAATGCTTCATAACAGAGCATTCAAATAAAAAATAACAACGGATATCAATTCATACCTCATTAGCTTTAGCTTCAATTTTCTCCAAGGTAAGAGGAGTTTGATCCGTGTCACCATCTTCGTCAGGCGGTGAATTATCTATATGTTGAGGTGATGTATAGATGTTATTCGTTGTGCCTTTATTTGCTACATTATAGTTTGGATGCCTCATCGCAAGCGCTTCAACGCGCATCCATGCTTCATCCCGATCTTTTATAAGCTTTCGTTCTCTTTGACGTTCCTACAAAGTTTTAAATCAAAATAAATATAATAAATAAGTTATTAATGTTTTAATCTTTTTGCAAGATCAAATTAACATAGAGTTATGTAGTTTTGAAATTATGATGTTGATTCGTCAAAACATATTTGATATTTTTACTTAATGTTAAATATAGCTAATTAATTTAACGATTTATTTATACAGCATATGCATATTACTGAAAGTAAGTCTGTTTTCTATAACTGAGCTAGTTGTACATTTTTAGAACTTAAAAAAGTGAAATAGTTTGATATTAAACGAAAACGAGAGAGAAAGAAAATTCTAGTGCAGAGAGTCTAGTGCTAAAAACAGACCTATAAACAGGTCTACAAATATACCTGATAGTACTGTGTTGTACATTCGTCGAATACTTTTTGATTCATTTCCATGAAAAGTTTTAGGGCGTTGTAAATTAAACCGTGGATTGTCTTGTTCCAATGGTTGCGGGAGTTTCTATAAAAAGCTGGATACATTATCGGTAAGATGACGGAATAATTGTCCGATATCAAAGACATTATGTATTCATTATTCCAATAGTAGAGAGCTCTTTCCGCCACCTGAAATAAGTGAGTGTAAGTTAGATGTCGCACAAAACAAAATAGCAACATTGCATACTTGCCTGGAAATGCGGTGATGACACGCATTTGGCTAATTGCCTGAACAACGGATCCATGACTTTCTGAAATTCAGCTGGCTCAATGACGTCTAAGATCTCTTCAAGCTCATTTAAGAACATAACTTCTTTAGGGGAATGTGTTTTTGGCCAGAATTTTAGCAGATTTCTAATTACGGGTTCCGTCAGCGACGGATCCTTCTCCAGAAATTGAACAACGCAATACGCTAGTTGTGGATGGTATACGGATAATGACTTAGCTTTGTGCAAGGGTAACAAGACTTTTAACAAAAACACCTTATGCTCTTCCTTTAGTGGCAGAGCAAAGCCATTTATAATACTGTAAAGGAAATAAACGCTGATAAATATCTTATACATTTTTTAACATTGTGCATTATATTTTTATCGAATTTATTATTACCTTCCTAAAATTTCAAGTAGCTCTGCGATACCATTATGATGTTCCGTCTCATAAATAAATCGATAGAAAACGTTATTGATCTGTTTCCTAATGTACGCCCTCAGTCCTAGGAATTTTCCGTAAATCCTATGGAGGGTGGTCTTAAGAAAATCCCTCTCTCTCGGGTCCTCAGAGTCAAATAACTCCAAAAGCTGCAGCACGAATTTTTGATCTATATAACGTCTTGCTATGGACGGCTGGAAGTCCTGTGATTCCAACAACCGCAAGAAGAATTCGTAGACGAGCTGCAAATGCGGCCAAGCCGCCTCCAACGTCGGCTCATCCTCTTCTGGATCAAACTCCGCGCCATTAGGATTTGATGACGGGGGTAGCGTCCGGAATAAATTCACGGCGAACTGCAAGGATTTCCGTCGTCTGAGTAAAACCTTTCAATTTTATTCTCTCAAGGTATCATTATTTAGATTATGTTTCTACACGTATCTCATGTCCACTTTGAAAATATAAAGGTAATGTAAATGCTAAGAATATTTCTCATATTTTTACATATACTGACTTTATATGCTTTATAGTGCTCTTTGCTAGCACTATTAATTGCTTTTTCTTTTTTTACTCTTATGCAGCTATATTTTTCATTAAAGTCTACATTTGTATATAAAACTAATTTTTTAGCATTTACATAGCCTTGTATTTCTAATCTACAAAAAGCTTCATGAAATTCAAACAGTTCATGCTCTTACACATATACGTGAAGTATGTTAGAATGCTGCTCTTACCATGTTCACCGCTTCGGGATATATCGCTTCGGTAATAACATTTTTGTTTTTGGTTACGTACTCGACCATCTCGTGGAGAGCAGTACGCTTTACCTCCTTCCATTTCAAATCCGACAACGGATCGGATTCGAAGTCGAAAAGGACGCAGCATTGCCGTAGCTTCTGTATAAAAAGTTCTTCCCGCTCGTTTACCTGTTGTGTTTCTGGAATCAGATAGCCGGTGATTAATGTCGCCGCACTCGGCAGCTTGTACCTTAAGAAGCGAGAATAATATTGCGGCTATTAATCATATTAGTCTACAAGAGAATATCGATGCACTCTAATACGAAGAGATACATTCGAAAGCATCCTTCTCGTGCTATTCACTTCTTTTTCTCGTTTGAATTATTTTGCTACGAATAGCTTTTCCACCTGCCTAACTGGCCTTCTTGACATAAATGAGAAATGACTCTTTAAACGAAGTTAAATCTTTGGAATAATTTATGTTTCATATATCAGCGTCAAGATATTATCGATTATAAGTTCTTATACTTATCGATTTTTTTTATAAGTATACTTATAATATATGTATAACATGATGTATGTTTTATCTTTATTGTAAGGATATTTCACGTATATAAATATGCAGAACATTAACATTCTTTTTTGAAATAATTTTGTGATTTTCAGTAAAGAGGTCGAATCAATTTAATAAAGGACGTCTGATAAGAAGGACAGTATCCCGAATATAATTTGCCGCTGATAAAAATGCAGCACGCGATCAAAATCTATATTCTATTCGTTTCTTTGAACAATTTGATTTGCATAGACAGTTATTTCAGATGTTAATCAATGTTCTATTCTTAAACTCAGAACAAAAAGCGTACTGTCGCATAGGATTGCCTTCAGTTAATATTTATACAAGTTATAATGGCCCGCCAGCGGCAGGTTTTTGATCTAAAATCTTAAAGATGCTCTACTTTTTCCGATTAATCGAGTAGGTTTTGAAGGAAGATCGATAATGGCCTTCAAAATACCGACTGTAACCGTATGACATTATTTATCGTTTGCTATTCCTAGAAGTCTCTGTAATAATAATAGGAATAACGAGATCGATTGCCGAATTCACCTCGAGTCAACCATTTCATGGACATCACATTCTCGAACAACAAAATACAAATTTTTTACAATAATAAAGTGTGCTAAATTAATCCTTCAATAATTTCATTTATCAATGTAATTTTTCGTTTTATCAATAACAAATAATCAGGTGCACAGATTAGTTCTATAATAAAATCATGTGCGATAATGAACTGATTTAAGCGACAGAGAGCTTTACCGATTAGAAGAGGTTGCAAAGGTTGATAGTGCAGTGCGAACGTCACCGGGTAACCCTTGCTTGAGTCCTGGGATAAGACCGTCGCCAAAGCAAGACCCTGATGAAAGCTGGGACTTTTGGGCAGAGCACCACCCAGAGATGGGCCAATTCCACCCACGTGAACCATCGCGCAATATTATATTCAATACCGACTTTACACTCGCACCTTATTCATTGGTAAATCTCTTCAGATGCTTGAACTTGGGTAGCACACGTTTTGCTATTTACGTATCGTCTCAATAACTACTTACAGTTTGCAACACTTTGAATTCACACTCCTGTTAAAATCGCGATTAATAATATTCTATGATTTCGTTCTTTTTAATATGGCGTCAAATCAGTATTTTATTTATAAAATATCGATAATTTCTTTTAAATATTATTGCAGTAAACCTGTATTATTTCGAAATTGTTTAACAACAGAGATATCGTTTCTTACTCATTAAAAGGATCAAGAGAATAAATTATTATAAAAATAAAGAAAACGATAAAAAGCTAAATATTTCATCAATATAAAGAATGTAATTATTGAAAAATTAAAAGAATTTAGAATCTTATCTTTTACAACAAAAATATAAATAATATTAAAAAAATGAACAATATTAAAAAAAATAATATTAACCTAAAAAAATAAATAATGGTTAATAATGATTTTTTGGTATTTTTAGTGTTAACTGAATGTTCGATTATCGAAAGAGTACTTTGACTGATGTCCGTTTCTGCCAACGTAGATTAACTTTAAACTTAGTTTAACTTACTTTTTATTTTTTGCTAGTTTTTTTTAAATTAGAAAAAAATGAAGTCAGTTAAACCGAGAGTAAAGTTAATCTACGTCGATAGGAACACCCGGTTCCACCAATGTAAGATTAACTTTAATCTCGGTTCAATTTACTGTTTATCTTCCTCTAATTCTTAGAATTAGAAAAAGGTAAAGAGTAAATAGAACCGAAATTAAAGTTTAGTTTTTACATTAATGGAACCAGGTCTAAAGAATAAAAAACTAAACATGTTAGAAAGTTATATACCATAACAATTTTCTCTTAATTTTACAAGCAATATTTGAATATCACAAACGTGTAGAAATGCCGGCAAAATATGTACCGGCAATAAATATGTATAACTTTTCTAAATTATATAACTATTCTGTATTGTATAAACTATAAACCATATATGTATTTGGAAAATATTATATAAAAAATAAAAACAATAATTAAAAATTATTGTTTTGTTTTAATTATTTAGTAACATTAAGTTAATTTATTCAGGTTTGCCAATTAATATGTTCCCGGATTTACAGATTTAACCTACTCGGATGGAAACCAATTTCCGGAGAATGTTTTTATTATGTAATTTGCAATCATCCGCCAATTTACTCGACGAAATACGACGCATAACTTTATTAAGCCACGGCGATTGTCGGCCTTCAACAACTCACTTTTACCGGCTTCCCACGTTATTTTCCGCATAGATTCCGCTACGAAAGAAATGCGCGTGGTTTTACGCGTTTTGCCAAACCATGCAGAAACGTAACTGTACTTTGATGCAAAGCAACACGAATCGTCTGTTACAGCACAGTTGCGAGAATATTTTCGCACACATAAAGCGAATTTAATATTTTAGTGCAAGCAATATAATATTAAACTATTGTATATATAAATTTTACAAGTATACAAATTAATACGTGCTAAATTATGCGTGGAATTTATTACGAATGTTGTTTTCCGCAAATTAACAAATTCAATTAACTTCCTGTCCCTCTATAATACACAAGTATATTTAATATTATCAGTGTTTCCATAATACATCAATAACAAATTATTAACATTTTATTCAAGTTATTTAAGTATTCAATATAATTCTGCAAGGCTGAATCATTTAACTGCTATTAGTAATTCTATCGAACTTTCAGTTTATTATTTCCTGTAAAGTGTATCTCAATAAATTCGGTTTCTCAAAATTATACAAAATACCTTATATAAAAATTTTAGAAATCTTCATATTCAGTTCAATTCTACTTCAATTCCATTGCAATTCCATACATCTTAACTGTTTCCGTTAAGTATCAAAGATAAAGATTTAAATAAATGTTAATATTTAATCTCTTATTAAAATTTTATACCATTTATCACTAAATTCGAAACATTGTTTGTAAATTATATAACTCACCAAATCTTTGAGAATTCCTCCGAGCTTAAAATTCACTAAACTTCATTTCCTCAATTGGGAAACTTTTAAATCAGAAGACTCACCAATTTTTTCAATCGGAAGCGTTTTAACTAAAAGAATTCACTAACTTCTAATAGGAAAATTTTAACTTTTCAACTCATCGATTGGTTTAAACATTTTCTCCACCCCTCTGTTGAATACCTATTATCCTTTTTTAACCGATTATAAAGTATCAATCACGAAGCGATAATTTTTATCAATTATTTCCGATATGTTTTATACGACATTCATTCGAAATAATCCACTTTTGCTAGACGACCTCGAAGTTCTCCGTAAGCTTCGAGAGCTGGACGCGCCCGTCCTTAACCGAGTCTCTGAACGGAATTCGCGATAACAATCTCGCTGACACCACCGGAGTCCATCCGCCGCTAATTTCCGTCGTTGTTTAACGCTCGCAACAATCTGTTGCTTCGTACGTGTCAATCGATCGGCCGGGGAAAGCAAGGCTCTTCTCGACCTTTCTCTCGGGGTGTTCGCGCTGCGAAGCCACCCCTATGAAACACCGGCAAGCACTAGCGGCGCGTCCTCGCGGCTCGCGGGTCCCCGGAACCCGGTGACCGCGTTCGTGAGGGGCGGGAGACGACGAGAAGAGGGGGACAGGCTGGCGGGTGAGATTCGCCTAAGTGGCACCAGGTTCAACGAACTCGAGGGTCCTCGCCGGGATCTCGCGGGTCATCTCTCGATCGGTCACGAGGTCGATACAACCCCCCTCGCCGAGATTCTGGGCAGGTAGAGAGCCGCGACCAGGTGGGGTTCTCCGCGAGGGTGCCGTGCCGCGCGTGGATGTTCGGGCGCTGGTCTCGGAGCAGTTGGAAGAGAACGATCAGAAAGGGATGGTCGAAACGAAGGCGTGGGATGAAAAGGGGGAGGGGGGGGGAAGAGGGGATGGAACTCGACTGTTTACGTTGGGAAAACGGGGAATCATGAATCCGGAGCGCCTGCGCGACCCTCGTTGCACGCAATCGATAGACTCTGACGTAGGAGGTAGTCTCGCAACCTCGATTGACCGGCATTACATTGGGAAAGGGCACAGGCGGACCAATTTGTCGCCGCCCTTCTTTCTTTTCCTTTCCTCTCTTATTCTCACTGTTATTCTTTTTCGCTTCTTATTCACTTTTCCGTTGTGTGTTTCTCACCCTATACGTCCGCGCACTCTATCTCTGTTCTGATCTGATTATTCGATTATGATCGGAATGTTATGAACTAGGTTCTTGTATGACTTCTTTATGTTACTCGATCAAGTCGATGTTAGATTGCAAGTCATTTGCAGCAATTGCAAAACAAGTTTGATGTATGTATATGTAAACACGTTCGAGATATGACTTCCTTCTCATTTTTATTACAATGTGAATCATCAATGATACAAGAGTGAGAAAAGATCGCTATTATTTCACTTGATCTAACAGGAATGGTAGCTATCACATGGGATTAATCTTACTATCGTATTGTAAAAAAAATTACATTCCTGATTGAATGACTCACCGGACAACAGCGGCAATTTCTGCAGTTCCCGATTTTTCGATATGTTGAACCTCGAGCTGCTTTGCCGTTTATCCTTTTTGATTACAGGTCCACCAGGTTGATACTTGATTTTATTGATGAGCGTAGGCGGAGGCGGTGCGTTGCCCACAGGAGGTCCTCCGGTCACCTTGTTTGCCTATGGCAGATAAAGAATATTAAAAATAAATATAAAACTTGTAGATGATAATTAATGGATGAATAAACATTTTAGTAACTACAGTAAAGTTCAGATAAAAAGGAACTATTATTCCGATTATAAATAAATATAGAAATTTTTTTAAAGCCAATTGTATTTCTGATTATATTTATTGTAGAATTTTTTAATAATTTTTATAAAACTGCTTTTGTAATTCTCTTTACAAATAAATTTCTAATATACAATAATGTCCAATCTCCATTTTCATTTGAGTTAAGAAATTGTAATGTAAATTAAATTTAAATAGGAGTATGTGATTAACGTGGTTAATCCAATTACTTATCTTCGTATTTTAATTTGATTCGTTTTATAGGTGAAATATCGAACATTCGTTCACTGATCGGATTAATATTACATAAATGGAACGCGAGGTAACGACATGAGCAATCCACGATCTATGGCACATCTATGCGTACAAAAACTAAAGGTGATATCTTTATCTCTTCGTCAGGATTGGAAATACAGGATGTCCATATACGTGTAATGTTCCAAATAGTTCTTTTCGATTAATTAATTTTTTCAAACAGAAATGTCACAGCACAAATAATTTTTCAAACATAATCAATTAGAAGTGAGGACTTTTTCACGAATTAAATTTTTCAGATTCTTAATACTGAATTTTTAATTAAATAAATCTTTAAATAAAGTATCTAATATCTAATATCTAATTTTTTAAGATATTCAATATTTAATACTGAAAAATAGAAATAAAAGAAGCATATATATTTAAAATTCTTTAATATAAATTTAAACAATAATTCATTTATAAAATCATATAATATCAAGAGAATTTTAGGAATATAATTTATTAGAATTCTTAGATAATAAAAAACGGGAGGACTGACTTATCAATTTTAGGTAAACTATGCTTGAACGAAAATTCTATAAATTAAATTTAATATTGAGAACAGAAGATTCTAAATAATCTCTTTACATTACGTATATATGTATTACATGTACAATTATTAATTACTTTACTCGCGATGGATGCGACCGTGAATTTTGAAAAAAAAAAAAAAAACACATGTGAACAAACAGCGTTTCCTTTAATCATCTTCGATCACAGTTATAAAGTAGGTTATTCAAATGAGCGAAGAAAGTTATGGACAAATGTCTTGGTTTATCTTGGAGTGCGAATAAATGAACCACATTGGTGTCCTATAATGAATCCAATCAAATTCTCTTCTTCTCGCTTTATTAAAACCGACCAACCATAATAGTTACACGAGCTTTCATCATTCACTTTCTCGATCGTTCCGCTTTCAAAGTTTTCGCGCCTAACATCGGATGTATAATTAGCAATTACCGACTTTTCAACGGTACATTCCATATCGGTTGTATCCGTAACAACCGGGAAATCGGATGTGGCAGTTTTTAACGCAAATTTAAACGAAAGTAATTTATTCACGAAGTTGACATCAAGAACTTGAGAACTATGACCTATAAAATTTTTCAGATATTGGAAAATGTAGTTTGGAAAATTGATCTGTAATTAGTTTTCCATGTAAAATATTCTTCAATGAGAGTTTACTTTCAAGCTTGTTCGTCAAAATATCTAACGCTGCTGAATGCATGATAAAATATTGCTACATTGCGTAATCAATAACGCATCTGCGCAGTATCATGACAGGTAGTACACGTACGCAAGTTAAACGTATTCTAAAGAGGTGTAGTAAAGCGGAATGTGTGTCCGCATATTGCAGATAAAAATAGATGTAAAACACGATCTGATAAACTATTACGAAGTTACCGTCACTCGTCGGTCTGAGTTTTCATGTCGCTGGTCGCTGTAGTGTCTTCAGAATATGCGCATGCGATCACGTACACTTGATAAACAAAGTCGACGATCTTTCAGATTGTCGTCTCCCAGTGAAATCTAGTATTTACTATCGTTCTCTGAGAGTTTGAAAAGATTCATAAAACGCGTCATAAATGTGCGATAAAATGCGGAAGTTATTTTGCGCGACGAAGCAACTTATCAAAGGATGCTTTGTCGCTTGCGATTAAAATGCTTATTCTCCAAAACACATTTTAATCGTTTTAAAATACGGAACTATTTTATTACAAACACTGTTCTAAAATAAAAAAATAATATATTACAAAAATTAAAAATGTATTCCCATTTAAAAATTTAAAATCACATACATAATATAACTTTTATAGTATTAACCTTCATTCTAATATAAAATATGTAAATAAATTGTTTTATTTTTGCAGCGTGTATTGAGTTTTGGAGTAATTTTTGTCAATCGATTGGCTTTGTTACGAGGGAATAATGGTTTATAACTAATGTTTTTACGCGAGGAAAGGTCAGTCAGTGTTGGAAGTTCACAGTCAAAGATTACTATTACAGCTCTTGTTTTACCAAGAATTTCCGCCTGAGGGACCGAGGGACATGCAAAACGCATTTCATTTCTTTCATCTTCCTAATAGCATTTCTCGTTTTCATCAGAAGCCATTCATTATTTCGAATGAATGCGGCAGCAGTAACGATAAAAGAGAATGATTATGTGCGAAGTACCGTTTGATATACAGTTGCCCTGTTTTTAATAAAATGATTAAAGTTCTAGTTTTCAGATTTCTATTTTTATCTCGTTAAGCCATCATTAGATTTACCATTTTTCAAAAATATTAATTTTTTAAATTAAATTATACACTCAACTTGATATAATACTGCAGGCATGATATTCATAAAACTATAATTCGTGAGATTAAAAACTTCATTTATTTTAGGATTTACGCAATTATTGTTAAAAATATAAGTTGTGATATGTATTAATTTCTTCTACTGGAATAATTTTAATATTTTGCAATGGTGCAAATTTAAATACATTATAATATACGCAAATGTATGTAAATAATAAGACAATAATAAAAATATATGTTGGTGGTGGTGTACTGAAATAATAATATTTAAAAATTAAATTGTTGTTACAATGAGCAAACATATTTAATTATACGTCGAATTGAATAAATTCAAATTTAAGTTTTATATAATTCTTTAATTTGATTTATTAATAAACAAAGGTTAATGAGAGAGATAAGAAGTCATTAATCTTTGAAAAATTCACTGATTGCAACGCAATAATCTTTTTTATAATTTGAGTCTTAAGTGTATTATACTTTCATGTATTATTTACAACGATGCTCTATATCTATACAAAATTAATACGCATTCGACCATATTCGATTATCTATAAACGTTTTATTCTGCGCAATCGAATCTATCGTGTGCTAAAAAGTTATTCTATCTTTGGTTATCATATCGGTCACATGTGATAAATATATACTGATAAATCAGGAAAGATCTCGCTTTTTAATCGCGCATATTAAATTGCGAGCAAAATAAAAGAGTTGTTATCTTATTGAAAATTATATAAAAATAGTATGTTGATACTCGACAATGTCCAAAGGTAATAAGCTCAGAATTTATGAAATTGTTGCGTAAAATCGTACACGGAGAAAATTTTATATTAAGTTTTAATACAATTTTAAATTACACTTTACTGTGTCTTGTATTTTCACTAGGTTTTTGCTTTGATTTTGTAATAAAAAATTTTTACTATGAAAAAGTGTAAAAATTACGTTATATTATTGTTTTAAAAAAATAACTATAGCATTTAAACTTATAATTTACATGAAGACCGCAGCTACTACCACATTATAGTAATTTTAAATATAAAATTTTCTCCGTGTAGATATATAAAAAGTGATAGTTCAAAGAGGTGTGTGCTCGTTGAATGTATTTGCCAATCAAAATAATAAAACACTACTTGATGTACGAATTATCGTGTTTAATAGTTTTAAAGAAGAAAGTAAGCGATAACCATGTACAGTTAACTTTGTGTAATAGATAAAAAATTTATTCCCATAAAACGTATCATATCAGAAGACAAAAATATAGATTCTATCACGATCACGAATCAATTAATAACATGATAACATGCGAATAACGAAGATATTAAACAAAAAAATATTAAATTTTTCAAAGTCATTTCTAGATTCAGCTTACAGTTTTTCATTTTACAGTTATACATTGAAAATTCATATAAGGATGCCACATTTAAATCTATTGAATATTTAATAACAGAACGCATCAACTAAAACCGGCGCTGTGTGAGAAACACCTGCCTTTTTCTTGAACACGTTTCCGAAGGCGAGCCCGGTGAACGTTTGCATTTTACTCTGCATACCAGTGTGCGATTTCCGGAACAACGATCGGCCCAGGAAGGAAATTCACTATCGGCACAGGGCGGCAGCCAGCCGCAGGAAAAACGGTCTCGTAGCGTCACGACGCAACATGATCCTCGCATTCGCGACCTCCCTTCTCACGGGACGAAGAGGATCTCAATCACACAGCCGTCGAACAGTCGATCCACTTCACGTACTATTGGGAATATCCGCTTTCTTCTCTCCAGCACCTGAGAGTGCATCCCCGAATGCATGCCTGAGAATATTCCGCGAAATAACTCCAGGAACGTGCTGGGAATTTTTTTTATTCAAATCCAAAGTGTCACCCCGATTTTTCCGTCATAAAAGTGCATTGACGTGAGATCTCGCCGAAAAGTCTTCTTTCCAAAAACGAGGAAAATAAGACTTGTAGACATGTTAGATTATATACACACACACACCAAAAGAACAATTTTACTAAAATACACACATATCTAAAAATTTAACTACAGAGCAGAAAATAATTTTGGACTATCAAATTAATTATGTAAAATTCAAACTGCATAATGGACAATGATGCTAAAAGTTTTGACATTTTAGAAATCAGCTTGAGCATTCAGATATAATTATTTCGAGATTATACACGGAAAAAACGCTTTTCTGAAGTATCTAAAAATTTTAGTTAGTTGTAGATCTAAACATAATTTTTGTTAAATTGCTAAAATAATTATGTAGCTCAAACTGCTAAAATGTCAAAACTTTTTGTAGCATTGCTTAATTATCATGTTTGAATTTTCTAAATAATTATTTTGATGGTGTAACAAAATTATTTTCAGATGTGTATACCTACATGCATAAAACGGTTTTGCGGAAATATTTAAAATTTAGTTAAGACATAGATCTGAAAATAATTCTGTTAAACTGTCAAAATAATTATGTAGGACGCTCAAATTGGTTGCTAGAACGTCAAAACATTTTGCAGCGTTGCTCATCATACTTGAGTCTTCTATATATTTTGATGATCCAATAAAATTATTTTCAGATTTGTTATCTACCAGAATTTTTAGATACTTCAGCAAAATCGTTTTCTCGTGTAGCTAAATTTTTAGATACTTTAGCAAGATAGTTCTTTCATGCACTCGTAGACGAAGTAAAACTTTCAAGCTATAATCACAATATTGTCATAAAATGTTCAATTTGGTGATCGACGAAATAAATGTTTTAGCGATTACTAACAAGTACACGTGTCACGCTCGATCTATTTACAACAACGATGAATTCTCTCCACAGCCAATTTACGCGCGTAAAGTTGGACGCGGGTACAAAAATAAGACAGTGGAACGAAGTATCTGGGCGAGAAGTAGGCCTTCCCCCTTATCCAAGATTAGGAAAAGCCACCGCAGACTCTATAATGGATCCGGCGCTTCACACTTGCGAGTATTTTAGTCGACAATCGAAAGTGACGAGGGAGTAAATATTATCTTTCTGTCGCTGGCCGTCACGCGATGTTTTGTAACTCAATATTTCCCAGTACCAATCTTTAAAAGAAGCCCGACGTGACGTAACTTGCAGTTAATACCGATAACGTATCGCTAAGTTTTTCAAGAACTGTATTTTTCATATTAAACATTCTTTACCTAGATTCTCTATATCATCGTATTGTTGAATACATTTTCCAAGATTACAGTCGCATTGATACATTATTCATAATTGTAATTTGATATTCATTATTCATAATAATGTAACTTTGAGTAGTTACGCGCGGCCTTTAAGTTTTACTTTTTTTCTCACAGTGTAATTTCCAAGCTTATGAATCACATCTTTTGCGAAGAAAAATATATATTGCGGTAGATAAATAACTTTCGCAATGATAGAGTTGTCTCACCTGCGGATCGAATGTTATTTATCTCTCATATATGAAACATTAGACTAACTCTCTGAGCGGCTCTACCGAAAAATGCAAGAGAGACTCGCGAGGACAGTGGAAAGCGGGCGTTTTCTCAGAGCCTCGTAGAACTCGGAAGAATTCGCGGCATCCCCGCGAGGAGATATAAATATTCCCCACGCGGATGTCCAACGCGGAATATTCTCGTGGCGGGACGGACAAAGGCGCGCGCGACGACGCAACACTCGGGGATAGCACTATTCGCGACGCACCGTAAAGGAGGAACGTGTCACCTCTTCGTCCGGTTTTTCGTTCGAGAAATCGTCGACGACACTGTTTTCTCTCGTCCGCGCGAGAGAGAGTCCCTCCGGGCGACAACTCGCCTGTCGCGATGCCAGTGGCCGAGAGAGAGAGAGAGAGGAAGAAAAAAGGGGAAAAAATAAACTCTAGGCAAGACGTCGCGTAAGCGAAGGCGGAAAATGCGATGCGACGTCGCGACGCCCGAGAAGCGTTTCGCGGAGGCGGAATCAAAGTTGGAGCCGGAGTTGAAGACGGCGACGGCGACGGCGACGGCGACGAGAGCGCACTGTCAGAGGCGAGCGGCAGGCGTGTACTCGTGACCGAGAATCGCAGCAGCCAGCCACTTGCGACACTCTCGTGTACACACACCGCAGGTTTTGGCGAGCGCGATCGGCTCTCGCGGCACGCCGTCGCCGCCGTCGACGCCGTCGCCGTCCGATCGACGCCGATCGTTCAAGGCCACCACGTACGACCTTAACCCTCACGCTAATTACGAGGAATTACGTTTTATCTCGCGGTACACATGAACATGCGTGTCGCGAGTTTCTTTCCAACGTCTTCGTATAATCGGTACGAGAGAGGATCGCCTAGAAAGATTTTGCTCCGGGATTTGCCTCAACCTTCCGACGAGCGGAGATGGACTGGGAAAAACTATTAACGTATTTGATTAGACGTATTAACACGCACTGGTGCATATTAAAGCTCTTGTACACTGATTAATTTGAATGTAAAAGTGAAATGCAAATAATTCGAATTGGAAAATATATATTTTATTTAACAGCGTAATAAAGTGTACTAAGAATTTCGTGGTTTAACTTGCGTTTTTAAATTTATATTACACATATCTAAACATATCTTTACGTCAATTTGTGTATGATGGTATTAATATGTATCAGTACTAAGTTTGCCCAATTCAATTCGTTGTTATTAAATACGACACTTCCTTTTCATATTTCTTACGTCAAACTAAAATTGTTTCATTCTTTTTCTCTCGGTGAATAATTTATTATAAAATCAAATCGTATACGGAAGTACTTAATATTCGGAAAACAATACTTAAAATTTGAAGTTACAAAAAAAATATAAATTTTGAGATTTTTCGAATTTTATATTAAAACTAAAAATTGTTTACGTTATAAAAAATACAAGGTTTAGATAAAAAAAATTTAATCGGTCCAATTTGTTTTGCTCGAACGTTTGAAATTTAGAAGTAAATAATTTCTTAACCAGATTCTCTAGACTCGTTGGAATATTCGTTGTGATAATAATTGTTAATAAATGGATGAAATGTATCTTCATCTGTGCGATATATTACTAACAGTATTAACAGAAAACATGTCAATAGAACAATTATGAACGTAGCGAGGTCTTTTGTAACACGCCGAGCTCACTTCCCTGTCATACTTGTATTTCCTAACAAATGATGATGAAGCGGCTTTAGGCGCCGCGTGACGAAACGACAATGCCCGGTTACTATTTCTGAATACCTGTGGGAGGTGCAACGTATGCATGCGTCGTGCATGCGAAAACATGCAGGAGCCGCCGGCTTGACATGATCAGATGCGGTTATTAACGAGTGACAAATATGACGTGTGTCCGCTATATATTTTATCAACAAGACATCCAATTGTTATTGAGCCCAATTCAAATATCACCTGTCTACAATTCACGACGGGATTTCACGTACAATCTCATATGTATAACGTAATAAATTTACAGATGTTGAACAACAATTTTCTGAATTCCCGTTTTACGAAATAGCATATAATCATATTAGGAGATAGAAATATATGAGATAGAAGTTTTAGAACCCGAAAAATGTAAGTATAATACAACATGCTGTACATAAATAACAGACTATTTTGAAAATAGTCACTAGTTAAGTAATTTAACTTGTATAGACGCAAATTAATTATTATCTGACAAAATAATCAAATAACCGGTTACTATATTTAAGAAATTGTATATCCAGCAAAAATAATTTTTTATACTCATATTCAATGTAAATGATCTTGTAATTTACGATCCATCTAAAATTTGTATATAAAGTATCTGTAATATACTCAGAGAAAAATATAATAATAATAACTATAAAAGTAATAACTATAAAAGTAATAACAAGTTTTATTTATAGTATTAATATACATTTCACTGAGAAAAAAATTATTCATTTAATTAAATCAATTAGTCTTTATTTCTTTCATTGGAGAATGTATGTATTTGACTCAAATATGTTTCATTTTTCATCAAAAGAAATAAAGACAAACGAAACAATTTTTTTCTCAGTGTAGTTGAATAAACTAATATGCATAATTGAATAAACTATTTTATAAATCAACAAACCATTTGATAATTGTAAAACAGTTTAATTACCTATGTACATTAATTCTACGTATGAAACTTGTGTAGCTGTTATCTTTATAGCTGCCACTATGTTTTTTTTCTTTGAATGTAATTATGTCGTTTCTTTCTGCGTGTTATCGATCAATTTTTTGTCATAGCACATTTCGCAATTTGATTACGCAGGAAGAAGCTAATTTTATCATTATCATTTTCTTAAATGTTAAAAGGTATATGCGCAAAAAGATAAACGTTGAAACTTTTTGTATCTCTTGTAATTAAAAACTCGTGAGTTAGGAAAAGTATAAATAAACCGAACACCTGTCTGCATATCGCGTATTATTCAACGCATATTAATTTTTCTTTATTTAAATTCTGCCGACTATTAAAAATTCTCAAGAGAAAAAGGTCGTTGAAAATGTTTCGTTATAAATGTATTATTTCTCGTAGAGATCGTACTAACAAAGATTACTATCCGATATATCTGGACACTACGACGTTTCAAATTTTTCTCAGTCTTGATTATTCGCGACGGAATATTTACAGCATCGTTCTATCATTTCTTGGACATCGTGCCCGACAATTCTACGCGAATCGATTAACGCTATTATTTGACATAGCGCCACGGGCCTATCCGCAATTTGTCATCGCGTTACGGTGACGCGTGCTAAACGTACCCGCCCCATTATTGCACGTCAATCTAACGAATAATCGTGTATATAAGCGGCCATTATATTTTGCAGCACGGAAGTCGATTGCGGTTTCACAGGAAGCATAACTTTTGGTCGATCTGACGCTACAGTTATTCCAGCCGTGGCCTATTTTCGGAAACGATCGAGAAATTCCAAGGTGAAAATATGCTGTTAGAACGAGTGACCCACGGATCATCGCCCTTTCTCAACCCTTAAGTATATATGCATGTCAACTCCCACGCTCGATTTCTTATGTATTTTATGAAATTATTCTCGGGCGTTTATTCAATTTTTAATAGCTATATATCGGAAAATGCACTTAAACTTCTCAACCCTTTTGCTGAATAAAACTCAAGGTGTGTCGTGATAAAAAAAAATATTGTACTATGTCCTATTTGCTTAATATTTTTCTATTTAATATTTTTCTACGTCAAATATTTTTCCACGATTTCCTAATAATTTTTTTTATATTTAGTACAACATAACATTTTATCAGTAAAAATTACATTTGAGAGTAACGATTTTTTCTCCGGGTCTGAATTAAATTAGATTTTTTTCTCAAAATTTTCTGCAAAATTTTCAAAAGAAAATGCTTATATACACGGATGTTTCATATTACCTGTTTCTTGAACCTAGAATCTCATGCTATTTCGAGTATACCTTGCAATTTTCTCTTTTCTGCATTCTTGTCGACCCTCTCACATAGAAAATCTCGCTTTCAGAAAAGGTTTAGCTAATTTCATGCACTTGGGTTCTTTGGTAAGCCGGCGAAAAAGTCGTCGCGATACACAAGTGCCTGGAATGCACCCCATCAGTATTGACTATTATTAGCACGCTTTCTATTTGCACGTCGCTCGAAATAGAGAGAAAGATACGCCTGTTCTTCACCGCATGGCTGGTTTTATCGGGTAGGCGGGACAACCGACAAGATTTTTGTATGATCTCATTAACGAGAGCGTTACATCCATCGCATGAAAGAATCTACAGTCACCCGAAAATAATCACGGTCGAAAACAATCATGAGAAGTTATATGCTTTCGCTACGTTTAAAATTCCGATTGGTTCTCTCCCTAGATACGACGGAATATCTTGAAACGCAAGTATTATTTATTCGATTTCCAGCTAATCGAATAATAAATATCCAACCATGAATAATTTCTGAGTTAAAAATGGTTAGATGATCCTTGATGCCATTGAAGATAAATATTCATGGCATATTAAGAAATGTTAACCTTTCGGTTGCTACTCCGCTTTTTCCATTTACTACACTGAGAAAAAAATATAATCAATTTTAATAAATATTTAGTTCAATACTGCAAACTAAACATTTACTTACAGTAAATAAATATTTTTTTAGTAAAAAAAAAAATTATTGTTAAATCAAATTAACATTTCTTGTATCAAATAAATATATTTTTATATTTAATAAATATTTAGTTGGCAGTATTCAACTAAATATTTATTAAAATTGACTATATTTTTTTCAGTGTAGTTAAACTTAATAATAATGTAAAAATTGTATTGCGCACTTTGTATCGCGTCAATTTTTTTTAGCTATGATTAATCACTAAAGTGATGGTTTTGTAGTAACTTTTATTAAATTACCACACTGCAAAATCATCAGTTTAGCGATTAATCATATCTAGAAAAACACAAGGTTTAAATTATCATAAAGTTAAGTGAAATTAAATCTAAACCGCAAATTAATCAGAAAATAAAAAGTCGGACCTGAGTATGACATATCCGGCTTTCATTTAACAAAGCTTTTCCTATTATTTATATAACTCTTTTCTATTAATTAAGATAATACCCAAGTATGTTGTTCACATAATATGGTATTGAAGGGTTAAATTACAGTTAATTTTACCATAAGATTTATATTTAAGGTCATTATTTAAGATGTATATTTAAAGTTATTATTGTCGTTTGTATTTACATGTTATCTGTACCTATTATTGCGCAGTATTATCAATTTACGTTCGTTTCCACTAATGTAGATCAATTTTAACCACAGTTTAACTTACTCTTCATCTTTTTTTCTAACTTTTAGAACTAAAAAGGGATGAAAAATAAGTTCAACCGAAGAATAATCTATTGAGTTGGAACAAAAATTCGTAGTGCTACTACATTTGTATCATGTATACTTATTTTTAAAAAAATTTGGCAATTATATCATTCGATAGAACAAAGTTCCAAACTTCCAGCTATAAAAATCTGTTTATTAAATTGCAGTGCGCGATAGTTTTTAACAGAGTTATATGCAATAAGTCAAAATGCTATTTTATTTAATCCACGATAACCTAGTAATAAAAAATCTTAGAAATATAAAAAACAATTTTATAGGGAAAGCTTGCATGTTAAAAAGTCGAAAATTTTCAGAAGTTTTTTTTTGAAGTACGTGATAGATCCGCAAAGCGAAAAGAAAATTCCCATTTTCCTAGTTTTTTATATATAAAAATTATCAAACTCACAGAAACTTAAAAGACATAGCGATTTTTCAAAAGTAGAAATTTTTTAATCTTATTTTAAAATTCACAAATAGCGTTCACCTTTAACAAAGTTACAGCTGCTTGAATTTTAAAGTTCATAGCGCTACAAATTTTTGTTCCAACCTAATACATGAAAACAGGCGTTAGTCGCACAGCACGGAAAATTTCGGTAAGAATCGTCTTCTCCGAAAAATTGCGCGTAAAAGCGCCACGACAAAGTGGCAGTCGCGTGTGTACGTATCGGTCCAATATATATACATGTAAATATACAAAGTATTTGTGCTAATGCGCGGCGCAAATTGCATCACTTGGAGAGAACATACAAGTGCGATTTCCACTCTAGCGCATCGCGGCCATGCCGTTTCGAGCTTCATATAATTTTTCTTGCGACATTTATTTTAGAAATATGTCGTGTCACGTGCGCGACTGTCAGCGTCACATCGTCAGGTGTCGGTTGACGATGCCAACAAAAAAAGAATCGCGCGTGTATGTGCCCGAATTTATGGATAAAATCTGTCTTAACAACCACAACAGCCCTTTGACTTTAACTTTCTTGTGTGTATACATCAACTTGACGAATTATAGTTTGACATGAATCACATGGCGGATACGGCGTCAAATGATGACAAATATCCATAATAATCCATAATACTTGTACATACATGTGTGCACGTACACGTTTGCGTTCGTGTATGTAATTTGGCATCCGATCAATTTCGTATTTCGTGCCATTGATGCCTCTGTATAATCAACAAGGGAAGTAAAAGGAGAAAAATTAGTAATTCAGATATCGTAACGATTCTGTAAAATTTATGAAAATCTTTGCTGATTTCTTCAGAATTATTTCATACTTATTGGCGAATAATCTGGGATAAATGTTATTATTTTGGTAAATAAATAATGATATGGTCCAAATAACATATCGTAAAAATAGAGTAAAAGAACGCAGTTCGCTCATACTCGATCTTAATATTCGTAGTTGACAGAATGAACGAGGCGAAACCGTGTATATTAATGATGCAAATAAACATTTACGTAACGTCACGTTATCGTTACGTGCAAAATTAACATGTGATATCGATCCTATATTGATGAGATACGAAATGTAAAATTCATGCACAATCGAAGATGAACTTAATGTTAATGAGAATACAAACGAATTATGCAAAACGGTTTCCTGTGCAACTGAATTTTCATAGAGGAAGAGCGCATTTAATTCCGAAATGTTATTATTCTGCATAAAAAATTTGCATCATATCGCTAATACCAGGCGATGAGTTTATAAAAAAAAAAATCAAAATGCTCACTGCGGAAAACATATTCCGTCCAAAAACAATTTTTTTACGATACAGCATATTTTGACGATATTTTTTTTACAAGTGAATTAATTACAGTCTAAAAACTCAACATATACACACCTTGTTATTGTTAACAAAATTTTTTGTATATATTTAAATTTATATCTTGTTAATATATTCAAAACTAAAGCTGCATTTTTTAAACGATAAAACATAAAATGCTAAAATAGGTTAAAGTTGAGTTTACTAGATAATAATATACAAAGTATTGTATATTATCGCATCAAAATATATCCATGTCTCATTAAATAGATTAATAGTATTTTCCTTGAGAAAGAAATGCCTAATCGTTAGTATTTTTAGTATTTTTACTAACGCTGCCTACTTATATTAACAGATATAAATAGTTCTGTTTTTTTGTAATATTATATGATGTTCATTATGAATAGAAATGTCTGAAATAGATGTTTAGTCGATTATTTAATATTCAACATTTTTTTCTTAAAAAACAGATTGGTTTTTAAATTTGTTTAATTCTTATATTAATAATTTTTCTTGTTCAACGTTATTAGTTTTTATTAGACTTTACTGGAAAACGTATAAAATTATTTGATTAATATTATATCACTACGTCGAAATTAATTTCTCGTTCCTAATTTTTTATACTTAATTCTTTGATATTTGTTCTCATTTATTGTAGCTAAATACTTTTAGACTGGGTTCAGTTTACTCTCTTGTTTTTGTTCTCGTTCTCTATTTTTTTTTTATTAGATCAATTACCACATAGCTTATCCGAAGGTAAAACAACCGACCCTCAATGTAACTTTGATAAAACTTTGATTAATATAATGGACAATTAATTAACTGAAGAAAGATATCTATATTATTTTATTAATAATAAAATTATTAATTTGGATAGAATTAATGAAATTATTAATTCTATGTAGTTTAACACTGAAATTTTAATATGAAAAAAAGATTAAATTGAGAATAATAAATTATATAATTCGAAATTTTACTGCAAACTGATTGAATCAAACAACTAATTAAGTCTATCCAAATTTAATTCTGAAGTTTAATTTTGTTAGTTTAATATTATAAATATTATAAATAGCTATAAAAATAGAAATTATGAGTTATTATTAATGTTTCTGATATAATAAAGATATTGTATATATTAATGTTGTATATATTAATGTTTTCGATATAATAAAGATATTGTATATATTATTAATATAATATAATTTAAAAAAATGATTTTTTTAAATTGATTATTTGGATATCAACATTGCCTATCCTTAGTTTAGACAAGAGTCTAAAGTACTCTAAAGTGTCGCGGAGAGCGCCATCTAGCTCGGAACTGTTTCAACTCTGACACAATAACTTTCGTTATCTGGCTCGATGAATAAATGCTCGCGATTAGATTGCTTACTGAACGATCAATTACAAGTGCCTCGCTGCGAACACAATACATTTCTAGCTATAGCCACTGTTAAAAATATATTTATCGCTCGACGCTAAGAAATTATCAAAAACAAAAGGAAAATAGCTATGATAAAATATTCCATTGCTATTAAATAATTTTGATATTCTTTAAACAGATACCATCCTCTTGCCAGTTAGACATATTCAATCATTTAAATAATATACATAAAAAAATAATTAGAAAAAGTTCTCTATCGCTATTTAACAAAAATAAAGATCCGTAAAAAAATCCTTAGTATATAAACAAACTGGATAGATTAAGCCAACAGACACTTTTAATTGTTCTTTGATGAATATCAAGATCATTCTTTTTTTATTGAATGTATCTGATTGGCAAAAGATATTCGTTTAGGGAATATATATCACAATAAATACAATTAATGATATTAAGAATACAATACTTTTGTTATCAATATTCAACTGTAATATCCGAGAAAGATTCTATATTAAATTTGCAAAAAATTTTTTTAACTATAAGAAAAAGTTACATTCTCGTGAAAGAAATTAAGTATGTAACTAAAAAACAAAATACGTATTACGGATATGGTGTTTGTTATATCATACACGATATTTAATCCATATAAAAAGTTATGTTTCACATCAATTTTAAAAATCTTAATGTTTTTTTGTGAATTACATTTAGTATTCATAAAGTACATGTGAAAGAAAATAAATTCTGACCATAAAATGTTTTTTTCTTTTACTTCCTGCATTCCCATCGTCATTCTAGACACAAATTATCATTTCTTTGAAGGATGTTATCTATAATATAATAGCATACTATTAATATTGATTATATAAATATTCTTTCACAATCAATAGTTAGTTGTAGAAGCTACAAATCATATTAAATTATATAAATAGTGCAACTGTACGTGTCACATGAATCGACAAACTTATCAGTATGACGAACAAAATTATACTGTCATTTTTTCAAAACTACATTATGTAGCACTGACAATCAATGTAGCACAAAGATAACTATATCAGCTATCTTTGAAGATAACTTAAAATATCTTCTTTCAATAACCTGCTTCATAATATATGTCTTTAAATTCACAAGTATCCTGGGTAGCAATCGTGTAACACTTTTTTCCTAACGTGGAAATGTAAAAAGTAAAGATTTTTATCATTGAAAGTAATAAAGAAATTTTTCATTTTTCACGTTTCCGTATTTGGGGAATAAGGTCACATGATCGCTACGCACAATCCAAATATCCACCCGATGCCTGTGCACAGAGGATTCTCGTATCGTGATAGCGGACAAAAAGCAAGTAAAAGATGCAAGATGTCGGGTTAGCCATGCGGCCGACCTGTCAATCGTCATCGTGGAATCACACCGAAGTGCATTTCCTAGTGAAACATTCGTTGAAAACAGGACGCGTGTCAACGTGCATCATGTAAAATCGCACGCGGCGGTTCATAGACGACGATAATCCACGATGACAGGAGTAGACTCGCGGCGAGTGACGAAAAGAGAGACCGAGGGAGAGAGAGAGAGAGGGACAATATAACCTCACCTCGTCAACGGCGTCGACGTCCTTGCCGTTCTTCGTCTTCTCCTTGCCGCTCTTCGCCGTCTCCTGGAACAGAAGCGGAGTGAGTGGCCAGTAGTGGTGCGTGGGGCGCGTCGCGTTAGGATTTTCAGGGGCTTTCGCACTCGCGAACGTTAAACGCGGAAGGAAAGAGGAAGGAGAGAACGTGACAGCGGGAGCGTCGTTGAGATCGCAAGACACAGAGAATATTAATACCATTGCGCTCGTTCTGGGCGCGCGGCCGATTGAGCAGCAGTAGCACACGTCTTCGTCGTTGTCTTCGTCGTCGTCGTAGCCGTTGGCGACGTACGCGTCGGCAAGAAGTGAACCGAAAACCGAACACGGACCGATCGCGCAACGCGCGCGCGATTAATCCCGGTCGTTGGCGAGAAGAGCCGAACGGGCACAGAACGGATTGTCGCAGATTGTCGTACGGAACAGAGAGGGCGGTCTCGCACGCTTGCGCGCACGAGCGCGCGAGCAACTTGGAATCGGGATCGGGTCAAGAAACCGGAGTCACGCTACATCCTCCTCAATCCTCCTCTCGGGTGGCTAAGGAGATCCGCCTATCGGGGTTGTTCCCCCGATTCCTCTCCCTGTGCCCGCCGCCACGCTACTCTCTTTTCCCCCTTCAAGTCGATTTATCTCGCTCTTCCTCGTGCGCCTAATGAAACCTTTTCCTCTTTCTTTCCCTTCCTTCTTCTATCCTCTTCTCCGTCTTGCGCACCATCGCCTCCACTTCCACTACCACAGTACGATTCTCCGTCCACCGGATAGGACGAGAGTTCCGCGCGCGTACGATAAACTGCGATAAACGAGCGCGGCGACGACGACGACGACGGATTATCGGGATAGACGTACCTTGTTCTTCCTCTTCGGCATTTTATCCTGTTTTATCCAATTTTATCAGTGGTGCGCGCACAATCGAATCGGGCTCACATTCGCGAGTCCAGACTTCTGATCAGCCGCGCGTGTCAACGTGCTTCGCGAACGACTCCGCGGGCCAACGAGCCGACGCGACGTATGGCATGGCGCACGTTCGCGATGGCCATTGGTCGGATCGGACTCGAACTGTGGACAGTTCGGTGATCTGCTAATTCACCGCGTTCTATCAGTTTTAATTTCCACTCGGATTATAGTAATATAAGGTGTTTATTGTACTTCCCTCGTAATTTCTTGACGCAGCAACTTTACTTCTCTTTTGAACTTTGTCCATTTTGTATTTGTAGATAGCGTAGTGCCATGAAAAGATTTTGTTAAGATGGACGTCAACGGCGACGAAAATATTCGCATGCGCGGCAAATTTCAAAAATGTAATCGTATTTTTTTAAAAATTGTAACATCTCTCTCTCTCTCTCTGTACGGAATCTATTTGTATATACACGTAATTAATGTTGGAATACGATATAAAATATTGATTTAATAGAAATACGAAAGTTTTCGGACACTAACATATACAAAGTGTCTTATTTTAACTTTTGTATCAAAATATCTTGAAAAGAATAAAAAAAATACCAAGAAATGTTTTAGACAAAAGTTGTATGATTTAGAGGGGGACAAATCAAATCTTTTGTTTGAAATATTTTTCCTCTTTTATACGTTTCGAGATATTTCGATGCAAAGTTAAAATAGGGCACTCTGTATATTAGAAAATTATTTTTCATCTGACATCTAACTTCTGAGAATTCACCGATATGTTCATTAACACTTACAGATTCTGCGATACATTAATTAATCTTATTAAAAAGTTAAGATTATACTGTGAAAAATATATATTATTGAAGTGATTTGAAATTATGGTAGAGATTTAATAGATTTCAAAGAATTGAATAATTATATTTCTCCTTGGAAATAAAATCTAAAATTATATAGGCTAAAGCAACAACGTGCAAAGAAGCCATTCAAAGATGGGAAGAGAAAACGGGACTGATCGCGGGCGAACAAAAGGATATAATTTTATCCTTCCAGTGGCCTCCAATTGAGAGAATGGATAACAGTTTGGCGGTATTAATTAACGTTGAGTTCGTTTTTTTCTAACGAATAAACAATAAACGTGAAATATTTGTACAGATTGTGCATTCATTAAATTATTTCTGTTAAATATTCATAGGAAATTATCTTTATCGACAAATGTAATAGAAAAGATCAGCGGTATTAATTCGTTGAAATATCTGAGGATCTTATCTCTGAGCAGAAACAATATCAAAACATTCTCAGGATTGGAGGCAGTTGGGGATCACTTAGAGGAGTTGTGGATATCTTATAATTTGATTGAAAAGATCAAGGGTGTTAATGCTCTCAAAGCGCTCAAGGTTTTATATATGGGCAATAATCTGGTGAAAGATTGGGCAGAATTTAATCGCCTGCAAGAGATACCTAATCTTCAAGATTTGAAATTCATTAACAATCCTATATGTGAGAATATGGATGCAGAATCGTGGCGCGCGCAAGTTGTAAGGAGATTGCCTGCGTTGAAAAAACTCGACGCGATACCAATTGTGTATGCTATGCGTTTTCTACAATGGATATTTAATATATGTAACTATGCTGCTTATATGAATTATGTAAGAAAATTTAACGAATTTTCTCTTCCAGACACGCAGGTGAAGATTAAAAAGCTATTAAAAATAGAGTATAATTAGAGTAAATTTGTGTGTTGAAAGTAATATAAAATTTATGTTTACAAGATACAAGTTATTTCAACATAAAATAAAATTGTTACAAAAACATTTTAGTTATCTAGCTATTTTTACATATGCCATTTGTACTGTAACAATATTTATTTCTCTTTTAGTAGACATCTAATAATTTTCGACTTTTATATCGTTAAGACCAAGCTCTTCATTCTGGTCAAAATTTCTATCATATTTCGTGATCTTTAATCTATCGTCAGGTCCATCATCGGAAAGACTTTGTACGTAACTATTTCCAGCCGGATCATCTAAAATCAAGGTCACTTTTCTTTGACCATCTAAAACTTCTTCCAATTGTGCGATAAACACGTTCATTCTGTTCACAATTTCTGGATCGGTACTATCTCCAGTGAAAGCCGTAGACGAAGACAACTGTTCTTTCATCGCTGCTATGATCCCTTCGACGGTCGTGAACCGACCACCCAAAATGGTTGGACCAACTTCTAACTCGAGTTCGGGTATTTCCATGTCACAAGTTTCGGATTTCAGTAGATCGCGACTGAAATCTTCTTTGCCTGTTATCGTCACTTCGATTCTGACTCCTTGAGATTCGATCCCACTGCCGCTCTTCACCTCGTTAGTCCTATGACCACAAGACTCGCATAGTGTAGCCATTATAACAACCTCTTTGAAATGTGGTATATCTTAATATTATATTAAGGAAAAATTCATGTGTAATATTTACATAATTAATTTTTACAATTAAACAAACATTTCCGACTAGCTAACAACAATCATAAAATATTTTTTCAACAGTGTATTGAGATTTATTTTTTAATCCTTCTGACTTTGTGATGTTATCCTAATATCATTCCTAATATTTAATAAAAATTTAATCTGATATGATTAAAGGATACTTGTTAGTTTCATATTTGTTTCACAAGGGCTATTGCAGTCTGGACAATTAGTAGGAAAGGACAGCACTTCGCCCTCGAGTTGTTCCAAAGGGTACTCTCCTTCCTGTATAGGTTTGAGCAAGACATCTTCATTGTCGGGATAAATTCCTAATATATGATTCTGTTCTTTCGTTCTTTTGAAATGTGTTATAGTACACTGACTGTCTTTGATTGGCGCTTTTGGATTCTCTATATGACTATTTCCTGAAATATCTTGAAAAATAATAGTAAATGGCTCATCCAATATCTTCAGTGCACGTAATTTGCTAATAAACAGATCTATTTCGACAGCAGTGTCTGGAAATTCTTCCCGACGTCTGGACTGATCCTGTTCCAGTGCTCTAATGCTCCTGTCAATTATCCCTTCCACAGTCGTGATTTCTCCTTTTTGAGACTGAGAAGGAATTTCAAAATCCAAGTGGGGTATATGAATGCTAGTGTAGTCAGATTTAACTACTTGGCGATTTAAATCTTGCGACATTACTACTTGCAGTGTTATTTTGATTCCTTTCTCTGCTATCTTTCCTCCACTTTGTATCTCGTTATTTTGATAACCACAGTGCTCGCACTCAAAGGACATAAGCACCACATCTTTATAATGTGGGATTTTTGTCAACAGCAGCCGGGTAATCCCCTTATAGAAATAAATATTGGTCATTTAGACAACATGCATTCTAAAAATAGACATATATTTAGTGAATAAACACCGAATGAATATCAAACACAAATATTTAGACATTCATTATTTATTTCTTAACTCTGAATACCAGCATTTGATCAGATTTGATGTTCACTGCATATTGCAATTAAACTTGTGCGACATTTGTGCAACAAAGGGATGTGCCATATATTTCAAGATTATGTTTACATGAATCTTTTTTTACGTAGACAATGCAAGTAATGTAAAATATTTAAATTATTAATTTGGATAATATAATACAGAAAGAAGTAAATAAATTTTATAATTGTTAATATATCTTAACTCCTCAATATTGACTTCAGTATATAAATAAGAACATATAGAGGTAAGATAGAGGCTTTAGATTGGGCAGATTTCACCAATATAAGATTAACTTTAACATCGATTTAACTTACTGTTCATCTTTTTCTAATGTCTGTTTTGACCAATGTAGATTGAGTTTAATCTTAGTTTAATTTTTACTTTTATCTTTTTCTAGTTCTAAGAACTAAAAAAAGGATAAAGAGCAAGATTTAAAATTAATTTACTTTGGTAGAAGTGGACATAATTCTTAGAATATATATAAGATATAGATAAAGAGTAAATTGAACCAAGATTAAAGTTAATCTTGGTAGAACCAGACCTTAGTGCAGTCTGGTGCAACGACAAAGAACATAGGCTTTGATGATCCCTAGATTGTTTACATAGATGACAGGTAAAACATAATTTATATGGTTTACATTGTATATATATGTAGATTATCATATTTTACAAATGAACAACTCTACAATAAACTTTCGCGTTCAGTGTTTATCTATAAACATACCTTGACTTATGTCCATTTCTACTAATGTAGTTTAATTTTAATCTTAATTCAACTACCTCATGTTTTTCTAAGTACTCTGTAGTTCTAAGAATTAGAAAAAAAATGAAGAGTAAGTTAAAGTTTTAAAGTTAACCTATATTAGTAGAAATGTACATTAGGCTCTGTTCCATCAACGTGAGATTAACTTTAACCTCGATTCAATTTACTCTTTATCTTTTTCTAATTTTTACAATTCTTAGAATTAGAAAAAGAAAAAAGTAAGTTAAACCCAAACTAAAGTTAACCTTACATTAATGAAACTAGGCCTTAACGAGAAGTTCCAAGATTAGCGTAGGGTTTGCTCACGTTCTTGCCACATTCCACGCACAGACTCTCGATCTCTGTAATTTCCGGTTCCAGATCATTAACAGACAACTCGCAAAATATCGGCTTGTTCTTTTCATTTTCCATCCGTCTCCCAGCGGTTGCCATTTCTCACTTTGAGGTTATGTTACATCTTCTCTCTCTTTGACACTCGCTTCCCGAGGTTATGTCGCATTACAGTCGCACAGATCATCGCACATGAATAGCTGTTGGCTGCTGTCGGACGTCACGTTATCGACCGAGGATATTCCGAGTTTGACAGTCGTTGTTATCGATGGTCACCCGTCACCTTTCGTAAAATCAGTGAAACAGTGAAATCGTCTCCTGTCCGCTGTCGTCGTCACCACCGCAGGGCCCAGCGTCCGCAGCATGCGTGAATGTGGATAGACGATCTTATTTCATCTTTTTAACAAAATTGTTCTTTTCAACCCTCTGTTGCGTTACGATGATCGTCGATAAGCTCGGATAAAATATCTTGCGCGTGAGTTGTCAAAGATAGTGCGAAGGTTGCACGACCTATCATATCGCGCTGGAGTCTCAGGCCTGCTCAGGCCGCTCAGGGAATATCTCACAACGACGTGCCGTTACAGCTGAGAACTGGATCGTCAGATCGACTCGCCTAACGTCCCCGTTCCGCGGATGTTGCGCGCGCTCTTGCAAGGAACCAGGTCCTCTTGATGCGGATCGAGTCGTCCGTCGAGATGGAGCAGAGGTGAGTCACGATTTTGTCATTCATTCAAGGGGTTATGTTTTGGTGTAAACAAAACGATTGATGGACAGGTTGTCGAACCCGTCGAGACCGCCGCGTCAGATTCCGCCGAATCACTCGAGGAAGAATAAGAGAAGATCCAGCCGTAAGAGCAACCTGCTGGACACAATACAGGATACGTGGCCGAACACTTTACAGAGTAATCAGGACGGTGGCCTGGTGCCTGGTATGGAGTATCCTCCAAGGCAGATGCTGTGGCAACCGACAGACGTGCAGAACGTATCGGGTAATGGACAACGTCTATTCACCGCGATGTCAGATCCGAGCGTCTGTGGCTACTCACCGATGCCTATGACATACACCATGCAGCCGGTCTCACTGCCTACAATGTACAGAATGTATCAGCCAATGCCGGTGCCAAACATTAGAACCGTCCACAGTAGACAAAGGCATCACTGTAACAAGCACTTGGCGAATGTTCGTCCCAATGTCAATAATGTTGTTAATGGTTATGGAAATCTGCAAGAAAACGGAGTTTTGGAATCTGCTGTACATATGGCTCTTCAAAACGGAGATTATGCCAGTCTACCACCTACTGCTAACAAAGACAATGGAGTCAATGGCGACGAACTCAATTCAGAGCACAGAAGATACTCTGATCCTGGATTGGGACCTGCTGGGCCTTCGGCTCACTCAGACAGTGATGATTCCGATAGTATTGAGAGTGGAAGTTCCATAACGACAATTAGCCGTAGTAATAAACTTGTCCTGTCACTTATTGAACAGGTTTGTATTTGTTTTTTATTTGAAAATATAGGATTAAACTTGTTCTATTATTGTCATGATTATTTGTAGGATTGTTGTTAGTACTTGAAATATACAAAATGTATTTAAATTCGTATAACAAATCAAACTAACCGAGACTCCTTATAAATCAAAGAATTGGAAAGAATACGGGCGTTAGGAGTCAGGCGCAGAAGACGTCGCGCAAATAATACACTTGTGAAGGTTGGCACTTTTTTATTCAACAAACGCGCTTACAAACGCATTTCGGCTCGTTTTTGAGCCTTCCTCGGAGCAAACACAAACTAACATATATAAAGTAAAAGTTATCCTGTCATGATGAGCTCTCCTACATCGAGAATTTAAATGTCAGAATTAAACAAAAAGAAAGAAAAAGAAAATGAAAAAAAGGGAAATATAAAAAATGTCGAATTAAAAAATATAGAAACGTGTAAGCGCGTTTGTTGAATAAAGAAGTTTCAAGCTTCATAAGTGTATTATTCTGCGCGACGTCTTCTGCGCCTGACTCCTAACGCCCGTATTCTTTCCAATTCTTTAAAATGTATTTAATTGTTTAATGTGTGTGTTTGATATCGTTTTCAAATTATTAAGATCTTTTTCAAATATTATGTTGCAGATGACAGAGCTAAAAAAATGTAACAACCAACTGTTTAAAGAACTTAGTGAAGCTAAGTCAAATGTAGAGAATGTAAAAGCAAAATTGGCACAATGTAGACATAGTACTCCTGCGGATTATCAACCTGGAATGTTATCAGGTAGATAATTCTAAAATTTACAATTTTTGTTATTAATTTCACACATTATATGGGACGACCATTACTCTGATGAAACATTGTATTATTTGTTTCAGAACTTATACGTGAAATCAGAGAAGCTAATAGGAATTGTGAAGAAGGTTTAGTTACAACAGTTAAATCTATGTTGGAAGAGAAATGTAATCAACAAGCAAAAGAAGTGGATGAGCTGAAGGTATGTAAATAGAATTTCTTAATATATTTTTCATATTATAACATTCTTCATAGTAATATGTTCTTCATATATAATTTTATATACTATTTTATGTAATAATTGCTTTTTTAAACATGTTCAGTTGTGATAATTTGGTATTTTAATTATTTTCTCAAATTTGGTGATATATCCTTCATCTTTAAATATAGAACTGGAAATAAGAAATAGTTATGATTTAATTGAACTCTATTTGATAATATTATACATTTATTAGATAATCTTATTTTATCTCAAATCTTATTGTTAATCATATATACAAACAAAACAAAAATATATAAAAGCTTTTATAATATATAGAGTAAAATATATAAAATAGTTTACATACAAAAAAAATTTGAGATTAATTTTATACAAAATACTAAATATTATTTTTAATCTTTCTTGAGCAAACTTTGTTATGTTAGCCTGAATTTTGTATATGTAGTACATTAAAAATCTTTGACACAGCACAAATTAGTAAACAAAAAATCTTTGAAAAACTAAAACTAAAGAAAGTATGTGTGCTATAAGCATATGAGAATATGGGAATAGAAAACAAAAGTAGTGAACCCCTTTTTTTCTTATGCCACTCGTGTCGTTATGCGGTTGGGATTGAAATACGGTAATATGAGCACTCTTCAATATTTTCGACATTCGCTCTTCCGGGTCACAATCATGGATGGAACGTAATGTTTGTGCAGACATTCCTACGTTCTATTTGATTAGGACGGCCAGGTGATCGTGGTACCTATTAGTCTTTTTTTCAACTTTCTCTTTTTCTCTCTCGATTATCGTATATATGCAAAATCTGTACAATTGATTCTATTTCCGCTCTTTTGTGTATTTCTACTTTTTATCTCGTTAATGATTTTCTCAGTAAGTGATCTGTTCGCTGCCAATGAATTGGTAGTAAATGCGATCAGAAATTGCTAGCAAATTAAACTCAACTGTATTCGTATTAATTTCATATTTTTGCCGATAGAATCTATTAACATAATCTCTGATAGTAGATTAGCAGCAGAAACCGAGTAGAATCTGTCGAACGTAGATTATGTTTATTTCTGCTGTTAATCTACATCAAACTATGTCTATTGGATTGTTACCATCATTCTATTAACAACATTAAACTTATATGCAAAATCAAATTTATATTATTTGCTAACAAAATTTGTAACAGATTTTTGCAGAATCTGTTCTTGATAGATTTGGTTCTTGATAGACTAAGTTTATTTAAATTAATCTTACATTGTTTTATTGTTTTTATAATTGATATTATAAAATTAATATATCATTAATTTTTTCATATATTTTTTCAATTGTGGTATTTGTTGCTATAAAAATGCACAATGGACGTAGTCATAACAAATGCATAGTTTTTTTTATTACAAAATACGTTATACTATTTTTATTTTATTTTAAGTTATTGTTTTGTATGTTTTATTATTAGATTAAATAATTTTAGTAACAGAAAAATCATAAACGCATAAAAATATGTGAATGGTCGCAATCACATATTATGAATTATATAGAAAAATCAATTTTCCTCCGTGCATGTGTTACTTTGATGATACGTAATTGTGTCAGTATTATTAGAGTATTTCATACAGTACAAACACGCAAATGTGTCGTTATTACGTACATTCGCATATGCGTATCGATTTAACAACATAAAAGGAAAAATGTTGCATTATTTACAAATTATACTTTTCCATTGTAACTGCACTATCCAAGTTTGTAATCACGCATTATAAAGTAAATTTTTTATTACATGTCATTACTAGCGGCAAAGTATAAAAGTCAATACAAAAAAGACAATACTTGAATGTGTACAATCATTGAATCGAAAAAAAAATTATTTTAATGTTTAAAATTAAAGAGCTCGCAAGATTTTTTAACGTTTTTCCAAAAATTGGCTCCATGATCTATCCTTGAGAAACGCATCAGCCGATTAGGGTTTGCTGCACGCGCGACTTGATTCTATGAACGAAGGGGATAAAGAGAGATGAGGGAAAGGTTGAACGGTAGAGAGACGGCTGATAAAGTCAGCCGATACCGGAGAACGCAATGTAGACATAATACGAAATATCCGTGACGCGCGCTAAAAGTGATTAGGTTTCACATAAGGGCATCCGCAGCGGACAGAGTGTTGCAGAGGCGAGAGAGAACAGGGCTGGGGCCGAAAGGACGAGAAAGGAAGGGGGAATTGGGGAAGGACGGAGCGCACTTAGTGGCTGTCAGGGGCCTCTCCCTTGGCCTCTTTTTCCTCTTTGCCGTTCTTCTCAGGTTTCAACCATCCATTAGCCTCATCAGCCAAAGCGATGGCCGCCACCGCCATGTCGCTTGCATATTGGCAATCTCGTAATTGAACCTCCGGGACCCTCCATCTCTCTCTCCACGTCCATGTAAATTTTGCTGCACGTGAGAGCTGATCAAGGTTGCTAGCTCCTTTCTTTTCCTTTTTTTATACACATTTCTCAGCGTGTTGCGTTTACCTTTAAACATCGAGATAAAGTGGTTAAAATAGATAAGAAAAAAAATTCAATTACATTCACAGTTTACGCTAATGTAAAAAGAAGAGCAGTTTATAAGAATAGTTTAGAAAATATTGGAATAGTTTTATCGAGAATAATTCGTATTAGTTCCATCTATTCCATCTTCAAGTTCATTCATTTTTAAAATACAAAACAAAAATATATGTGTTTTACTTTCATAACAACATAATAAAAAATTACTATTTAAGTGGTAAAGTTGTAATAAAAAAAAGAAATATGTATAATAATTAAAAAAAAAGAATAGATTTATAATAAGATTTTATTTGCCTTGTTCAAAAATTTCTCTAAAATGTACAAGAAGTTACTGGGTGATATGATATTTTAATATCAGATATCTATAAATATGAATATTATCATGTAATTTTTAAAAACTTTGTTGTTTAAACTTTAATTGCTTCAATGACGATAATTTTCTTTTTTTAGTTTTTTTTTCATTGTCTGTTAGCTTTTATCTACTTGGCTATTAATGTTTCTATATTTTATTTGTTGCAGAATCAATTGGCGAAGATTTTAAAAGAGAAAGAGGAAAGTGATCAACGTGTTGCAAAACTGGAAGAGGAAGTGATGGCATTGAAACTGAGCGCGACGTAAGTAAGCTTTTTAGCATTTGTAAATATTTAAAAGCTTGCTTTAGGTTCTAGTATTTGTTTTGTATTCAACATTGTCGGACGGTGTATAATTTAAAAGACGCGGTAAAATATGATAGACTGTTCCAGTGTATCTGATAAAGTTTGTCGGAAAACTGATTCCAATTATATATTATTTCTATGTAATCGACCATGGTTTATCACAGTTGTTTCAATTATTAGTTTTATTTTCTATTCATAATTTCTACGCCTAGGAGCATAAGCACAATTTTTCTCATACGTTATGACAAATTTAGTAAATAATTATTGTCCAATAAATCGCGTGTAATACATTTTGATGTCATCTATTATTTCGTTTATGATTATTAAGCGTTGCTTAAGATCAAATTCTACGATGTGTACTGGAATCCGACAATAGCTTCAGAATAATCCAATCCTTTCTACGGTAAAGTCACGTGGCTAAAATAGAAGATAAGTGAAAGCCGTCAGTGATGAAACATTTGAATCAGCACTTCTGGATGACCTATCAAGATATTTCATATTATTATTTACAACGATCTTCTCTCGTTCTACTTTAACTATGTCATTTCAACCATTTTTCGCTTCATTTCTCGACGAACGCGATCCTCAAAATTAGTTTATGATACCCACAACTTCAATTAAATCAGTTCGCTGTTCCCCGCAATCAACGTCAATGCTCGCTTCTGACAAAAAAATGGAAAGAAAAATCAATTCTATTCGCACTAGCAATGAAGGTCGCGAGATCGCAGTCTTCGAGGAGGAGAATCTGGCGCTGCGACGGGAGCTCCAGGAGGCGCGGGCATCCAGGACCCTGGCCGAGAACCACGCAGCAAAGTGCGTAAACTTTGCGGTATCCAGATCTGTCACGCCTGTAACTTTCGATACACCCTGTATAACCAGCACCCCCGTGCGTACCGCTCTTACCGATACTCGCTTCCTGTTCCCCGCTATCCCACTCGCATCACACACATTCTCCATCTCTTCCGTTCTACGTCCCCGTTCTGCGGAGGTGGCGGCTCCTCCACAAGTCTCCGAGATGGCGAATCAATGTCAAAATTCTACGACCGATTCCGAACCTGTATCCTGTGAGGATACGTCTCCGACAAAGGAGAGTACGTGGTCAGAAATGTCTTTGTCCTGTAAATCCGTCGAAACATGCACAAACAATAATATGGTTGAAGTATGGAAAACTATGAAATCATTAGAACATATTTGCGAATTTCTGGGCACGTCAGTATTGGACAACTTTGATCAGAAGGAAGCGCATGACGTCGACACTACAAGAAACGATGATAAAGTAAAGCCCTTGATGACGGCTGAAGATGAAAAAACGAAGCATTTATTGACTGATACCTCAGAGAAACCTGTCGATCAGCTATTCGAAATATGTAAAACGAAGGTGCAATCGACGGGAAAAAATGAAGCACAAGATTTTGTACCATTTAAAATCCTTGAGGAACAAAAATATTTGCCGGAAAAAATGAGCGACGTTACATGCGAAGTAGAGAAATTGATCAATTATTCGGATAATCACAATTGTTGGCAAAAATGGTGCAGGTTTCACAATCAGCGAGGCAGCTTTAAGAAACCGCGACGAAAGAAGGGAAATTTAAGAAGGTTGTTCAGTGAAAGCGATAAGGATCCGCGTCAGGACATCATGCTTCCGACCGGCCCATTATGTTCCTCCGAGAGCAATTGCGATACCGCGGACGAGGACGAGAATTGTTTTTCCAACGATGGTCGCACAAGTCGAGCCATCACCGACGTACCGGATGTCGTTGTGATCGGTGGTAGCTCCATCGTCCCGAAAGACCTATGTTCGACGAGAACCCTGATTTCCAGAACCCAAACAGCACCTTCACGTGCCACCTACACCACCGCCTATATCTAAATTACGCGCGTACGCGCGGGGCCCCGAGCAAAAAGACAAAAAGAAAGTCATATACCACGCTACTCGTCGCCAATATCCGCGAAAAGGGGCTTCAAGGGGCTTTTTACTAGAGGCTACTACTGTGTATCGAATAGCACGTAGGTCTATTACTCACTCACACTCATCATGCATGGTTTTTCGTACACGTCGTACTCATCCCCCCGGCGCGGCACTTCGGGGAAATTACGTCATTCCCAGTATCCAAAGGAGATTCGGATTTTTTAACATAAATCGTATGCATTAGCTGAAATTATTGGTGTAAGTTATTTTTAGAGAAAGAAAATTTGCTTTTTTTATTTCAGACATTTGGTTTCCAATTTTGTTATCGAGCTCTCCTTTTACACAGTGATTTTAACTTACTAATAATAGTAATATGGTTTAAATTGTAAAATAATATACAGAATTAGAGAGGAGAGAGAGAAAGCTAATGTAGATACCGGAATAACGTAATTCATCTGCGCCACATTTGCGACATTTCGCAGCACTGTTTCCGTAGCGTTGCATCTTAAAATGAAATTGGAGAAAGACGACTTTCCGCCAGAAATAGGAATTTTCAATTTATTATGATCGTATAATTATATTTTTCATTTTTTTTACATATATAAAGCGAGGTGTTTTGTACCAGTGTAAGGAATTGTCCTTTTCATGGAAAAGAAGGTAAAGGATAGTGACTGATTAGCATTAATGACCAAAGGGCTTTGCATAGATCGACGTAGCAATTATACTCCAGTTGCTATTTAAGTATGCAAACACTTCAATACATTGTCATTATTTGCTTTACACATGCTTAGCAATTTTACCCTGTTAATTCGTTATGAATACCTGCTTCTCTATCTGTAAAGATAACCATAAAAATATATATCAGATGTATGTAAAAAGCACAAATATGTACAATAAATACATTTTTTTCATAAATTTTTATATCTTCATGATACAATATATATGTTAATTAAATGTTATTTAGCAGCATATCATCATCAGCTTTATTAGCATGCTTTTATGTCTTTTCTACATATACTATATGTTGCATATATTTTTTATACACTTGTTATTGTACCTGTATTGCTGTATGTGTTATGTTTCATTAGTCATATTGCACATTCCTATTCTCTTAAACGCCATAAAAAATTCAATTGCTGTTTGCCATATTTTCTGCATAATTTAGAAATTTTATAATTTTCTATTGATTTGTATTTATATAACTATAATTTCTATAATTTAAAATAAATATAAAAGTTTATATTTATATAACTATAGCTTCCTATAATTCGAAGTGAATATTATAAACCTTTAATTCGAATATGTTTTTGCTGAAAAGTATGTTTTTCTCTTGTTTATATTTTTTTTAGATTCGATTTAATAAAATATTTGTTACATTTTATTTTGTATATTAAACAATGTTATATTTTATTTTGTACATTAAACACAATGTTATAATGATGAGATTCAATTTTCATTAAATTGTTATACATTTTTCTTTCCAAAATTATTTTTCCATATGAACTGTAGCATGAATGTATATCTTGCTTGCATGACTCTTCTGCTCCTCAAAGATCTATTGTTTTTTTTTTCTCTCTCGGAAAGACCTCCTAGTGCACGTCTTGACAGCAAGCATCGAATCGCACCGTTTTCTTCTGTTTTCTAGTCGGCAGCATGGCTTTCCGCTGAAACTTTCGCTTTACTCTCTGCTAAAGAATTTGTTGGGCATGTCTTTGGATGTATTAGCAAATGTTTGGATGCATTAGCGGTGGAAAAATGGCACGTTCCCAAGCCGGCACGAATGAATGTAACGTGACACGAAACGTAATTTGTCAGACTGGAGAAGCTGGTGAAGATACTACGTAAAAAGGTGAACGGTGCCATGGCCACGGAAACGGTAAACAGGATTTGCGACGTCCTGGCTTCCGGCGTGTGTCCTGTTCCTGAAGACCAGGCTAGGGAACCAATGAATCAGGTGCCGTTATCATCGTCATCGTCTGAAGACGAAGCGGAGGATGGCAACGACAACGACGATGATGACGAAAATCCGGATACGTCCAGAAGTGAAAAGAACTCGTCAATCGCGAGCGATTCCAAAATTACACTCGTGATAGATAGCGTAAATTTATCCGGACCGGTAACCGATCTTTGAGTATATGCATGTGTCAGAAGCGTGATTGTTGCCTTATAGATATTACGATGAATAACTTAAAAATATGACTTCATGAAATTTCTACAGCGATTATATATGCAGAATCGCTAGCTGATAAACTGGTTGAACGTAAGCAATTCAAAATATTTCAAAATATAAGCGATTTTCGAAATATTTCTTTTGTAAAGTCATCGCAGTGATTTTGTAAAGGCAAATACGTGAATCGCCTTTTATAAAATCATCGCGTTTCGATTTTACAATATGTACTTAATCTAGAACTCTTTCAGAGTCATTAATATGTGTGATTTGGCAAGAACACCGAATAATCGCTTTCATCGTAATATGTTGGTTATACATTGCTTTTCTATAATTATTCTCGTGCGTTATTTAACTATTAGAGCGTATTGGCAAAGATATTGTTATCGCTTAAAACTTTATACGCATCATCATAGTCTTCATTTGAGATCGTTTACCCGATCGTTGCTTACCAACAATTATTACCCATCTTCGTTAGAGAACGAGATTAATCATTAATAGATCATCGACTGTTATTATGACTTGTTCATTAATTCGTATGTATTTTCGAAATAATTATTTATTACTATTAAGCGCTGTTCTAATTAAGCGTGTAATTTTGTTAGACGTATTGTTATGTGAAATATTTCTACATTATTAACAATATTGAAATCGACTGGAATGCGATTGCAAGTTAAAATAGATGATATTTGCTTTGCATTTTGATATGGCTAGAATGATTCAAATGCGTGATCGAATATTTTTCAAAACGTGTGACTTTAAAAAATACTATTGTTTCTTTTACAATATTTTGCATAACTGCATATATGACGCTCAAATTTGCTTGATACATAACAAATGTTATATTTTCAATCATCGCAACACTGTTTTTTTTTTTGTTACACTGTCTTTTCCTTTCTTCAATTTTTCCTTTTTTACTAGTTGTTTTTTATTAGTTTAACCCTTTGTAATTCCATGGTCGATAATTCCATAGTCAATATTTTAGTTTGATATATGCTTTATATCAATTCGGCGATTTCTGGAAACAGTTTTCCAAACGTTCGAATGCACGATTACAATTTGCAAACTATATTTTTATAACATCCATAAATTCCTTTAAGTAATATAAGTTAAGTGGTACACATTAAATTATGTTAAATTAAACTGAGGATGAAATTATTCATTCTTATTCATTTTCAAGATATAATTGGGACCGCGAAGGGTTAATACTAATTTCTCATACTTCATCTGTACTTCATACTTATCTTACCACAATGCATCTTATCTTATCCATTGCTCATTGGTACAGATAAGCTTGCTCGACAATCATTGTTGCGTGAAAATATGCTTTTGGGACATAACACGAAAAGCATTCCTTTTTATGCCTTTTAATTAAATAAAGCTCAACGCGGGTATATACAGACTTTAATATTAATAGATTGTACACGTTGACGTGAAAATACTCCTTTCAACGTGTTTTTAAATATCTTTCACGTCTATCTATTCTTTTATGTATTAATATATCATTCTGATCACTTCCTTGAAAAAATAGCTCAATATTTAATTTTTGAGTTAAGCACGTAAATTAAAATATTCCGTTGATACGTATATTCCATATCTTTACGTATAGACCTACTTTATATTTTATAGCAGCTATATATTAATTCTTCTTAGTCGTCTTCTTCGTATATTTATTATAAATTATAAGTAGATTTCGCGTATATATTTTAAGAAAATTTTTAAAGGTACTTACAAATTTGTTTTATTATCATTAATTGTCCCGCGCGAGAGATAAAGTACTACGTTACGTTAACTGGACTAATGAATTAATTGGCATAATTACATCATTATCGTACAATTTTGCCAAAAAAATTTCTTATCTTAAAAAAAAAAATTACATGATATGCTATAGAAATGCATGAATTATAAAATCTTGGCTGTGCTAAGAGATATTAAGAGTTCCCAATTTTCACTCCGATTTAAAAGATTCTGTTTTGCAATTTTCTGCCTTTGAATCACACTTAGACTATCACAGTTTGTACATGCAAGTTTATTTATCCACATACATCATGTCTTCGCCGGTACTGTTTACACGTAGATATTTTTATGGATATTCTGCGGTTTTTACAGCAGATATTCCTACCGATATATCTCCCAACTGGCAATAAATACGTAGACGTAGTTTTACGAGTGATAACACTCTAAACGCATATCGTAAGCAGATATCGTGTCATATTTTGTATAACTTTTTGTAGAAATCAATCAAATAAATTTCGCAATACTTCTTCGCATGAGCTAATTGATATAGGTACGTCATAACAGAGGTTTGGACTGTATTGATATAGCGTTACTATCCATAATGAGCTCCATAATGAGCACTCGTTATTCCGTTTTACTTCGCACAGATCAATAGGAGTTATTTGTACTAAATTTGCTCCGAACTCGAGATAATAAGTTATTGCTGCGATAAAGTAAATCTATACGAACTTGTTCGGTAAATATCAGATCGCAAGTCTCACATGTGCCTCCATGTAAAATGTAATATCCATTTTATATATATCTCGCCGCTGGTACATTTTGTTGAGATATTCTGCGTTCTTTTAAAAATAGTTGGATTAAGGAAAAATTGATAGGAAATTATGCCGTCATATTATATTCTTTATCTTTGAAAAGAAGATAATTTAGAAGTAACCGAGGATAGCATTGAAATATGTTGAGATTGCTTTTAATTTTTCCTTTTATTCTAAATATAATAATAGAATCTAATGCCTCCTTAATGTGAGACAAAAATATTAATCTACTTTAATTTTAATAAATAAATTAATCAATATTAAGAGAAAAAAAGGAAGGAATAAATAGAATTTTAAAACTTTCAAGTTAATCCTTGATATTAAAGAATTTGATCATTTGCAGCATAAATTCCTTTCAATTCTTTTCAATTCATCGTAAATTACCGTTTACAGGATAAATTTATTGATAACTTTTAGTAAAATTTTTAATCTCTATCATATTATCTATTTATTCGCATAAAAAAAGCTCGTGAAAAAGAGGGAAAAGCATTTCTTGAACAAGATTAATAATTATCAATATATCTAAAACAATACTATGTAACGCGTATACGATGTAACATTATCTTCTTTAGCGAACTCGAAGTGCCATTAGAATCGAGCGTAGCTCAAGTTGTTCTATTTTCGATTATATTGCGAAACGTTGTAGAACAGCGTGGAATGTATCAAAATAATCTGAATAAAAATTACATATTTATTCAAAATGAAAAAGTTAGTTTATTTATGAGAATCTTGATTATTAAATATAACATTATCAAATATAAAATAAAATGATTTTATTAGCACTAATTAAAAAATGTTACATTTGGTACTCTTTTCTATAAAACTATATTTTTGAAATATTGTTCATTTTATTAGAACAGTTTCTGTTATGCTTCCTTATTAACAACATTTAATTGTTATACTATAATAACTATAAAATTTCACGAAAAACTGTGTCTAATTCGTTCTAATTAGACCAGGACTAAAAAAAATTCGATTTAATTTTTGAATAATCCGCGTATCCTTTTTTATTTTTTTTTTAGTTGTGAATTGTTTATTGATAACAATTCATACCCTTGCTTGTTATATGCGCGATCCAGTTTTCTCTGTTATCACGAATAATGATCTCCCTTGATGAATTGCCAGGCCGCTCTCTCATTTTTCCGATGGCTCTATCAAAAGTGTTTTCTTACCCATGTTCCTCGCTTATGTACGGAGTATCCTCTGAGTGTTGTGATTAGAGGGATCTAGAAGATGTTATTCTTGCGTATGGATGTTTATCTTTACGCGCTGCGCAGCCTCCCACGAAGATCGAACTGAAACAATAAAAGGTCCAATATATCGATGGCGTCGATGTCACTTAGATCCGGTCTAAGAATAAACGGACAAAGATAAATAGTGTGAAACGCGTTGCAATTTTTTTCCCTAATTTTTTCTCACATATAACCTATTTCCTTTTTAAATGTTAACGTTGAACTTTTAATATAAAAAATTTTAATTTTGTCAAATTTTAAAAGTTTAATAAAGATTAAATTATCGCTCAATTCAAATTAAAGAATTCGTTCATTCAAGGGAAAACAACAGTATTAATAAAATTTTTTAGTATTTTTGCGCATAAATATGTTACCATGATATAATCTTCATTCTATTGAGAATGACTTTTAAATAAGTCGATATGTCGACTACGCCAACGCTTTTAAATATTGTATATTTTCCGAATGATATGATTAATTATAAAAATGTTATTTTTAAAATATGTTATTAATTATAAAAACGTTAATTTAAAAAAAAATTTTGCATATTGACTATCCCGTTGACTTCCATTACCCTATTTTTAATTTTTTTTAAATATTTTTGTTGTTTCCCTTTGGTCGAGATAAATTTATTAGTATAATAATGTCATGAATTACGACATACCCTTTTTATTTTAGTAACTCATTTGGAATTTAAATAACGCATTATAAATCTATTGTGTTCTTGATAAATTTGATTTATAAATGCTGTAATATTGTAAAACAATATGTATGAATAAAATGAAAAGTCCGTTAATAAATCAAACTAATCAAGACTCCTTACAAATCAAAGAATTGGAAAGAGTATGGGCACTAGGAGTTGGGCGCAGAAGATGTCGCGCAAATAATACACTTATAAAGAGTGAAACTTCTTTATTCACTAAACGCGCTTACATGTTTCGACTCATTTTTGAGCCTTCC
>NW_017295784.1:2248218-2276995 GCF_001594075.2 Trachymyrmex cornetzi
CATATATAAAGTAAAAATTATCCTGTCATGGTGAGCTCCCCTATATCGAGAATTTCAATGCCAGAATTAAATAAAAAGAAAGAAAAGAAAATGAAAAAGGGAGTCGATGTCACTCGTACACAGTAATAAGTCCTTCTGACGAGATTTTTTATCACTTTACAATTTTCATTAGTACTAGCTAATAACTAAAAAGTGACTCACTGTGTCTGATACCGACTGGCCAACATATCAGGACTCGGTTCTTGAATTATTCATGATAATGTTTGCGATACGGTACTTTGTAATTGTGGTGAGCGTCCCTATTTTCGGGATAATTAATTATATTATTAAAGTTTTTTGATAAATTAGTTTCTATATTCTTTAATTTGACATTTTTAATATTTCCCTTCTTTTTCATTTTCTTTTCTTCCTTTTTATTTAATTTTGGTATTGAAATTCTCGATGTAGGGGAGCTCACCATGACAGGATAATTTTTACTTTATATATGTTAGTGTGTGTTTGCTCTGAGGAAGGCTAAAAAATGAGTCGAAACATGTAAGCGCGTTTAGTGAATAAAGAAGTTTCACTCTTTATAAGTGTATTATTTGCGCGACGTCTTCTCCGCCCGACTCCTAGTGCCCTTACTCTTTCCAATTCTTTAAAATGAAAAGAATATTCGGTTTTGAGAAATAAATTTTGTAACGATTCTTGAAGTTTTTGCTACATCTTGAGACCGAAATGGCTAGACAATGTCACCTTTGTGTCTAGAAGATGTCTTTATGATGTCTCTTATATACTTTTTAGATACGCATATCTCAAAAGACATCTTTATGACATTCTGAACGAATTTTCATGTGTCTTTTAGACATACGTGTATGGGTGCTTATGCTTTTATTATATTGTTGCATTACGTCGCAGATAATTTAATTGTGCACGCACGATTCTGTTGTATCTTTTTTTGGAATAATCTAGGACCCTTCAAATTTTTGAGAAGAAACTCAGCAAAAAAGCACCGCTGCGCCGTCATAAATCGATTATTACTTTACAGCAATACTCTTTTCACGGTCTTCCCTTTCTTTCAGCCGACCGATTGAGAACGCCGGTTTTCCGCAACCAAAAAGGATATATTAGCGAGTACCTGGCGTTCTTCGTATACATCTGGTTTTACTGCGCACCATTTGTGCTGAAGTAATTTTTAGTGTGTATTAGTTTTCTAAGGGATTCACACACATACAACTATTTGTATCGCAGAACAACGTAGTGCTTTGTTAAAAAAAAAAATAAAAAAATATTGAAGTGGAGTTTACGCATGTATATATAAACAAAAATCCTGCCAAAAGAAAATATATAATTGAAACTAATTAAATAATGTGACAATTAAGGAAATGTCCCAAAAACTTTATTTTCAATCGTTAATATGTCGAAAATTGTAATTGAAATATCTCGATAATATTGTTAAAGACAAATTCTTCGCAAGGAAGACTTTCGTGTATAATTTGGGGAAATCAATTAGCCAACGGGCGACTCGAACATTTTTTCAGAATGTCCACGACGTATATAACAGTCGTAATTGCGGGCGACAATAACGCACCTTCTCATTACTACAACTCGTAATTTCTCGTTCCGCCCACTTCCGGTACGGGTGTCTAACGCGATGATCGTCCCGAAAGAAAGAGAGAGAGAGAGAGAGAGAGAGAGAGAGAGAGAGAGAGAGAGAGAGAACGCCAAACGATCGATATTCCGCGAGACAGCATTTACTCGCTCGCTCGTGGGAGTGCGGGTCCTCGGATAATTGAAAGCTGCAGGAAAAATCGTGCGAGTCATCGCAGTACGAAGGTGGCTTGTGGGGGGTGGAATTATTAAAATTGACTCGACGGAAGTGGCGGCTAGCTAACAGAGAGGGTTGGCTGCGGCCGCTGGTCGAGAAATCGCTGCCAATTCGAGGCGTTTGATCGGCGGCGACTCATCCACCACCTGCCTGTCTTCCAATGCTATCTCATCGATCGACTTCGACCAATGCTCTGCGCGGCACGGCTCGTTAAAAATGACCAAAGCCCGTGTCCACTTCTACATGCACTTTGATGCTAAATGTGGCTATAATTGAATTCTCGGCTCGTAACAACTTTCTTAGTGATGAGAGAAATAAAGTTAGAGTTATATGAATATATTTAGTGCGAGATAATAAAGTATGTATCTTTTAGAATAAAGATATCGAAAACTGTCATGTTTTTTTTTAAAGAAAAATTATTTTTAGATATTTGAAGATAAAAAAAATGTTAGATCGTATTCGTTTCAGTTACCTTAATTGTATGATTTCAGAGGTACATATTTAAATGTAAGCAATATAAGACATTCATATAAGTACAGAAACAAAGAAAAATATTTTGAATTTTAGTTTAAATATTTAAGTTAAGCTCACAAGCGTATTCTGCTTTAGCAGAATGTTAACATAAAATTTAGTTACTGCAATATTTCACATTCCATGTTTTACGGAGATATCTGAAGATCAATACCTATGTTTTATGCGATTGTAAAAAAATGCTCATTTAAATCTTAATAAAAGAAAAATCATTTATAACGAATTTTGACATGAAACATCGCCTTGTACCGATAAGCGAAAATACTGTACATATATAAATAGAGATCTATTTGCGATTATACACTATTAATAAGTTAGATGCGCCAAGCAAACAGAGCAAAACTTCTCGGATTGGCCTGATGGCCTGCTTGCAACTTTTATATCTCGCAACGTTTGCATTGAAACGGTGAAACAGAAATTTAACGAGAGGACGATAGAGACGGGGGGCGTTCTTGTTTGCACAATCGATTCGCCACATACGTGCTTTTACGCGCGCGCTGCAGAAACGTCCTTCCCGCTCGGAAAATATCAAAAATCTTTCCGGGTTCGCTTCTCAGACGAGAACGTTACGGAATGTTGCGTATTCTTTTTAACGGTTCATGTTCACTGTTTTAACGGGAATGTTCAAAATAAATAAAAATCATAGGAGGAAGAAAATAAAATATCTGTTTTTATATTATTTCGAGTTATTGTTTTAAGTTCATCAACAAATAGGACCATACAAGATATTATAAAAAATTGATCATTTTCTTTGATTTTATTTGTAAAATAAAGATGGAGTTTGAACTGTCTTATTTAAATATTTAATGACAAAGTCCAGAATATACATAGAAACAAACTACAATTGAAAACTTCATCATTCCGCGTAAAAGAAAATCTATCTGTATGTAACATTATTAATAACACATCCTCATAGATATCCGTATAAGTGTTTTATGACTGACATGCCTTTAATCAAAAGAATATCAATATCAAGATAAAGATAAGCGGATTTAATAACTTTTTAATTAGAAAAGAACGATCTAGAAGAAGAGTCTTATTTTCCTATCAAGTCACAATCAATAAAGTTGATTTAACAATTTGACGATAGATTATCGTAATGTCTTTAAATCAGGGTTGGTAAAGACTAATGTTTTTTTTTAAGAATAAAACATATTATGTTTCTTCTTGAATATGTTTTTAATGCTTCAAATATGCTTTGAACAGTACTATAAAAAAAATATTTAAAACATATTAAAAACATCAATTAAGCATGTTTTAAACTGTTTAAAACACGTTTAAAACGTTTTTTTTACCAACCCTGCTTTAAATACACAATAGAATTTTTAGCAATTCTTTTAACATCTCTCAGTCTAATAGGAACGCAATATATTATATTAGTTATATAAAATATAGTATATAAAAATATGTAAGCATGTATTAATAAATATGTAATTAATATGTAAACAGTACATATATGGAAAAAAAAAGGTTTTGCTGAAATATCAAAAAATTTAGCTAGATACAGATTTAAAAATAATTTTGTTGGATCATCAAAATAATTATATAGGACGCTTAAACTGGTTGTTAGAAAGCTCAAAACTTTTTGTAGCATTACTTAAGGTTCTTATGTAATTATTTCGATAGTCCAATAAAAATATTTTCAGATCTGTATTTAGCTAAATTTTTAGACACTTCAATGCAAAACCGTTCTTTCCGTAATCCGTATAATATAATATATACAAGTAATATATCAGCGGATAAAAATATAAAATTGATTTATTAATAAGTGGTGGAGTCACGATGTCATCATCTTGCATCGTAAAGATGTTTAGAGTGGCTCGCGTGGAATTTTCGTGATTACGCCTATCTCTGTAGAGCTTTTCCGTAGGATGAGGGTGCAGTCGATAGTGGCCGTCGTCACGCCGAGGGAATGAAAACGTGCGACGAGTCTATTATTTTTGCCTTGGGCCGATCGAGGGTGCGCCGCGGTGCCCGGGTTTTCGTCGGAGATAGGACGGCCAGCGAGATTCGGGGATCGCAAATCTGGGAAATCCACGGCGAGGCACGCACAGCACGTGACTATCCGGTCTGCGCCACGTTCGCGCCCGATAAAGCACACACATCGAAAATATCGTTTTTTAAGTGGCTCAATATGTCCCACGGCGCTTCTGCATCCTGTTACCCCGCAGTTCGCCCTCTCAACCCCTTCGGCAATTAGATTCGCAACTTTTTAAATTCTTAAAGATTTTTCCTCCTAATCCTACGCGTGGTCAGTAATTAGCCGCGAGATATAGAAACGGAAGCAACATTCTCTGTTTGAATATTGTGAAGTTCTAGGAAGCACTCTTTCACGTTTATATTTAAATCGATTATCCGGATCTTTTTATATATTTTAATGTTGTAGTGAAAATATTATATATAATATTAGTTTTGTTAATAATGCAAGAATAAAACATATAAAACTGCATTTCCCAGAACCAATATAAAAATATTGATATATATGAATGGTTACTTTGTTATAACAATTTCAAAACGGTTTACACGAAAGATTATTTTGCTATAACGATTTTTCAAACGCAACATTCAATATTTTTCGTATGCCAATAGCCGTGAAACAATGTAAAATAAGAACTAAAATGATCAAAAATATATTGTAGCACATTATTATTTGTCGCTTTTAACTCCATCAGCTGAAAGTATCTCAATTATATACCACAAATAATGTTATTATATATTATGTTCTTCTCGAAATTGCATCTAAAAATGTATCCAATAAATCTTGAAGCGTTTATGATACCTAATATATATATTTTTATCAGTTTGTATAAGTTGAATTTGTAAATATCACTCTCTGTGGATGAATCCCATTTTCGAATGCAAATTATGATATCGTTCGCAATGTGAATGGATCGCAAATATCCAACGGCTATTATCGGATAATTGCCGTTTGGAATTAATTAACATTTAGAAGCTAACGATGCTTTACTATTTGCCGACTTTCCGAACAATATTGATATGCAGTTTCATCCCCCCGTTGTTTTCATATTAATCAATACAAGTATTATAAATATCTGAATGCAAACGTGTGGCCCTATGAAATTTAGATCGCAAGAGTACATAATAAATTGAAAACCTTTAATCTTAAACCTACCTTCCAAGTAGTTCCTTGTGTTTATTTACACATATTTGAGTTTATTTAACTTTTTTCCTCTAATCTGATTTTAAAAATGTGACGAGACAATAATATTAAAGGATTACTGTAAATATTGGAAGATTCTTTGTGTGCAATTTGAATGATATATAATTAGGTAAATTCTATCTATTTTTCAAATCTCAAATAAAGTATTACACAAAGGAGGCGAGAAGATTAGGATTTTTCCTTTTCAGAAAAATTGGCTTATATTAATGTTTATCGAGATTAATACGTTTCTTATGTTCTTTTCACAAACGATTTACTTCAGTCAAAACACGTCCGTTTACACTGGTGGCTTAGTCAACTTTAAACCGGTCACATCTGTTCACGCCTTCGACGAGACCAAAATCGATTATGATTTATTTCGATGCCTGAAAGAAAGTGCACTATTCAACAAAGGAAATGCACAAAAACGAAGAAAATCATTATCCTCATTTTTGTATTAAAAAATGAATTTTTTGTTCAACAATATTGTGCATACACGAGCTATTTAAACAAGATAATGGTATTAGTCAAAACGGAGATGAATTATCCCAATTAATGGTATCTTTTTTCGAGGATACTATTATCTGCCACTTCATGCTTTTACGTGCTCTCTTTTTTGCACTTCTCCAATTGCTAAAATTTTCAAGTCGAAAAATGACCTACATCGCGCTGCACTGTGTTTGGAGGACGTGCTTCGAAGATAGACACATCTGTTTTTCTTTTTATAAAACGCTGATTTCTTGACACAGTCACAAGACGCACCTGACTTTCCCTTTTTTTACGCGAAATATCGACTTCTCAACACGAGCACGGAGTGAATCCTTAGGACAACAAATCTGTTGATGTTATGCTTTCCGCAAACGCGTGCGACAGGTACCACGTGTTATCTTCTGTCCATCTAGAATATCCATCAGAAATATTTTTCTAGGACAAACTGAGATCTGCTATAGATTTCTGAAGAATACGAAGAGTCAGACAAAATTGGGAACATCCGGAGTATCCTAAATTTAAAAACACTTTGTTCCTAGTAAATATTAGTGTAAAATACCAAGATTTTTGTCTGAAATTCTCTAAACATTTATTTCATCAAGAACTGAAAGCTTTCATTGACTGAATTACAGATTTGACAAATTATCGTCAGATAAAAATTAGAAAACATTAGGGGAAACATTAAATTTTACTATTAATTTAAATAATTATTAAACAGATATCGCTAGCATTAGTTTCATTTTTTCATATATAAAGAAAAAGATATAGACATGTATTCTTGTAGAAAAGAAAATGTTTAAATTTATCTTCTAATGTGTCGAAAAATAATTTGGTGTTGAAAAGCTCTAAATGAAAATGTATGAATGAGTAAATAGATACAGGAGGATGGAATCTGAAAGATCTTCGTCTCCATGAATATACGATCGCCCTTTTCGCAGATGTACGAAGCGAGCGCCATTCAGATACAACACATACAGAAAGAGTGGAAACGAATGAAGGTCCGAGAGAAGGAAGGGCGGTATAACCTTGTGTGCCTACGAGTTATCACCGGCGTTAATAATACGAGGGGCGAGAGAAAGAGAGAGAAAGAGGACCACCCACGTGGATCCAGGTAGGATCCTTTAGGAACTCCACAAAGTCGGTCCAGCCGGCTGTTCCTGCGTTCTGTCACCCTCTTTGTCCCTCTTATAAAAATGACAAAACACTTTTTATCAAGCTGCCCGGGGGCCTCGGGCTTGCACCTTTTCCGGCTCACGAAAGTTAAACAATCTCAGGCACACACTAACTCGATCGCCAGGTAATATACCCAATGATCGAGCACGAGTATATTATGTGGTTTACATAAACGTTTAATGCGTCACGGAACTTGACTGTGTAAAACCCGAGCTTTTTTCGCTTTATTTAGCTATTTCACGCTTCTCAAGTTTGAAAGTACAACAAATAGAAGAGCCACTTGATATACTGATAATGATTACCATTTTTCAATTTTAATATAGGAAAAGACACAGATAACTTTTTAATACTTGCAGAGATATATGTACGTTTAAAACAAAGGTAATTTGTCAATCTCTAGTCTCTACATGACAATAAAAAGGTAATTATTTTTTATTTTTACGCAATATCTTTCTTCAGCATCATTAACATTGATTGTTCAAATTTTAAAATGTTGTCGAATATAAAATACACTTGATTGATTTAATATCGCTAAATGAGTAGCAATATATTTGCAGTATACGATTACGTTATAATCCATCCGTGAATAATAAGTGAATCGGTAATCAACCGCGGCAAGTAAAAATTAAACGAGGCAATTTCGAGCAGATAAAATTTTCAAATAAATTGCTCTAGGACTGGTGCACCATGAGTTTGCGTACTCACGCAATATAACGCATTTGCCCTTAGTAACGAAAATGAAATTAAAAAATTAAAAGCTATAGCTATGAATTTATTTCGAAAAACATCTCTTTCAAAACTTTTATGTATACAATGGTTGATGTTAGGAATTAAATCCAAGTATAGCAAATTCAATATCCATGATAGTCGAAAAATTATTAACCCATATTTCATTAATTTACATTAATTAAATAATTTTAAAAACATTATTTTTTTAAATGTAAATATCTCGTAGAACGTGATTCAATCTCAAATGAAATTTTTGTTAAATTAAAAAGTACGCTTGAAAATTCAAGAATAAGCCTTTAGAAACTGTTGTTGTAATCGAAAAATTTTCCCTCCTTTCTTCCAATAAAAATACCTTCCTGCTTAAAAAATCCGTTCATGTCATCGTGGAATAATTCCATAATTAACCCTTACCGTACTAATATGAGTAACTAGTGACCGAGCAATTTCTGTTCGTGTAAGTTTCTTTGAGTCTTTCGGTAATTATAAATTATACTACACACACACACATTTTATTATTTTCCAAAATAAAGAGTCAATATTTATTCTAGAAAGTTGAAAGTATGTTGGTGAATTTTTAGAAATTTTTTGAATTATTTTGAAGAGGTGAAAAAAACGAAGACATTCTAGTGACCCTTGGTATGGATGGTATGGATGAGGCACCAAATTGTAGATGGTATGGTAAGGGTTAATCATCTATTTGAATTGTTGCAGAAGAAGGATTTTTTTCAAAATATGTTTCTTATATGCGCAAAATTATCTGTTTGCTTGTATATTTGTGCATTTAATAATCGCTGCATTTACGCACGGTTGTCGAGTGCTTGGTCGGGCCGATGAAGGCCCGCGATATGCGATAATCTAGGTCAAATAGAAAATCGTTGTTTAATCGTAGATTAAGGATTTGTCCTAACCGAAACAAACAGCTCTCTCCTCTCTCTCTCTCTCTCTCTCTCTCTCTCTCTCTCTCTCTCAAAGGGGCCAAGCGGCGCGGAGGGAGCGATTTGTTATAACGAAGAGAACGGCGTGCTCGGCACAATGTAGTCACTTGTTTACAGGGACAATATTTTCATTCCGCAAACAATTCGTGGCTCGATAAAGACACGGTGTACAGGTGGGTGCTCGGCGAGGATCTAACGTTGTAACGAACGCGCCGTTGCTCGTTTGTGAACGCGCCTGTACATACATATATACACATATTGTATATACGTGTGTATTTACGAATCTCTCAAGTAAAGTATTAGCCGACTCTAAACGCTTGAATCATCGAGTTGTGTGCCGTCGATTCCTCGACGTCGGTCGCTGTGTAGACGGAACGATATCCCGCGATTTTCTTTTCGCGCTTCGGGCCGGATTGGATCATAAAGCTATGAATGAGTCGCTGCGCGCTGCTCACGGGATTTCGCTTTTTATGCAAACTTATGTGAAAGTTATTTAAACAGCATTCCCTGCGAACAAATAAGAGGTTCGCAGGCGAGGAAAGACTTCAAATCATGTTTACCACCGTTTTCGAGATATGATTTATAGTTTCGGAATATACGAATTATATTTTATAAATGACATTCAAAGAATTTTCGCATACTAGATAATACAGCTGTCGCAGAGATAATATTTTCGGAAACTTTAAACTAAAATATTCAAAATCAACATGTTATTTTATTAAATAAAAATATGCATGTTTTCTTTATACGCTTTAACTTTTTGTGGGATTATTCTTTCTCATTTTATAAATCATTTATAAAACTTGGCCTATGGGATAATTTAATAGTGGGATAATTTAATATGGGATATAATTGGATATAATTGGATTATAATTTAATAATTTAATATGGGATAATTTAATTTTATTCGAATCTGAGATCAAAAATTCAAAATAGAGAATCCAATGACGGACAGAAATTTAAAAAAATAGTCTGATTATCATAAAACTCAAATTTAGAAAATTTTTAATTACGAATATCAAGTTTTGCTTTATTTGAAACACATCAGTGCTACATAAACAGTTGTATATTGTTTTCCAAACTGACATTCAAATTCTAACTATGTCCTGTGATGGCTGTGACACTAGATTCTTCTTCATTACTATTAGTTATATATTTTTTTGAAAAATTAGACATTTTTAGACTCACACATTCAAACTCAGTGATACAAAAATCTCTTAAAATCAAGTTTCACGATAATCAATTTTTTGAAATTTAAATTTTAGAATTCAAGGCGAGGCTCGAGTTTAGCGCTCCTAAGCAATACTTTGAAAACAAGATTTTCGTGAAGTTTTTTTTGTTAGAAAGCTCAAATCCTCAAAGGGTTAAATATGCCTGAGAGAACAAGGTCAAAGTTTATTTTTCATATCACAAGTAGTATATATTTCATACTTAAAGGGAAATAGGCATATATGTTTAATATTTAGTAAAAGCGAAAAAAAAGTTTTAGCACAGTCTAGTGCGGCAATAAAAAACAAACCTTCGAATTCATAGGAGCTTAAAATTTCCAAGATAATCACCAAAAGTGTAAAACCATTGCGTAAAATAAAGTACGTATTGTGTTTTTAAATATACTTTATTTTTTAAATAAATTCTTAAGTTAATATTCCCTTTTTTCTCTTCGTTTTTCCTCTTTTTTTTAGAATTATCTCTTTAGAAATGATCACATTGTAATAAGGAAGGAAACAAAATAGTTTCGAAACCATGTCCCGCTGAGATACAATGTTATGGTATTTACGATCAAGTAACTGCAAGAATGGAAATCTTATTGAGACATTATGACGGATAATATGAAGCATAATAGGGGATGTTACCTATTAGTTCATAATGTTGTCGAAATTGAATTACAGAATTAATAAATCAACCTTTTCAATGTATTTCGCTAAAACAATTTTCTGTACAAAATTATAATTCTTATGGCATAGGAAGTTCTTTGTTTTTTCTACAACATTTTCTGAAAAAATGGATACTTTGAAGATACATTATATATGTTAATTATACAAAAAAATAGCTTGTAACGAGGAGTTTACATTGAGATCATCGATAAAGATTTCGCCGACAATGCTTTCATTGACATTATCTCGTCGAGACCATGTCTAGCCAGTAGTATGTACATTCACTGATATAAACATTGACCTACATATACATTTACTAACTTTTGTGTACCGTTAACAAAGCACATCTTTAGATAATATTTCTCAAATATTTCCATTTAAAAAGCACGAGTATTATTTCGTACTTACACTCTACGTTTTATCTTCGTTGCATATTCGATTAAGCTCACAATTAATTCGTTCTCTTTGTAACGATAGAATTTTACCTATTTTGCGGGAGTTTTTGTTTCCAATGTGACCGAAAATTTCTGGTAGAAATAGAATACATTCGTCGATGAATGCGAACGTCTGCGAACATACCAATATTGCCGCTGAAATTTGGTGTCAACGAAATGGTTTCAACGAACATATTGTCGGCAAACTCTTTGTCGGTAACTCTTTGTCTTCAATGTAATGGGTTCACTCACAAAAAAAATCAGGTATACGATCAGACATATACGCACCAGGTATACGACCATAAAACATAAAAAAGACCTGGTTACCGAGATACAGTAAGATAATTCTCAAGACTATTTGAAGGGCATAATTAGTGTTCCATAAAAATCTTTTCTATTGAACTTTCTCGTAAATAAAAACATGAAATAATTTTATACATCTGCATTCTTTCTTATCCTTATTTTAGACCTTTTTTCGTAATGCTATACGCTGTAAGCGGGTTAATTCCGTAATATGCCGAAATAATTTCTAGTGCGTATCATGCAACTTTAATTTTGTAACAATGATATAAGTGTAGAAAGAACAGTTAAAAGAAATATGTATGTTATCTAGTGCGACCGTTGCGTGCCGTCGGTTACTCCCCGTCGGCTAATGGACGCCATGTCGGAGGACGCCGACGGGATCGATCAGCAAAATGACGCGGCTATTCATTGTCATAAACGTTTTTTAGCAGCTCTCAATATAATGCGCTCCACATAAATTTTCGACGTTTTTGCGTCTTTTTACAAGGGATGAAGATGTATAGTTATAATATTTATTATTTTCTACTCTTTCGAATTTATTCAATATTAATAATTGCGATTCTTCGATATTTATTAGTTTTTTGATTGTTTAATAGCAAGTTTAGTGAAAGATGTTAGAATCTGGGAAGAATAAATATTTTCAGAAAAAGAATAAAATCTCGGTAAGCATTTTTATTTTCGACGCTTTGTTAGAATTGGTGTAAGTTCAACAATAACAAGATTTATCACGAAACTTTTAAACACGTTTCAAAACGAATATTCAAGAAAAGAAATAAAGCCTTTTGTACAATATTGTGATTTCATTGAAAGCATTGAATCTATTTGTCATAGAAATTTATGACACATAATGCGTTTTTAATCTTTTTTTCTCAGATATCGTAATAAAAACAACACTAATTTCGACATAAGGAAGTAATGAAAGAATTTTAATTTCTTATACATATACAGTTGTATTTCAAAGAAAATATTTTTACTTCTTTGAATAACAAATCTTTTGGTTAAATCTAGAATAGTTAATGAATAAATTATTCTGCATTGCCTCAATATTATAGAATAAATATACCTATTCTATAATCCCAGTACGTTATAGAATAAATTTTTAGTCTTATTCTGATTTGAAACTTTTTATTTTCTTCATTACTAGTAATTCATAGATTTACATATATTATTGCAATACTAAGTTGTATAGATTAGAAAGAATTTTAGATAATTTCTATACTTGTGAAGTATTTGCAATGTGAATTCAAAAGATATCATATTCACATTGACTTGACAATTAAAATAAAAATTCACTCGGTAATATTCATTCGGTAATATCTTGAAAAGAATATCGAGGAATAATTTAATTTTCTGTTAATAAGAAAAAAATGAAATCTGATTAAATTGGTACTTTTGTCAGAAGTGTTTATCTTATCTAAGTTTATAGTTACTTAAGTAAATTCGTCTAAGTTATTTATGGCGTTAAAATGTTATCGAGACAAAGCATTGACGCATTCTGTTCACGTGAAGAGAGGGCAGAGATATTTTCGAAAAATTAGAAAAAACAACTACCAGAATCAATTAGTTATTTATACTTCAGGGTACTTGTGTGTAGATAGTAAATGACACGCGGCAGCATTTACGCAAAGTAAAAGATATCTCGTGGAGAAAATTACGATGACGTCAATGAAAATTCAAATGAGATCGTGGGTGGAGAATGTAGGCAGACATAGGTATAGCTTAGCGCAAAGCGTTTGTTTCTCTTTCCTATAAAATACACCTATTTTTTATCTACAGTAAATGCAGTTTCAAAAGGTGACAGAGAAACTGAAAGATGTCCACTCGATATCAATACGGGAGTTAGAAAATTTCGAATTTACGTCACGGCATATCAATTGACAAAAGAGCCTTTTATATAAGTATATGCGAAAGAGACATTTGACAGTAATGTCAAATGGTACAAATAAATGAGCGAACTTACAGGGAGCGAGTAAAGCAAGTCATAACGAGCGCGCATTTAAGTTTTTGATAGGAATGAAAGGCATTATTTCAAGCCATGTATAATCCATTCAATTCAATCTTAGAGATTCACTTTAGACTTACATAGCTTACTATACTCATCAGATTATGTGATTGAGCGAGAGAAAGAGATATAAAAATTAGACAAGATAAAAATGGATAATGATGATTAGAGATTTTAATCCAAACTTTGCATACGAACTAAGAATTCGTACACTCTTCTTTAGTCTAATAAATGCATAATAATAATTAATGTTAATCACTGATACCAAATATACGAAGGTTATATGACTGTCGTCAGTGGATACAAATATTTATGTGAAAGTTTGATTATTGTTATTAAAAAAGATGAAATATTATTTAAAGTTTTTTTTCCTATAATTTCTGAAAACATTTGTTAAATCTCTCTCTTGTAATTACATTATATATATTCAAATAAAAATATCACATCATTTTCATTTGATATATACAAAGCCTATAAATATACGACAATAAATCTGATATAAAATCTATAGTATAAAAGCATAATAACGAATGAATAAGAATACATAAAATGATCGATTTACAGCAATATAATTACAAAATGCATATCACATTATACTTATGTACCCCACGTAGTATATTCCAAATTTTCGATCATGACGATTCCATGGCGACCCACGTGGATCAGCCGGTCTCCATCGGACACTATCTCAAATAGTTCACCTCGTTCACGTCAGATTCACTTGTAAATTAACGAAACGATCAACGTTTCTACTCCAATTCATGCATTATTGTAAAATAGTACCGATTCAGCAGGTCGGAAGGAAAAAGATGAAACGCGAGTAACAATTGATCGGATGAAGCGAAAATACGCGTCACCGGAAATTGTTGGCAAGATCGTCCGCGAGAGAAGACGCGTAAGGGCGCGTCACGTACGCACGCACGGACGAAGGTGGCAGTTATCAAACGCGTGGCAGACGACAACATGACATGGGATAGAGGAGCGGCCGAGCGGCGCCGAGCCGTGCCGTGGCGCGGCTGTTGCGGTCCGGCTTGATTCAGCACGGCACGGCGCGGCGCGGCGTGGCGCGGTGCGGTGCGGACTCCACGGGCTGTGCGATCTCGCGCGCGCGGGCCACGGTGCATGCGCGTATCACGTTTTGCTTCGCCGTCGTCGGGGAATGTACGGCATCGGAGGGGAGGAAAAGGCCGTGGCGCGCCACGCACGATCCGACGACGTGCGATTCATACTGCGATCGGGAGGACTGCCGGGCGCGTCGAAGCTATCGTGAGATTGGTTGAACGACACACGAGCGGAAGTACGGCTGGTCCGCGATTGGTCGACCCGGGTACGTCGGGCGCGGCTCTCACAGCCGATGGTGGGGTATATTTGAACAAGAGCCGCCGACTCAAGAGTAGCGGAGTACACTCGCTAACCGGCCTCCATCCACAACACGGCACACAGAGAGAGGAGAGAGAAACTCGTCGGTACGCGAGGCGGAGTGTGTGGTGAGAGGTGGTGAGGCGGCTCAAACAGCAGCCCCGCTCGATCAAATAACCGACCGCGCGCGCGACCGACGAGCGGCCGTCACCGTATAGTGGTTGGTGTTGTTTCGCGCACTCGTCCACGTCGTACAACACGCGAGCGAGAGCCTGGGCTCTTTTCCTGTCGTCGGCTTTGCATTCGTCGTGCCCTCCATGGTGTTGGGGTAACAATTACCCCTAACTCTCCCGCGGGGGGTACCTACTCGCCGCTTTCGCGCTCGCGTCCGCTCCCGTCGGCTTCGTGTGCATCGAATGCGCATCTTCCCGTGAATAAACGGACTGTGCATTGTGTTCCGGGAAGAAGAGGCATAAGAGGTGAATAAAGTTCACCAGGTGCCCACCTTGGTACTCGTCGCTCTCTGCTGACGCAGTACGCGCTCTCCTACCTCCTTCCAAGATTCGGGCTAAAGATACGCTCGTAACTTTTCTTCCCGCGTAGAAAGGAATAGCGTTTCTGCTTCAGGTTGTGACAAAAGATTAAGTTCCGTCAGTACAGTGCCGTTCAGTGCATCACCGCTCCGAGGAAGAATATTTGGTGAAGTTCTTCTTTCTGGTGAAGTTCTTCTTTCTTTAAAAGTGCGAGACGAATTCTTCAGGCATTCGTCGCGCATCTCTCCGTGAGTCTTCTGTGCGTATAACGCGACCGTCTCTTGTGATTTGTGACTCGGCACAGCGATAGAAGACTAATTAGAGAATCCCTTGATAATAGCGAGCTGAGCGCGTGGACCATCAGACTTGTGAGATTCATCCGGTGGAAAGATTAAGGGAATACCCGACTGCCAGCAGCCGTGGTACCGCGGATTTCATGATTCTCGTTTGACAACGACGACGCGACAGCAGGCCACCCCGGCACCGGTGAGCTCTATGACCATGCTTCAGTCGCAAAAGCTGTACGGCGATGCGGGTGCCATGACCAGTGCCGCAATGTCCAGTATGGGCAGCATGGCGCCCACGTACAGCTCGATAAACTCAATGGGATGCGTGCCGATGGGCATGTCGATGGGAGTCGGAGTCGGGCCCAGCTGCAGTCCTCAGGGCGCTGGAGGTTTTAACATGAGTACCATGAGTTCGGCAATGGGAATGGCGTCGATGGGAGGCGGCGGGATGAGCGGTTACAGCGGTGCTTCCATGGGCGCCGGCGGCGCCTGTATGAGTGCCGTCGGATACGGTCCGTTGACTCCCGGCGGAGGTACCGGCGTCAGCCGGGATCCTCTCGCTCTGACAGAACCGGACTCGCCGAATTCAGCTCTACAGCGTGCCCGCAGCGACAAGTCCTATCGACGTAGTTACACTCACGCGAAGCCACCGTATTCCTACATCAGCCTGATCACCATGGCGATACAGAACGCGCCTCACAAGATGTTGACTCTCTCGGAGATTTATCAATTCATCATGGATCTGTTCCCATTTTACAGACAGAATCAGCAGCGTTGGCAAAACTCTATTAGGCATTCCTTAAGCTTTAACGATTGCTTCGTCAAGGTGCCACGTACGCCGGACAAACCTGGCAAAGGATCATTTTGGACGCTGCACCCTGACAGCGGCAATATGTTTGAGAATGGTTGTTATTTACGACGCCAAAAGAGATTCAAGGACGAGAAAAAAGAGCTGACTAGACAAAGCAACAAGCACCAGCAACATCAGCAGCATCAAACGGCAGCTACGGTAGCGGTGGCAGCTGGCGCGACCATCGCCGGGCAACACAGTCCATCCACTCACGAAGTCGCGCCCGGTTCCAAGAAGACCGGTTCGTCCATCCACCATGGCGGCCCTCAGCCGCCAGACGATAAAGACTTGCACTCGTTGGTGTCTTCGCACCATCACCATCACACGAGTCTGCATCAGCATCACACCGCTCTGAAGAGTGACACGGACATCGGCGGTCTTCTCGGACCCGATCTCAGCGCTGCGCACGACGAACTCACCGCAATGGTCAGCCGCGGTATTCATCCGCAACTATTGTCCGATACCGCGAGCCTGCACCACGGCATGACGGGCAGCCTGAAGCAGGAACCGCTTTACGGAACGGCGGCCAATCATCCGTTTAGCATCAACAGGTTATTGCCGCGCGATACGGCGGGCACTTCTCCCGGTGCTCAGGACACCAAGCCGCCCGAGATGAAGATGTACGAGCAGCTCCATCAGAGCTACGCTAACTTTGGCTCACCGCATCATCCGCACGCGCATTCAGCGCCGCCCAGCCATCATCATCACAACGGCATGCACGCCGGTACAAACGCCGCCGGGCCAATGCACATGACGAATCATCATCATCAAGAGTATTATCAGAGTCCGCTTTATCATCACGCGACAAGCGTGGCCACCACCAGCGCTCCTCCGCCACCCGCTGTCGCCACCGCGGCACCGGGCTTGTGACATCACGCTACCCACCCTTACGCTTTGGCCTGAGTCGCTGCCGCCGCGGCTTACGTCGCGACCGCTGCCGCACCGATACCAACCCCGATGCCGGATCTCCCCGCGATCACGGCGTCCGCGACCAACGCGGCGCCGACGTCGCCTGCGACCTCGTCGACCTTCTCGTCACCGCCGCGAGCACACCCACGTCGACGCGCACGTCGTAACGCTGATGATGACGCCGTCGACGCCGTCGTCTGTTGGCCACCCGATGACGACGATGAGTACGACGACGAGAACGAGGACGAGGAAGTGGAGAACATCGTCTACAGACGGTAAACTCGCCGCGGAGGTAGGCTTCGGGGTATTTCACTGAGAATTATGGTTCATCGTCACGAGGATCGACTTTATTTTATGTTACATTACTGCGTAACTGTTGGGCGAAATATTCTATAGAGATTATTCTTATTAATTATAAGTAAATATGTCTTCATTACATGTTAAATATATGTAATATAATAGCGATTATTATTATTACTTTGATATATTCATACACGCATTATGCAAGTTGCTTGTCAGAGAATCTAAAATCTATTTTCTAAATTATTATTTTCTTTATAAAGAATTTTTGTCATATATTTATAACCACACAATTTACTATTTATTCTTATAAGAAATAGAATAAAAAAATCAATTTACATGACTAGCGTAAAGACGGAATTATCTTTTTTACGTTACACAATAACTGATGAATATAGATTACATGAAAATTAATTTTTTTACATAAATATGCAGTGCGAAAGGAAATAAATTTTTATATAGTTTGTATTTGTATTTTATATAAGTTTCTATTTTTATACATTCATACACATTTGTCACTGTGTGACCAAAATTATCCATAAAATTCGTTATATTTCAAGTTTATCATTTATTGCATTTTCTATGAAGCTGCTTCTAGAATATTTAATAACAAAAGAGAATACGGACACGCGAGTTTAAGTAATTTGTAGAATATTATTCACATTCTTAAATATACCCAAAACTTTAAGGAGGTCACGTATGTGATGTGTATTATGTTCAGAAAACAAGAAAGCAGATAGGGAAATAAATATTTACATCTATGTACGATCTATTACATTTGCTTAAACTTATGTCCGTTACTGTGTGTTGTCACTTAAACTGACAATGACTTCGTAAGCATCGTTTCAAGTACAATTGCAAACAACAATCATGATAGAGGAGATTAAAACCCACTTTAGACGACATCTTTAATTCGTGGGAGAGTACTATTCATAATTTTTTGGCAATTTTTACAATAACGATAACGTTTGAGAATCGAAGTACATGGCGTATAAAATTGTGAATGGAATTTTGTTCTTATTGAAACATTTTACAATTACGAATGTGTTTCGTGGGAAAGTGTAACATGACTCTACGTTTTCCTTCTATTTCGAATGTTTGGTTATAACTTATCTTAATGTTATCTTTATTTCATAATCTACCCATTGAATTTATCTGCTCTGTATCGGGGATAGGTGTTTGGAGGAAGTATTTGAATGACCGAGGGCACACTGAATCATCCTGCATTCCGTATTCCCGAGTTTATCAAAGCTGTGAGTTTGATATCATCGTCTGCTGTATCGCAAGAGACTTTTTTATGATATGTTTGAGTAACATCGACATACTCTTGGGCAATTAGACGCCGTGCATCTCGTCGGTACTCTCTATTTCTTGCACATCATCACATCAAGAGATTACGTAATAATCCGGCACATACTTGAGTATTTACGATCGTCCATCTTCGAGTTGAATTTGCAATGTTTCGTTTAACAAAATTAATAAAAAAGGAACAAAACTGAAAAGAAACGCAAAAAAGAAGACCAAAAGTATATTTTATATACAATCGTATTAAATAAAATTTAATATCGATTCTTTTTGTGTCTTCTTGGTTTTTATTCATCAATATGACTTTATTCAACAACAATGACTTTATTCAATCATTTCAACATGACTCATTACGAAATTCAAAATTATTTCGTTTTCCTTCTCATGCTCGCCTTTTTATTGCTCATATATAAATAATTTCATTATAATTTTTATGGAATTGTTTAAATTCAAAATCAATTTTTCCAATGAAATTATATGTATGTATCTTTGATATAAGAGATGCATATATTTTATACATATATATGAGTATTAAATGAACGATAATATTTTATATAAAGAAAGCGAGATTTTATATATGGAAGATAAGACAATGTGAAACGAAAAAAAAGGAAGCAAAGAAGTGAAGAAAACAAACTTTGAATATTTTAATTAATATAATATAATAACTTATACAATATATTATTATTATATAAAGACTAGTATTATCCGAATTAAATACGTTTTCTCTATGTTTGCAAATTATTTATTTTCATATTATTCATACAGTTATTAGGTAATACAACTCAGCAGAGTACAAACAGCGTTGACTTCTCGTTATTAGCTGTCGTTTGCTTCCCTTTACCATGAAAGGCAGAAAGATTTTATACCTCATTGAGTCGTGTAATCGCTGCTAATTATTATCAACAATCCCTCAACTACACGATATTGCCTTAATTGACAATCTTAGAAATTTGTTGAATAATACCGACATGACGACGGCATAAAATATCGATTTTAAAACGAATTAATATAACACGTACTGTATCGAAGATTTCATCGGAATAACCATTTATGTGGATGTGATGATGTCTCTATTAAATTAATCATTAATTATTAATCATTAATGATCATCAATCATCAAATTTGATTTTTATGCACTTATTGTTTTGTAATTATTTTTTATTAAGAACGATAAGTTCGATTTAGCCTCTCGAAAATCTCTGGCTCACATGTCGATGTTGGCACTCGTAAATTTTTTTAATTAAGTAAATCTGTCTCATATATATATATTTTTTTTTCTTCAATTTCGCAATCGAACTATCAAATTACATGAAATACAATCATAAGAGAATAATAAAGTAATAATGTTGTGTATAAATAATGATTTCTTTCTTGCAAACTTGGTTCCAATGTGGGAAGATTTGAGCTTTTGATATCCCCAACAGTCATATACATCTCGTATCCATGAGAATCGCCTAAGGGTAATAAAAAATCGCAAGCAATTCATTATATACGATGCTTATTACGATTGCATGAGCCTCGCGGCGATGAACCGATCGGTACTTGAAAATCATTGAGTAATATTAAAGGCGCGCCCCGTTGAAAGGGGCGCGTTGTTGCGGCAAGGGAGCGGCGTAAGCTTCGACAAGAGCAGTGCCAGCGAAAAAGTGAGAGCGGTGTCGGCAAAACTTGTGATACTATACGTGAAAAATAAATATAAATTAATGAATGTACGCATCGCGCGCGAGAGAGAGAGGGCACGTATAAATATATATATATTATATTCAAGCACTCCGCGTGGTCGCGTAATCCACGCATTTTTCGCATCCCCATGGTGTCCATCATGGGCACACACGGACACGAGCGTGCATTCACAGGAAGTATACGAAACGCGCGTGCTTCGTCTCAGCTGAACGTCGATAAATAATAGTTAATTCTCGTTTGAGAGCGAAGAAAATGCCCCGCGTTTTTTGTATAATATCTGTAGATAACCCGTATATATCGTAAATACGCATGATGTACAATATTACATGTTAAAGAGAGGTATATATATACATATGATTATGTATAGGTACATATAAATGGAATCTTTATCAATACATTATATTAAGCCTACTTCAGGTGATCTTGATACGTGACAAAGTTTGAGGCACGAATTCTCTGTCATATTTTGCATTTAATGTGCCGTGTATTCCGATATGTATTCCGTATACGTGTACATTTTGAGTCTTCAAACATATTTTTTGTATTGCACGGCATAAAAAGTTTTGTCCTGAATTCTGTCACAAGATATAGGTCGCTTAAAGTGCGCTTTAAGTATATACATAAAATAGGACATAAGAGAATGAATGAAAGAGATGACGGGAGAACAAGATAGGAAGAAAGAGAGAAAAAGCGAACTAGGCAAACGTGATATTTCGCATTATGTATTTCGAAAGCATACTTTTATACTGTTGCACACGTATTCGCATTGTGCGGACGATAAAAGATCGTTCAACATATTCTACTTGTGCTAGAAGAAATTTATTTAGATTTGCGGCTAAACCGATACGATATATTATATCTATATATTATTTGTAAAATAGCGCGTGTAAACATTCTCGAAGATATACTGCAATCTAAAGTTGAATAATTCTGTCCAGATTGAGATTGTATTAATTTTTAGCATTCCTCGAATACCTCGAATGCATTACAATCTTCGAACAAATATGATATTTTAATATATCCATAATATAATTTGCGAGTTAATTATTAAAAATAACTGACACGATCATTCGATCAGTCATCATTTCAGTATATCGAGCAATTAAGTCGAGAAATGTTCTACACGATAAAGTAATAAACGTGCTCGTTTATCGTCAGACAAATGTCGGTGCAATTTTTGTGATGATAGTTTTATTATGCCAGCATTATAAAAAAACAGCGTAAATCAATTTAATGATTCCCTAAGATGAAATAATTCAAGTTAAATGCACAATACAAGTGACACAGAATTTGCTCGGTAACATTACATATCTTGTGTCATACGACTGCGCAATTTTTGTAAGTCAACATTTGAGTGCAAAAGGCTAAGTTAAGAGTCGAGCGACTTAAGCTGCGTTGTTGAATAGAGAAAAAAAATATCCATAATTAACGCGAGAGTACAGGCGAGCGTGTGTGACAGGAATCTCGCGACTCCATGTAAACGACGCATTTTATTGGCCATGTAATTCGATAGGTCATTTGCAGCGCTACTTCAGTCTATGAATATGAAATTTATGAAAGCCGTCATCGCAATATAGCTTTATTAATATCGAAGAAAGTGAAATCTTGTCTGCTTTTGGCAAATCATTGAAAATCAAATATCTCACTTTGGAAATTTTAGAATGGTTCTCGTGATTTCGCTAATTTTCTCATATCCTCCATTCTTACGTGCTGCAAGTTAACTTTCTTTTACGAATTTCTATTAAATTCGATTGTCGATATTGTGAATAAATATATTATTACTTAGCATATGCGCTGCAAAAATAAAAAACGTGATTTTGAAAGTGAGCAATTACTATGTAAGATATAACAAAACGTTAACCTTTCGTCATTTTTGACAAAAACAATGAGATTACAATTAGAAATTTTCTAATAATGCGAATTAGAAAACTTCTAGTTAAACTAAAAATTTATGGATGCTTTCGAAATACGTACCAACCTGTGTACATCTGTAAATAATGAATTGCGCGTCACGGAAGATCGCTAATTATTAATTGTTATCATTATATTATACCATCACCGCCATGATTATATTTATCATGGATCTATTAGGTTAATTCTTTCCTTTACTTTTTGTTTTTATTTTTTATTTGATAAATGTCAAAATTTTATTTTCCGATACTAAAAAGAAATTATTTTTTTTGCTCTCAAAATTAAAATTTATTATATCTTCTCTCTCATAATATCGAACTTGTAATTTCGTGAAATACAGTGAAATACATTAAGTCCATTTGCAAATTTCTTCGCTAATAATTATTTTTATGCATAAGAATCTGGGTTTGATCGTAATGAAAAATGACACGTATATAAGAATATGTTCCAAGTATATAAAATCTCAAATTTTTGGAAATTGTGCGACATGAATCTCTTTCACAAAGATATCGAGATTTCAATATAATTTCGCGTATTGAGAATTCGGGAAATTTTTTATGAAATTGTTACGGTCGATTCCAGATTCTCCTGCTGTTGAGAGTCGATCAAAAAAGGAATGAAATAGAGGAAGGAAGTGAATCCTACAGAGACCTCTCAAGGCGGGGTACGCGTGAAATGTAAATCTCGAAATTACGAAATCTCATATTAAACACATTTTCACTGTCCCTTGGGCCGCTCCATCGTCTTTCTGAGAGTCTTTTATTCATCTATCGCTGCGACGTGTATGCTGTCCAGGAATCGAAACCTATAATTAATTAATTTCAATAAATTCAGACTTTGGTGATACAGATATGTGAGAATGATAATCTCTGTGTTTATTCGCGAGAATTGGCGCGCGATAGATTTCTCGAAAAATGTATTATAAATTATGCCGAATCTTTGATTGTACTTTCGACACTTCGGCGTCGTTCTCAATCGAACCTGCCCATGTCTAATAAATATACGTCGCCCAACTCTCGAGAGATCAAATGACAAAAAAAGAGTGAATGGACAAGTGAAAGAGGTAGATGTGAAAGGAGAAAATTGCACTGTTGTTAGGAAGAAAGAGAGAAAAAGATAGATTGTATTTGTGTGTATGTGTGTATGAGAGAGAGAGAGAGAGAGAGAGAGAGAGAGAGAGAGAGAGAGAGTGAAAAGAGCGACGGATTGATGAGAAGGCTGTAAATGTTTCAATAAATTTACGTATTTCTATGAAAACTGAACTATTGCTGTCTTTTTCGCAAATTATTGTGCCTCTGACAATTTACAACAATCCTCTTCCACTTCCTTTCATTCTCACGGATTCTGTCATAAAAAAAACAGAGGGAGAAAATATATAGAGAAAGAAAGCTGCGCATAATTATATTTTTATCCAACATTAATCTTGCGGTGAAATTAATTAAAATACATTGAATACCGAATGTTCCATATGCAAATGATATGTAAACAGTTGCATTAATTGTTACTTTTGTCAAAACAAACGATATTACACTGCAGTTGATGCTGTATATTCAATTCATTAAATTCATTTCTTCAAATGACGAATATCTCGGCATTCCGGTCGGATAATCCGTTGAGCAAATTGTGATCATTATAATATTTATTTGCGATTAGCGAATGGCATCTTCGGCTATCTTTATCATATTGTATATCCACAGTGAAATATATACAGCATAATTTATGATGTCACATTAAATTAAAAATTCTTGTTATAAGCTTCTGTATTACACATAATTTTCAATTGATTCATTACATATTTATAATATACGATATTTACACACGGTTCTTGCATGCATCATATCTTTAGCATAAATAAAACATACGACAAATAACAAACTTATAATAAATAGGAGCTTATATTATATCTCTTTAATTATTAGACTTTTTAATATAATAGACTTGTTACATCGCGCGAAATTTTGGAATAAAAAAATCTTTAAAAATTCTAGATTATATTTTAAAATAAATTACGTTATTAAATATTTAATATAATTACATCTCTAATTTCTGTTGCACTATTTTTCCTACGAGTGCCTACCTCATAATTCATTCAAGATAGCCACAGCTACTGCAAAAAGCAACATCGAGGAGCTTTGGACAACATCGTGTCAACGGCAAACAAACCTTCAACCAGGTTATCAATAGCGATCGATTGATTTCGGGCATGATAACGCAAAGACATGTATGTATGTGGAAGGCTCGAAGAGGATAAGTGGGCAGATTAAAAATGAGATAGGCACGCTGGCACGTGTATTGGCGGCATCTTTTCTGGTCAAGCGAGTCACAAAAATCACTGTCATGATAACTATGAATAACTGTCTTTATTTGATGTTTTAACGAATAGCGGATAATCGAGAGAGCAAAGTTGTGTGTCAGATAAATTTTAAAATCAATGCTCCCATATTTTTACCTATCAAAGAATTAAAAATAACGAAGATACATGGAACAAAAAACGTTTTGCTAAAGTATCTAAAAAGTTAGCTAGGTACAGATCTGAAAATAATTTTGTTGCTCAAAATAATTATGTAAGACGCTCAAGTTAGTTACTAGAATGTCACAATTTTTTTCAGCATTACTCATTATGTTTGTACGAATGTCCTACATAATTATTTTCATATCTGTATTTAGCTAAATTCTTAGATATTTCAGCAAAATGATCATCTTTTCGTGTATAATTCTCAAAGTGTGATCAATATAAATTTCGGAAATGAAAATATAATAATGTCTATAATTTGAGTAAATATATATAATTTGCAAAGAAAATTTTTATTTCGCAGTTGATCGTAAAATAAACTGAAATAGTGCTGTGACGTTTAGTTCGAAAACTTATGGATCAATTCTTCGGTCATCTTTTTCCGCAAGTTGTATCAATCATTCAATACTATTCGAATCCACGCATTTATTAAGCGCCGCAGCGCGTTTCGCTGTCAGTGTAATAATATTTAACTACGATTCCGGAACATTTGCGCGAGAGCACACTCGATTTGTACTCATTGACCTTAAGCTTTTTGTTGGCCAAGTGCGATCGAGTATCTTGTGTAAATTTCCTAATCTGTATATGCTGCAATCCGCTCGTTCAATGCCGATTTACCGCGCGGCTCGACGAGCAGTAATCCGGAGTGAAAGCCGGAAATGCTGATCCGGCGTTTGAGAAGATTAATTGATCATCGAGCGATCGAGAAATACGTTTGGAGAGAATTAAAAAGTTTGAATTTTTTATTAAATGGAACACTTTAATCTTGCCAGCGTAATATCCTGATAAAAGCACACTTTATTAAGAAAATTGAAACACTGAAATTGGGCAAAATTTCATCTTGTATTGTTTTTGGTATTATTTTTAATAAAAACTGGTATTATTTTTCTCTCAGCATAAAGAAAATATAGGATAATTGTTTTAAATGCGTGAACTTATTTAAGAGAGATAAAATAAAATAAATATGACATAGGAAAGAGTAAATATATACCTTCTTTCTGTGTATTTTCGAATCGATATTGGCAAAATTAGTTATACAAATTTACTCATGCGCGCGTATCTCTTTCATCCTTACGTTTGCATGCTGGCGATTATAAGACGAAAATATTTATTTTAGAAAAATTTATACCACATGAATTTATAAAATATGAATAAAACCTTTGTTTTAATTATCTCATTATTTATCTTGATCCAGCGGTTGTCGATTTATTGATTTTTAGAATGTGACATTCTTTGAGTTGTTTCTGTTAGTTGTTGCGTTCTTCAGAATGATTGTGGAATTTTGAGGTGTTTCCGCTATCTTATCTTTTTTTTTCCGCTCCTGCTTCACTCTACAAAAATTTCAATTATATAGCAATATTATCTTAATTTTATTGATCTGGCCAAGCCCTTAAACTAACACATCTAATATGAAACTGTCTTCTGACGTGTAACGAGGTTCAAATCTTTATTAAATTTCGAAAATCTTTCAAAAAATATTTACATTACTAATAAAAAAATCTATAGATATACAAAATAATATTTCAATAAATGTTCTCTAATATTTTTTTATTCTTTTATGTCCGAAACATAAATGCATTTAATTTGTAAAAAAAATAAAAATACGGATATCACCCCCTCACTTTCTTTTTCCTTCTAAATACAAAATTTGTAGAATGAAAGTATATAGAAATTCGAAATTCTACGCATTTATGTAAATCGGAGTGTCCCAAGCCCACTCGATTCCGATTTAAGGGAGAAAACACTGCTTTGGAAGATCGTCATTTATGCATTTCATGGTCGCGGCAAGCACATAAGTATACGTACATGCTAATTCGTCCGAGCACAGCCGCGGGAACGCACGTAATATACGTGCGTCGCGTTAGCGAGGGAGCGTTAGGATTATCGTGGACGATAAGGTGACGCTGCGGCGATCGTGCCCACCTATATCTCTCCGTGGCGTGTCCCAAGCGCTATCGCGTTCGCGTACGAGCACCGTAAACGAGTCTTAGTTAACGGGCGGCTATGCGGAGGTGCAATCTCCCGCGGATTATTCGACATGATACACGGGCAGATATACACGGAGAGGCACTACAAACCTGTGTATCCGGCCAATATTTGACTAAATCATGAACAATGTTTGTACACACGCGCACTCGCGCGCACATGCGCTGGAGAACGCAGCGGAAGCGCGCGCGCACGGCGCATAACGAAAATGCACGGTACGTCGCGTTAGTATAGCGACGCGTTGATTCGCAGCCTCGGGGATTATCGGCGACCATGTTATGCGCCAGAATATTGACGGCGAAGGTGTCCATTAGAAGCGGCGCTTCGAGAGGAGCAAAATGTACCGAGAGACATTGCGCTACAAAATAACGTTGATGACCTCCGACATTTTAAAGATGCGGTAAAGAAGAGAATGTTACGTCGGAATGTAATGCTCTTGCGACGATAAAACATATTTTTGGGTTTTTGGTTTTTAGATCAATTCTACCAAGATGTGGATAAAATTCTGGGTACACAAAACTTTTATCGATTATGATAAATTTATTTGTAATTTTTACATTAGTTTCGTTTTAGAATAGTTATTATCCGCTAATATTTAAGTTAAAAGTAATTGTAGATTTATTGTGATTCTATTTTTTTATATTTAATAAAAAAGTAATTAAAATTATGTGTCTCAAGTTTAATTCTTTTTAGAATTAAATCGAGATCGAGACGAAAGGATTAAATTCGAATGTTTATATTAAATTTCAAGCAAACTGATAAGCAAGGCACTTTGCTTTGGATCAAAATTTGCGAAAGACAATTTTTAAAGACAGTTACTGTTATCTATAAATACATCGTCTGTTGCTCCATCTGACGAACGGGAACATATTTGCGTAAACATATCGCACATAAATGTTTTGGACAGCTAATGTAGCAAAGTATTATGCGAACACTTCGTTTGTATTATGTTTCAAGTCCCGGAGACTCAAAGTAAAATGCAACGTAACCATTAGAGACTCTTAAAGCGGGAATTGAACATATCTATATATCCCGGAAGGAACGGATATATCTTCTTTGAGCTATCAAGGAGAAGCTCTTTGAAAATATTGACCTCGACTCGTTTCGATCTTCCATCAGTAAATTAAATATAGTTATATAGGAAGAAGCCGATTCCGTAAAACGTAAAAATATTACACGGACTCTTCTTTTCTACTTTCTCGCGGCACTGTGAACTACACTTGAATTATTCTTGAAAGCAAAGCTTTAGAGTCGCTAACGAACAGTACGAGTATAATTCTCAGGCAATTTCGCAAGTGACGCTTAACAACAAAAAGTCTAACGAACTCTTAGTTCAACGTTTAACTTATCGAGATTAACATGGAAAAGGTTTCAACATTTATTTTAATTTAATGAATTAAAATTTTTTTTATCAACAATTTGAAAATCTTATTTCTATTGTTCTCGATATTTTTTTTTTTTTACTGGTGCATGAAACTGGTGCCTCAGGCCCAAATGATACGAGAGGCTTAATGAACGGAAGGGTTAATTTCACTGCGCACGGGGTTGCATCGGCTGTGAGTGCATGTGTGGCGAGCGGCGCGCCATACGTTCGATATATTCTCGCGCTGAAAACCAGGGTGAGCATGAAGGGGTGCAGGAAAAGAGATAGGAGAGAGCGAGGGAGCAAGCGAACGAGAGAGAGGGGGGGGGGGGGGGGGGG
>NW_017295784.1:2277099-2284691 GCF_001594075.2 Trachymyrmex cornetzi
GTTGACTGAAAGCGCCTGGGAGCGAGTCTGGAGGGGCGAGGAGGAGGACACTCTGACGGGCACTATCGACAAGGAGGAAAATCATCCGATCATGTGCGCGCGTGTATTGCACGTACGCGCATTCGATCGTCATCTCTTGGTGTTTTATACCGAGTGATATACAGTCGACGTATACCGCGAGACGCGCGCGAATGAAATATTAGCGAGGAGAAACATTGGGAGTTTAAAAGTAAAATTTGATTACGCTTTATGCGTGAAAAGTTTAAGTAAATGAATGAACTTCCTCGATTCGCGTTACTGTATTTAAAAAAAAATGCATTTTTACAGGATAACGTATCTGTTTGTCGTTTTTGTCACTTGTTACGGCACTGCAGTTGGAAAGCTTAACACGTAACAGACGGCGAGTGCTAAAAATGTGAACTTCGGGAATAGCTTTTCTAGATAAAGTTTACGTACTCGTAACAATAGGTTAAATATATTGCGAAATATACATAATATTTACAAATTATAAATAATTCTAAAAATGTAACACAATCATACTTTTTTATGATACTTTTGGTAATATTAAATTATTTCAAGTAAAAAGTTTTAAAATATGCTGCTTTTTCATTAAATTATTAATTTTAGTTAATTGTCGTGTTGACCATTTATAAAACAAGACTCTCAACGAACAGTGGAAACATGTTTACGATTTATTTTCGTATTTCGGATTTTTTTACGTTTGTGTTTCGTCGAGTAAAAAGTTTTACACGTGAACCTCCCAGTAGTCTTCGTTTGGCTTTCCTTCGCGAATCCGTAATCCTACACGCGATCGGAGGATTTATTCTTGCGCCATGATTAATTCGCCGTCGCAATAATTCCAGTATGAATTCCGGCGAAAGACAAAGTCTGACCGTCGTTTGCACTTTCGGCACGTGATCGCCGAGCTACGGTACGGACGACGAGGAATCGTTGCGGCTTAAGGACGGGATCCGGTTTACTTAGGTGCGCCGGCGAGAAATTGAAATTTTCGTAAACGGATTAGGGGAGCGGTCACACGACAAACTCCTTGTTAATTAGAATATAATCCTGGTCTTAATGGGACACCTGCTACGTAATAAAATCAGGTGCAGCGCACGTCGATCGTTAAGTTACATGTGTGTCGTGGCGATTGTACGTGTCCACATTGGACGAACGATTTTACGTTAATAGACATGAACAATCATTTCCATAAATAACAGTGACGTCGTTATGTAACGCGCGCTAACAAATATGTTGCGTGTGTAAATTTATATAATTATGACCTCTATATCGTAACGTTAAATAGATGCGAATTAAACTTAATTGCAAAAATAATTTATGTACATATTTATTATGTAAATTATATATTTTTAGAAATCTTTTTGGTAATACGTATTGCTGAGGAATATCTACGAGTATGCGTTGATTTTTTCAGACTATCTTAGATATCGTTTTACATTGACTAACGTGTGTTTTGAAATGAAACAGTAACGGCGACAAGTATCGAGAAAAAACATTTCGCAAACATTGAATGGTTAAATCGATTAAAGTTACGGTCAACCAATTCAATTCCACTCTCTATACTCATACTATTGATACGACGATTAAAGTGCATACATTATTAGCGAATTTTATAGGACATACCAAGGAAATAAAACGTGAAGCGTTTTTGTGCTGGAATGGTTGCTTGAATAAAACTTTATTTGAATAACGCTCCGCTCTGGTTTTAACTCAACCATTTTGTCCTTAATTTCGATCAGCTTGTCCGTTATCTGGCCCCTCGCCCGTCCTTCCACTTTTCTTTCTCGTCGTTTTACCCTCCCTTTCCTATCACAGAAGGGTAGACCTTATTGCCAGGGGCGTACTCGAATCGACGAAATCTGATCGTTGACGTTACGCGATGTCCTATCGGATTTTTGCCGGAAATCGAGCGAAACGTTAATAGCCATTCTTATCTATATTCCCATTTAAATACAGAAATTTATAAAAATACGAAGGAAATGATTAAACGAGTAAATGTTTGAAAAATAATTCAGTCAATGAATGAAAATTAAAAATTTATTAATATTATTATGATATTAAATATATCATTTGTATTTGTACGATGAATAGTGCACCGTCTTAGTGAACAAATAAAAATAAGCAATGATACGGTCTTATTTTTTTTTTTTTACTAAATTCTTTTTAAAAACATAATTCTTTCGCTTTTCTTCTCTTTCGATTGTTTATATATTATTAACACAACGGGTGATATTTGATATCAGTGAATATTAACTATTTAATAATATAAACTTTAAAATATATAGACAACTTAAAAACATTTTATTATAAACGTAACTAAAACATAAACTTTCAGTAAATAATTGTGTTTTCGATTATTTAATCTGTCTTCAGTCTTATCACCAAACGGTACTTTTTCTTCCACTAAAGTTCGCTTTCTTTCTGTTTTACGAGGCAGGGGAAGGAACTTATTACCGTTGGTAATAATCGGAACGACAATATTTGGTTATTGCGACGATGGAGTCGTTTCGCTGAGGGTATCAGCTTCGAGTTGTGTTAACATTCGAGAAAGAAACACTATGTATATAGGAAGCCATTTGCCCTCACATTATGTAATTCCCACTCGAATCTTTTTAAACAGATGCTCATTTGATAATTAATTTAAGATGATGGTTTGTTTTAATAAGATTTAGTATAAATAGAGATAAATATCAGCACCAAGATTCATATTTTCCAATTTTTTCAGATTAATTCAAAAGTGATTACATATATAATTTTTACTGATTATTAATACTTTTAGGAATTGCATTTAAAGAAAATTATTTAACTATACCTTCATAAAATTATATAAGGAATAATTAGTAATGAAAGCAGTTAATATTTCTAAGTGTTAGCATCGACTTATTACTTTATTCTTTCTATCAAAATTTATTTCTAATTATTAGTTAATAGCATAACATTATTATAGTGGTAGTTTAACTATTTTATCGTTTTATTTTCAGAGTATAGTTTTCACTATATTTAATTCTTTAAAAAATGGGTATTATAAGTGACATAAAGAATATTACTAGAAAATTGCTAATTTTCTAAAATTAAAAGCACGTACATATGTTATTGCTGTACTACATACATATGTTATTGCTGTATTTATTTTTCGTAAAAGGAGAATATTTTACGAACTAAAAGCGGGTATATTCAATAACGAAGAATTAAATATTATGCAAGCTGAAATCAAGTACTAAAAGGAGTAAAATCTTTTTTTAATCCTTCTCTCATTTTAAATTGAATGGAAGTGGATTTAAATGAAAAATACAAACAAAATATGTCCCCATAATTACATCGTAATAAATAGTTACGGAATTATTAAAATAAATGTTAAGACTTTTATAAATAGTGATTATGATCTCAAGACGATAATGCTATGTCTGTTTCTTAACAGGAATAAACGTGTCGGGTTAATTTTCTCGGTCGCGACCCGGCCTCCATGACGCCTTTTCTATCGTCGCCGTCGTCGTCGTCGCCGGTCACGTCATCGACTATCTGGCCGGCTCCTCTTCTTTCGTCAGTGCTTTTTCGTCGTTTTCCTCCTTTTCTCCGTCGTCGCGTCGGCGGGAAGCCTCGTTGTCGACGAGCACGCCACGTAACGTTGCCATCGCTACAGCGGGGTATCAGCTTGCCTTCTGGTTGGCTGAGAGCGAAGGCTGCCCTCCTGAGAGCGGTGCGGAGTGCAGGGTATCCTGGGCCGAGGTATTGACGCGCCGCGGTTCAACCGAGAGTAAGAGGGAGGGAGAGGTAGAGACGGAGAGAGAGAGAGAGAGAGAGAGAGAAAGAGAGAGAGAGAGAGAGAGAGATGAAGAAAGAGAGGAGAGCGAGAGCCAGAGAATGACGTTGGCAGAGAGGCAAGGAGGGCGGATGGTAGAAAAGGGAGGGAGGCAAAGAGAGAGGGAGAGGCACACTGGAGAACCCAGCACGCAAGCCCGTTCAACATGGCCGACGAACATCGCACCCACACGCTTCCTCTCGCTCACTGATAACTGCACTATCTCGCTCCACTCCCTCGTTCTCTCTTCTCTCCCCCCCTCACAGCCCACTGCGTTCTCTTCTCTCCATGAGTTTCCCCCAACGTTCCGCGATCCCTCTTTCTCATCTTCCCTCCTCGTCCAACTCGTTGATTCTTTCTCCCAATCATCTCTCTTTCGCTTCCAGGTGGCCTCCTGCTGCTATCCTGCTTCTTGTACCCTGCTTCCGCTCGTATATCCTGTAGCATCCTTCGTCCATACCTCTCTCTCTCTCTCATTCTCTTTATCTTTTTCTCACACACTACTCCACACTCTTGCATCCGTAATCCTCGTACATTTTCTCTCTGTCACGCATTCGTATTTGTAAATTTCCGTGCTCTTCTTCATCTTCCTTGCTCTTGGCAGTTTCCAGTGCTTCCACCATAGATTCACGCAGATGCACTTTGTCCCGATTCCTCTTCTCTTCTCCGATCCTTTCTTTCTCTTGTTCACGCTTCTTCACACACACGTAGAGATAAGGCATTATACTACCTTCATCGAGGACTTCGTTTCGATCCGCATTTATTCTTACATCTACACGTCATCCTCGTTCGCCTCATTACACGAGGACATGGTATATCGAAGTGTAAAAAAAATAATGCGTGCGCGACGGTAAATCAGATACAAATGAAAAACAAAAACAGCTTATAATGCTGATTGAGTGATCTACTCATTTTCAATTATTGAAAATGATTGAAAATGGGCTATTTTATATCAATTATACGTATAATATATTTTATATTTAAAATTTGTAAAGTTGTGTACATTATATTTAGAAAAAACGTAAAGAAAAGGGTCACTTGTTTTAAAAATTTTCCACAATTCGATGATAATTCTGCATAAGAATTATTTATGAATTTATAAATGTCTTATCAAATTCTTTAGATAGTAGAATTTCAATTATCTGGAAAAGTACGAAACTGATACAATAATATGAATAATCGAATAGATGGATAATAGAATATGTACATTAAAGACATTATACATATGACAGAGTGATCCAATTTGTTTATTTTATTATATATAACAGAATCTAATAAAATTTAATTAGATTTTAACTATTATTCATTGTTTGCTGGATGAGTTGTAGATCAAGACTGAATACTGACACGTCAGTATCACAGTATTACAGCAATGAGTTAAATGACGGTTAACAGAAACTGAGAGTAAATAAGATAACGAATAATCGAAATTCTACTGTATTTGTAAATCCTCGTTCATTTTCAGAGATATTCTGTTCATAAATTGAACGGCAAATTAACTCGCTTAACACAAGAATATATACCGTTCATTTGCTACGACAACTCAGAAAATAAAGTTTTCCAGAAAATGAGTTTAAATGGATTGTAAAGGAATAAAATAAATTCTTTCTTTTGTTCCTTATGTTTTGATTCTTTTTCTGCAATCAGCTAAAAAATAATAATTTCTTACTTATGTCATTGCAGCAAATGAGCGATATGTATATTTGTAATTTATCTATATACCTCTCTAGTAATTATATTATAAAATAGTCACTGCACGGGAAGAACAATTCTGCTAAAATATCTAAAAATTTAGGTATTAAAAATTTTGATGGTTGGACCATTAAAATACTATAGTTATGTAGGACGCTCAAGTTAGAATGTCAAAACATTTTGCAGCATTGCTCATCATGCTTGAGATTCCTACGTTATTTCGATGATCCAACAACATTATTTTCAAATCTATGTATTCAGCTAAATTTTTATATACTTCAGTAAAATACCCGAGTAGAAATTTGGTCAGATAGAAATCAGGGTCGATCTAGGCATGCCGGATTTGACGTTCGGCCCTGATAAATCATTTCATGATTTGGGCTAATCATGTATGCTGTATCTGGTATTGATGCGGTAAAAATGAGGTTCTAATCTGGTACTGATACGGTAAAAATAAGGGTCTGATCTGGTACTTATACGGCAAGAATGATAAGGTAAGAATTCTGATCGATTACATTGCAAATCCATGTGTGTAATATATAAAGTGCCTCAATTTATATATATGATTTAGCTTTCCATGTAAAAATAATACTATATTACGCGTTTAAATGTGTAAATCCATTCTTGTACACAGCATAGTGTTATTTTTACACGAAAAACGAAATCATATACATACATTGAGACACTTATTTTACACACTTGAATTTGCACTGTAGTAATGATTCGAGTTTCGGATAAACTGTTCTGAAAAGAATGATATCATTCTTTTCAGCGCACACGGTGTCTAATCGAAATTATCGAACGCGAAACATTAAAGAGCGAGTTCCAAATTTGCATTCCAATATTACGCGCGACCACGCCATATTTCCAAAATAAATTCGACACACGTAGATCCTAATTTAGATGGGACGCGGATTTATTGCGAGCAACTGGGCGCCCACGAATCGCCGCTGTCGCGCGCTAAAGCGCTCAAAAATCCTATCGGCCCGATAACACGCGGCTAAATCTCAATATCCCCGATCCCGTCATTAATGCCGTTTTAATGGCGCCGCGTTTTCAATTTCACGCACGGCCAACGTATCACCACCACGCCTGCATTCTCGCGCTTTTCCGCACGATTCCGATTGTTATTCGGTCGTTGGTTAATTTCGCGAGGCAAACCTCATCCGTTTTCACCCGGTGCCGAACAGAAAAACAAGTCGTTAATGCTACTTCCGTTGTCAATGAATACATTCGTATTTTAATGTGCATTTTTCCTTTATAGACATCGATAGCTACACATGTATTATTTACATAATAAAGTTCATAAAGATAGAGAAAAAAAGAGAAATAGATATTTGATATTTTAATGGGCATTAAGATTTATAATTTTATGCATTTTTGTAAGATATATAAGTATAGTTTTACATAAATCTACTATTGTATGAAAATCTGACAAATTATGTAATAAACACGTTAAACTGCAATTTTTAATTTGTTTATTACATGGGTTATATTTAGACAAAAAAATTACTTAGGGGGGGGGAGAGTAGGCATGAAAAAGCTTTTTTTTTTAAGATATGAAAAAAAAATTTAATCTGATATTATATATAAACAAATATAATCACTTTCTTAATTAAGTACACTAAATTATTTATAAGATCCATTTAACAGAAAAATAATATTTAATCATTAACTGAGATTAATCACCATTTTTTATAAACTTAAAATTCAGCTCTTTCAAAACAACATGGTTTTGAAAAAGCTACAACCTGTTTTGAAAGAGCCGAACAGTAACAGAAGGTCTCTTTCTTTTCTTTGATTTATCTTTGGTATTGTTTGACGACATTTTGTTGAATTAGATCTGAAAAGAGTAAAATCGGCAATGTTTCACTGTAACCTAACCTGGTAGCATAACCCGTGAACTTACGAACTGTAAGAAATGCCCCCTTATAATCAGGGAATGGAAGTAACTCGTTATTTGTAACGAAGTTACAGTTACAAGTTACTTTTTTGGTAACTTTACTAGTAACTGCGTTACTTTTTTTCTTTGGTAACTGTAACGGTAACGAAGTTACATTTTTTTGGTAACGGTAACGAA
>NW_017295784.1:2285086-2416842 GCF_001594075.2 Trachymyrmex cornetzi
GTGGATCTCAAAATTATCCAGCATAATAGTTATAATTTTACACAATTTTTTACAATGCGCTTGAGATTAGAGAAGCCTCTAGGCTCATCCGCTATAATTGTTGGTCGTCGATTTAAAAAAAAGTAACGGAATTAAGTAACGAAAAGTTACTTTCTCAAATAACGGTAACTGTAACGAGTTATTTTTAAAAATCGGTAACTAGTAACGGTAACTTGTTACTTTTTCTACTCGGTAACGAGTAACTGTAACTTGTTACTTTTAAAAAGTAACTTTCCATTCCCTGCTTATAATACAGAATTACTTGAAAATCTATTTAGCTACAATAAGTAGGTATTCACAGGGATGTTCTCTCGGAGAAGGAGATAGTGTACATCTGAAGACAATTTTATACTATGCGCTAACAGAATCACATTCCTGGATATACAATGAAAGAACTAGCTCTTTCATAGCTCTCAATACCGGCTCTTTCATAAAATTATGTGTAAAACAGCTAATCACAGAATCTGATAAACTAAAATGAACAAAAAAATGTATAACTATACGTTCTTAGTTACGTTTATATAATAGCATTCGATAAAAAAATACTTTTTCCAAAAGCTAATCGCAAATAAATGAAAAACACTTGGAAATTTAACTCAAGAAACGTACTTTTTGTAGCGACAATTTTGCATCTCTCATTACGGCGACGCCATTTTGACAATGACTATCAAATGTATATGGACGATGTAGTTTTAGCATTGTTATCAAATGAAAATATTTTTAAATTTTTGGAAACGTTTAGTTTGTTGAAATACAAAATGGCTCTTTCGAAACATGTCTCCTTCATGCCCACTCTCTCCTACAATTTTTTGTAAATTCAGCGTCAACAGTGACTTTATCGTTAACAATATTTTTTATCCAAAAGAAAAATTAGGCATGGTTTTTGGATCTTGTTAATATTATGTGTTCTATTCTATATATATTTTTCACAATTCGGTCTAATTTAAAGATTCAGATATTTGCAATAAATTATCAAAATAATTTTGAGGTCAATCTGAAATATCACCATGAACACAATGCTTTCAACGAGCTTGTAGTTGGGGAATTGTCGGTTTTGATCCTATTAGGGAAATAATAGCGTATAATTAAGGCCAGTGCACCACTGCACTGTGCAGGTTTTATTGTTAGGGTCCGTAGGCATCAACACTTGGGGGGTTTCGTCGCGCGAGAATGTAACATGTGCGGTTACTTTTGATCCGTCACACCTGATTTCACCCTCCCGCTGATTTTTACGCCTAACGAATTGAAATCTGTTTAACCTGCGTTTAATCGGGAGGGCCCGAAAAGCGCCAGCTTAAAAATAATCTCATCGCTGTGAACGTTTATGCACCATATGTGCATTAGCGATGATCGGCAAGTGCATTACGGTGGCGACTTCAAGTGAAAATCACATCATGCTTTATCACGAGATAAGATCACCTGATAAGAATTTACCTTATGACACTGAGTTTTTTAAATGTAAAATTAAGGAACAAAATATCAAAACATTTTTAGATTAATTTCTATTCTCTTCGATACAGAATGTTTTTTACATTTTGATTATATTATAATACCAATTTTATTTATAAATCATATCTAAATTGTACCCCTAATTATCATAATCAAATTATTATCTATAAATGTGTATGTGTGCCTTTGAATCACAGGAAAAAGATTAAGTATTGAAAAAATCGAGGATTTGAATCTTTTTCAATAATTGTAAATTCGATTCACTAGAAGACAAAGCAAACATTTTTACTGTTTGTTAAAATTCTTTTTCGAAAAAGTAAAGAAAAAATTAATATCTGTATAGCAATTTGCGAAATTTATTTGATTTAAATGTAACTTATATAAAAGGAGATGATGATTTAAATATTCGAGCAAGTTTCAATAATATTTTGTGATTTATACCGTTTGATTTTATCAGAGCGTTACGTTAACAGAGTCATCCTCATTCCGCATTCCGCGCTGCAGTCTTGCCGATCAATCCGTTATCCCTTATTGTGATTTTCTAGAGCGAGTATCCGTGCACATGACGACCATGGTCATCCCTATGGCTGGTCATTGTCCAGCAAATCCACCGGCCGTACAGACCGGCACGTCGTCGAAGGCTGCGGTTAAACTAGATGCGCATTAGTACAGTTAAATAATCGCGCGCACTTGTGCTATTGGCTCTATGTCTGTGGATTAGATGTGGATTAATGCTTTGAGTATTCCGTACCACGAAACATCGACGATCGGGAACCGTCATTTTCAGAGAATGATGCATCGGGTTACGCATCGTTGGTCTTTTCGTAAGCGCGTGTCGCGGAAGATTTCTGTGAAAATTGTAGAATTTCATGTTTAACGGAAGGCTTGATAACTCTGTGCCATATGAGCGAAAAACCGACAATTTGTAATGATTGATATGCCCGTTCGCCATCGATCTCATGCGGCTGATAACTCGTGAATTTAAAATTAATTTAAAATCCAGAATGCGATTATTTCGCGATTTGTAAATTAATTCTACAGGATTTGACTCTCGACGCCAGTAAATAATCATTTCAATGTATACACCGTTGATTTTAAACGAGAAACGTGCATGTTAAAACCGTAAAAATTGAAAGTAGAATAATAAAGTAACAATATTGTGTGAGCAGTCATTGCATTTGATAAATTAAGTTTATAATTGTATATAATAGTTTTGCAGAAGTATTAAAAAATTTAGTTAGATACAGATCTAAAAATAATTTTGTTGAACTGTCAATGTTATATTTGAGCTCTTTTTATGTCACGCATGACGATACGCAGTAAGTTTGATACGGCGGCATTTGACATAAGGCATACGTATACTCATAAGCTAACATGTATTTGTCATCGGCAACAACAAAAAAAACCAGATCACGGCGCCGTACTGTCGCGAAGGGGTTTCATGTGCGTTCGTGCTTGCTAGTAGCGTGATCCGCGAACGACCAATTAGGACCTGTTTTCGGCTGGGGGTGCGGTCCCTAACCATCGCGTCATGATTGTTTCACCGGTACCCGTTGCATCATCATCTCGCGACCGTGGTAGTCTTCACTTCGGAATCGTTTCTCTACGTAGCCATGTCTTTCGAGCCGATCGCGACTCAAGAGATATTCTCTTTAAGCGTTGTCGCGAGTTTCCGTTACCAGACTTCTTAAATATCTGGGCAACAGCCCTTAACGTGTTCACTAATCGACTCAGGGCATTGTCCCCTAGGCGCTGTCGATATTGGTGATCACAACTTATAAGCGAACGTTATCCGCCGCAACAGCAGTGCGTAGAACACAAAGCGAACGTTATTCGTCGTAACTCATAGTGCGTCGTATCAATGCGAACAAATTAACCAGCAATGCTTGGTTAGGACATTGTGAACGATATTTGTTAACATTCAATAAACTATTAACAACTGACTAAACGAAAAGACAGTGCAAGAGTATTTTTTATTACATTGTGCTGAATCCTATGGAACAGTCAAAATAGTTATGTCAGAACGTTCAAATTGGTTGCTAGAATACCAAAACTTTTTGCAGTATTAACATGCTTATATAGGTTTCCTACATAATTATTTTGATAGTTTAACAAAATTATTTTCAGATCTAATTTCTATCTAAATTTTCAGGTACTTCAGCAAAATCGTTCTCTCCGTGTAAAAAAAATGTATATGGACTTCTTTTTTGACTAATTGTTAGAGATAAAACTAAAACCTGAGTTTTAATTTTTGCTAATTTTTTCATTTATATTAAATACAAATACAAGTCTAATTCTTCTTTTTATATATTTTTTTCTTATTATTTTTAAATAATTAGATATTTTTTGTATCTCGCCTTTATTTTTCTTCAAATATTGATTGCATACTCTCTAAAACTTTTAGAAAGAATTTCACTCTGAACAATGAAATTTCTGTCTTAAAGATTGAAAATTGAGCCACTCTTTCAAGATTGATTCAATTTTCATTCTTAGTAAAATCCTACAAATTTAGAGAATTATTTTTTTACAAAATTATATACATGTGAATGCAAATGTAAATTCGCGTATCGAATCTATGGATTTGTTAAATCTAAATTACTCTGCGAATCCGCCATTCCCGCGGAACTTTATACGAGCGAAGAAATAAATATTACTACGATATTTTAATCGTATTTAAATAAATTCAAACCTTATAACCGTATAAGAGACCGTATTAAATATTTAAATCAGCTGAATTGATGATTTCGTTGATGACGTTTTGGTATATTCTCGCGAGAAAAGGAGAGAGACAGAGGAGATGTAGTTTCCCTGAAACGCTATGCGTATGCCGCAACGTGGATGGCTACTCTGGAAAATTAATATGTCAAGCTCGCTCGTCCAGCCGGACGGACGCTACTGGCACGAAACTCGAAGAAGAGCCATGCTGAACGAGGAAGCGACGTGGATCGTAACCACGTCGTGTATTTACCAATGGGGAGGCCCGTGAGTTGGGGGGTGGACACCGTATAATTAATCACTGCTCATCCATCACGCGCTTCTGACGCACTCCCCGGTCATTCCTTAGATAATAGATTCGGTTGTTCAGGATAAGTGCCTTCTCGAGCACGCGGTAGAATTTATATATATTATCGGGCTTTAAAAAACGTCAAAATTATCTGCCAAGAGGAAGATTACGCGAAGAATAACGATTTGATGACCGGTGCAAAAACGCGATAAAGCAGCACACAAAATAATTCCGGCGGGATCTCTTCTCTGAACTGTCAACTTTTCTATTCATGAAATATTATCGAGAAGAACAACGTTTTCACTTTCTTTAAAAAAAAGCATAACATTAAGAATGTAGGTATTTTTTTAATTATATTATATGTATAATATAAATATTTTACAGTTTTAGATTTTTCTTTATCGACTATAATTATTTACAAAATTAAATATTTTCTTAATAATATTATCATCGATGATATGATATATATCTGACGATATATTTTCTATAGAATTTACAAATCACTGTAAAACCATGCTGGTTTTATGCAGGTTTAAAATGAGCTTTGAGCTTATCGGTCATTGACATTTCCATTAAATTAATTTTATTAAAAATGAAACCGATATTTCGACGATTATATAATCGAGAAATTTTAGTCTCACGTACGAAAAGTACATAAATATAGAGAGGAGATCCGAAAGAAAGAAATTAAAAGGTTTAACGCTATTGGATTCGAATCCGCCGCACGAACGACGTCGATCGATGACAATTAATTCAAAAGTCGTACTTACTAATTATCGCACGCGGGCACAATGTGTGATTCATTTCGTCAAATTTGCGGCCGATACGTCAAATCTGAATAAAGCAACTGGAATTTACTTGCGCTCGATAATTTGTGTGCACGGAGTAAATACCGACTCTACATTTTGGTCGGTTAAAATAATCGCGTTGCGAAATGCACGATGATTACTTTGAGGCATAACGCGATCGCCGATTTCAAATTCATCGACATCGACGAAATCAGCGTCGCTCGCTCACGCTCATTAAAAATATTCACTGTTTACGTTTAATAACAATTATTTCCATATTTCCGTTTCCGGCTTTTAATCCGACGCCGATACGATAATTATTCCTATTTACTGAAAGGCTAGATGATCGAACGAACCGCGACGCTCTCGCGGAATTTGCATTCTTCATTATACACCATTGTATTTGTATGGCAAACAGAAAATATTTCTGCATTAATTATATAGCACTTACATGACTAGGTAAGATAAATTCTTATGTTTCTAAAATTGTGGTCAAAAAATTGAAATCTCAGTTGTTTCTCATGTCGACGTTTGAATATAATTTAGTAATAAATTAGCTTAGTAATTAGCTTATTTAATTAACTTAGTAATAAAAAGAATGTTAATTTTCTTTCAATATAAATCATTTTTCAGCTCTGAGACTATCTGTCATAAATTGTATTTATATATATATATATAATCGTTTTATATAAAAACAAAGAAGAGATATGTCATAAGAATATATAATTTTATTTTTATAATTTTGTTTATAATATTTTGAAAATAGAAATGTTTTGAAAAAAAATTCGTCGACGAAATTTCTTCGCAATTTCACATTCGACATTTACGTACATGTAAATATCGTGAAACTCGAACCCGTTCGTACACAAAATAGTATATATATATGCGGCACATGTCCGATTCATCGATTCACCAATGCCTAAAGGGACTGTACATCCTTCCTGCCCAGGAAACAAACAGCGAGATCATCGCTCGTGTGGAAAACCGCCTGATGCGTAGCCCGACAAACGGCGACCAGTCGGTAGATTCAACCGGCGCGTTCGCTCAGTTAAATGCTGCTATATTCCTGCTAATTCTTCGGACAATCCTCACCGATCCCTTCTGCCTTTCATTCTCTTATTTTCCTTTGCACCCTCATGTGCAATTCGGCAACGTCTGTTATGCGACAATTTAAATGCATTTCGATTACCCGAAAGTTCTCATAATGTCGCATCTCAATATTTCGTGAATTGGAAGATATTTGTAGCTTTTACTTTTGTAAGATTTATTATGGTTTATAATTGATAGATTTTCAATATTAATATCATAATTTTCAATATTAATATTGTATTTATAGATTTAAAAAATTACCATTTCAGGAAAACTTGAGAGAGAGATTATTAATTTATATATTTATTAAAAAAAAGAGAAAAAAGAAAACGATAAGAAGAAAGAAATATTTTGACATATGTCAAATCTTATATTATAATCATAAAAAACATTTAAATCTTTAATATATAAACAATAAGACTTTTATATAATGCCGTCATTGAAATTGAAAATTTAAAGTTCTTTCAAACTACTCTATTAATTTTTAATAATAATCATTTCATATCCAGAAAAAGCAATGAAAACAAAAGAGAAAGAAGAAAGAGAAAGAAAGGGGAAAATTAATATTAATACTCCTGCTATTATTTTAAATAATTTTTTATAATTATATAAGAATTTTTAAAAGATTGCATTGAAAATCTCCGTGCTTTTGAAATTGTCAATATTGAAGTTAATTACTTGAATTAAATTGATATTACTATTAGATGACATGTCGTTTTATTATTCAATACAATAATTTTTAGAAACTCTAAGTTTGTCGAACATGTGGGGATAGCACCTTCAAAGGTGCAGCCTTACAATTCATGGGGACCTGATGGGGTGTTTTATACGCTCGTGTGCCGGGGATCTATTCTATGCCAACCCTGTCAGTGTTAAACGGTATGATCTTAAGCCTTGAATACTCTGAATCGGCCATGGGGGTGTTTCACGACGTGACAAACAGCTATATTAGCCTCTATTGTCCCGCGGCACTTTTCACAGTTCAACGTATTTCATACCAAAAACAACTGCTACAACCATAACACGTAAGTATTAATTGTTACGCAAAAATTAAGCTTCTTGAAATCTTTAGCGATAATTAAAATTTTATATATATATATACATACATATATATATATATATGTGTGTGTTGTGCAGTTTATTTCAACTATCTAAATTTTTATAAAATGCAATCTGTATTATAATGGTAAAGATTTAAAAATATCGTAATCATAATTTTATATTCGTTTAAAAATTTTTAATTCTTTCTTTCTCTTTCTTGTTATTTTTAAATTTTACCTAATTTTGATTTTGTTATTTAAAGTTTACTTTAATTTAGTACATTTTTAATGTATATTGCTAATTTTTTTCAGATGTTATATCATAATATGTTCGCAATTAAGGTAGTATACATTTATAGATTATTATTTATATACGTTTAGATTATTATTAATAGTCAAAATAATAATTTTATAAAATAAATAAATCAATTTAATAATTTACACGGAAAGAACGGTTTTACTGAAGTATCTAAAAATTTAGCTAGATACGGATCTGAAAATGTGATTTTGAATTATCAATATAATTGTATAGAGAAAGGACGCTCAGTTGGTTGCTACATGTCGAAACTTTTTGCAGCATTGCTCATCATGCTTAAGTTTGCTACATAATTATTTTAATGGTTTCCAACAAAATCAGATCTGTATGTATCAAAATTTTTAGATTCAGCAAAATTGTTGTTTTTATGTAATAGAAACAGTATTATTATACAACGTTTAAATCTTATTTTACATGATTTAAAGCTTATGCGCTTTTTACATTAAGCCATTATCTAAGCTTTAAGTCTTAAGTCTTAAGTTGTAAGAAATTGATCAATCACATTCAAATGTGAGAAAAATAATCAATTTCTTACAATTTAAGACTTTTAAAGCTTAGGTAATGGCTTGTTATAAAAAATCCATAATTTTTTTTAAGACTGGAGATCATAAAGAGAGAAATGTTAATCGTAAGAAATGCGTCACTGCACATGAAGTTAGAGTTACAAGGGAATATAAATAGCATTTTTTTCCGCAAGTAACGTCACCTTATCACACAGCCTGATAACGATTTTTGACGGCATGAAGTTTTATCTTCTTTGAACAAGTTGCATCTTTTGTTACTAAAAGATAAAATTCCTCTAAAAAAATTACGTTTATTTAATGATTTTGTTTTTATAGGGAAAGGAAAGATATAAAGTTCCTATTTCACACGAAAATGACGTCACTATATATAGGATCTACAAAAAACTATAAAAAGAACATATAATCCCTTTGAGATAAGAGGAACTTTCATATATCTATTGAAAAAGGTATTTCAATTTAAAATAGGAATATACAAGGGATATTCGATAAAGTTTATATCTGTAAATTTCTAATAAAGTAAATAACTCTCTCCTCCTTTTCTCTGTATCTTTCCTATTTCTTTCCGTTCTCATTTTACGACGAGTAACGATACAGGACCGAGTTCACATCACGATAACATGTGTTTGTACAGTGATAACTCGCCTCGTACCTGGCGCCCGTCTTCTGAGACATTCCGCTTTATGTCTGCATCAGAAATAATGCGCTCATTGTTTTCCGTTAATGAAGGACATCCGTTAGATAACGACGTATATAGCGGATGAAATCCGTTTTTTTATCAATAAATATAATAACTATTATATCATTTATATATATAATCAATTAAACATTTTTATCATAAATATCAACACCTTTCTTCTATTCAAGGTAATTTCAAATAAAAAAATTTATTTAATTTCAAAAAATTATGTTCAAATCAAAGAAATTTTTTCTTTAAACGTATATAGCAAAGCAATATTTCTTCTTTGAATTGAAGAAACTTTTCTCTGAACGTAACTTCGCAATTTTGTACACCCGTCGCACATAGAATCGGCGTTTCACATGGTGTACGTGCACATCTGGGTAAATTAAGTAGCGGGCGAGAAAAGAAATCGGTAAGTTCTCGGATGTCTTTGGCGAAGCCGCTCTCTCGCCGTGCTGTAATATTTTCAGGTAAACGGCTGAAGTCGCAAGAGAGCGCGGGCGTATCCTCCCGACCCAGGTACCTCGCCGCAGGTACGTGAAGTACCTCCGGGAATGACGAAATGGGCACGATCCGGTGTTTGATCTTCATTGCTGGGCAAATAGCGGCACGTTCGGCGTTTCGTCGAAAGGGCCCGATATACGCGCGGCTTCTCGAGTGGGGCCCACTTCTACCGACTCTTCGTCGCGCCGCTTCGCCACCCTGCACTTTCTCGTCTTTCCATTTCTTCGAAAACACATCCGCAATTGCGTAAAATGCATCTTTGCGTCGGAAAGAGGAGTTTCTTTCGCGATTTCAAAATATCCAAGATCGTTTAATCATTTCCTAATTGTGCGTAAAAATCACTTTTCTTCGAGAGAGAAGACATTACTTAAATACATCACTTGAATTTCATTGAATATTCTTTAAATAATACACTTGGCTAATATTTATTTTATATTTTCGTTCATATGACAAATCTATTTTTCAAATAATGATGTTGATGCATTTAACGCACGTTATAAGCGCAACAAAAACGTGGTGAAAATTTATTTCACGTATGGCAAAATATTTTTCGCTGATATATATTTGCACAATTCTAATCCTAATTATCCGTGTGCTCGGACAATCCTAACGGACTTAGGTGTGTGATAATATTGAACAAATAGCGGTTTAATCGCGTCGGTGAGAATGCTGTTTGTATAACCGATAGTAGATCATTGACCGCGTTAATAATAAACTACTATTAACTTGTTATTCAATGAATCGATAATGTCTGATATTCATGTTGTTTAACGTAATTAGTTGCCCTTTGTCAAGATCATTTCGCGCATTGATCTAAAATGTTTACCCGGTAGACATAGATATATTTGAACTTGGCGTAACCTACAGATACGTATCCCAGGCTACAGAGTAATTCGATTTACGTTGCGCGATGTAATTTGCAGTCCCGCGCCATAAATTCCAAGTATTGACTTTCAAAGCAATCCCCATATTTCACGTAAACATAATTTATGCGAATAACCAGAAATACGTTTTACTTATTCGTGTTCATATGTCCCACTAAATATTGTTAATTGGCAGCGATTTTAATTATTTAATACCGAACGTGCCGCAATTCAATGAGAAATTTCACATTATCATTCCATATCAACACACACATTTGAGGAGTATATTGTTATAATTCACTACATTTGTTATAAATCATTATTATATGTTTCTATATCGGGTTTCCCGATAATTCAATTCCATTACATTTCGACTTTTAATTGTTTATTTTTTCTTAATCAATTTCTTGTCATATTTTTCAACAATTATCTCAATTAACATTTATTCCTGCGGATCCAATAAGAAATAGTTATTTGGATTACTTTATCTTCTATACCTTCAACGGAAGACATTGTTTGATCGAAAAAGGTACGTGCGTGTGAACGAGAGTCGTAACATCCCAGATCTTCTTTCCCGTTGTCGAAGAGATCGATCGACAGATTTGTTGAAAGACGTATAGTTCCGGCATTTCTGCTTCCTTCGTTTTATGTAATTTCCGTGCCAATATTAACACGCTACGTTCCGCCGCGCCGTCGCGTTCCACTCTCGACTCGGCTCTGTGTATTGGCTTGTATGTCCTTCGCAAACAGACCAATCAATACCAATCTCTTAAGTTCCCGTAACTGCATGGGACGTCCCATTTTAAATGAGACGAGCTCTTGTCGCGTTTGCGATTAAAAAGAAAAAGAGAATTATCGCGCGATAACGCATACCGAAGAGCGAACCTTCATGCGTAGCACGTGTGAATCTTTTTTTTTTTTTTGCGCTCTCCATTCGATAGCGGATTTTTCCAATCTATTTTGATACGTCCATTTTTATCTGTTGTGACAATCAATATATTTTTCGTGATAATTTTAAAAAATGTGAGACTGAGAATTACTATAACGAAATTAACGTTATTGATAATAAAAATATTTGTTAAAAAAGTTGCACAAATGTATAATTAAAAAAATTTTACAAATGCAGGATATAGTATATACTTATTAGGAATATAATTATTTTCTATTACTTATTTTCTAAAGCTTTAAGAGTAAATCTCACTTTTAATGATTGAAAATTGAGCAACTCTTTTTTAAGACTGACTCAATTTTCACTCTATAAGAGTGAGATTTTATTCCAAAGAACTTTTATATATATAGAGAGTAAACATAATGTTTCATGTGTCGATATGGAACGCCAAACATGACGAATAACAAAAAGAAAAAATACATTGATATAGTAACAATGGTACAAGAAATTTGACAGTTAAGAGGATCACGCAGGACAATGTTTCGACTTGACGTTGATGTATAGAAAAAGAGGGTTGATGATAAGATGAAAGCACACTTGCTCCACATATTCGTTTGTCTAATCGATCATGACGACAAAAGAGACACACAATAGCAAGGATAATAATATCTAATAATATATATTCAGTAATAGAAATGATTATTATTAGCTGTTTATATAATTAATATTTAAATGCTTTAATGATTTCCTAATATTATATTCTTTAAAATCGATTATTTAATTGTAAATGATTGAGATGTATTATCCTGGATAAACAGGAGAATGAGATATTAACGACGGTAAACGAGATCTTGCGAAATGGCGGCAGTCGAGAAGACGCGATAAAGAGGAAGAAAATGCGAGGAAAAGGAGAGAAACGAAAGATAAAGATGAGAGAGAGCACAAGCCACCCACAGAGCTGGGGCGGTGTCCGACAAAGGCATCTCCGCGCCACTTGTCCGATCTCTCCGATCTACGCAAATAGACACCCCCGCGGCTGGCTTTTAACGGTCTCTAGTTTCCGTGCTCTCCGTTTCTTTCCCACTTGTGTTTGTCGGCCCCCTTCGTTTCACCCCCTTTGCTTATCCGCTGCCGATACACCTGCGCCAACGACGATGCAGCTAGTCAGCATCGTCATCGTCGTTGTCCTAAAGCTGCAAACTGCAAAATTCAACGTCATTGTTTATCCTGATGTGAGAAGAAGTGCCGGGACCCTTCGTCTCTTCTGTTCTCTTTGTCGTCGTTCATCAGGAGTAGGGTTACCAGTCGTATTCTTTTAATAAGTATACATATACTCTATTCATAAGGTCGTAAAATTTATTATATTAACCCTTACCATACTAATATGGGTAACTAGTGACCAAGCGATTCCTGTTCGTGCAAGTTTCTTTGAGTCTTTTGGTAATTATAAATTATACTACATTTTATTATTTTCCAAAATAAAGAGTCAATATTTATTCTAGAAAGTTGAAAGTATGTTGGTGAATTTTTAGAGATTTTTTGAATTATTTTGAAGAGGTGAAAAAACGAAGAGATTTGACCCCTGATGGTATGGATGAGGCACCAAATTGTAGATGGTATGGTAAGGGTTAATAAAAATTGTCAATAAAAATTGTATTGTATTGTAGAAATTATATTCCATTAAATACTTATATATTTGATGCATAAAAAACTATACTCCCTCTCCCCTTCCGCCCCTCATCCGCCGATGCACTTATGTACTCTTTTCTTACGATTCAGACATGATAATTCTATCCAGAAAGAAGAGACTTCCGTCCGTTTGTATGTCTGATTCGAGCTCGATTCAAGTTCGTTCTATTTGACGAAAGTTCATCGGATTTCTGTCCGTCAATATCCGTGTAGACTATTTTTTCTCTGATGCAGACGCGCAATAAAGAAAAGAGGTATTCGGGTCGCAAACGTTTACGTGTACCCGTGCAGTCGATTCGAGAGCATCGGTATTGTCTCAGGTCGCTCTCGTGTAAATCGATATCGAGAGTTTTTCCCGATTATTGGCACGCTCAGTAACAGACTCCGTAAGTAAGAATGGACGGACTTCTCTCTCGTCATTCAGGACGATCTCGATGTTGGCACCGCTGATACTCGGGTATATTTAGAAAGGATTCAGTTTTATTTGTCGGTATTAAAGTCGGCTCCCCCGCAAAGGAAGCATCTCATTTGCCAACGTCTGATTGTCGAAATGTTCTTTCGTGCAATAGTTTTCAGACTCTCGTGCGTGATGCTCGCGATATTTTAATGCTAATATATGTGATGTTTTGTGTTTGTCAATTAATGCACGCGAAGCTGATCAACGAGGCTAATCATTTAGCACATACATATGATCATGCAAAAAGAGCTTTGAAGATTTTGAGATAAAATATTTAACTTCGTGATTAATTCAAAGTGTTAGTATTAATTTAAAGTATTTTTGATGATAAATGTTATCATACATATATTAGAATACTATTTTTAATATACATATAGGTACTTACAAAAAATACAATATTAACAGAAGATATATAAATAGAAAACAAAATTAGAAAACAAAATCTAATAAAATACAGAATATTGTTATTTATATAAAGTTATTAAAGAGAGAAGGATTAAAAATACTGTTTCCTTTTTCTATTATTAAAGGGATATTGTTATTTACGTAATAATTTTGAAAAATTATAAATAGAGAGTGCAAAATATTTTATCAAATTATTCATAACGATTGGCAATTTTTAGCAATAAATTAATCCTATTAACGATTGAAACAGGCAAAATAGCAAAAGTATAGTTATAAACAATACGTACAGAAATATAAAACATGTTAACAAAAATTGGTTTGTATTTTCGTCACACATTCAGTATTATCTTTTTACAGCATAAAGAATACAACTCTTCAACGTAAAAAGCAAATTCAAATTATTATAGGAATGATATTTTTTACTATATATAGCTCATGTGATGTAAATATGCATATACATCGTTTTCCATTTAATTCATGGATTACAAAGTAAAATTGTTGTCAGATATTAAAGGATATGAAGGCATAAGCAAACAGGAAAACGCAGAGAGAAAAAGGTCGCAATTTTCGACACTAATCTATTTTAATAACGTCCTATGTGTTCCTGCGCTATGGAAACGCAGTCGTAGCGAACTGTAAACTTCCTTGAGCGGACGTAGAGAGTCGATATTTACGTACCAACGAAAGCGTATGGAATCCAGGAAGCGAGGCGAAAATTTCCGGGGAAACACTCGCAAATCGTCGAACGCGTTTATTCGCCGTTCCGGAAACGTGATTTCGCCAGTAATCGTGATGTACGTGTTATCGTGGGCACGTACACGCGCGGTTCCAAGCCGCGCCTCCTCGATTCCAGCTTCGTAGGCGTTTCCGATTTTATTGGAAGTCCTTGAATAAATGTACGATTAATTTCGAACCGCTTCGTACCGCCCCAGGCAACGCTTACAGTGAAAATTCGAGTAATTGAGCATCTTCAGGGTTTTCATTGTAGGTACATTCTATACACTGTTAAAAATAAAATGTTAATTTTAACTTGAAGACTTACAGTGAATTTTCTGCGACATGCAAAAATTATCATTTTTATACAAAAAAATGTTAAAAATGTTAATTTTAATCATTTTAATATTAATTTGCATGCTTAGAAAGTTCATTCATAATTAATATTTTGTTTTTAACAGTGCAGTGTATAGATATAGATATAAATATATAATTTTATTGTAATTTAATTTTGGTTTCTCTATCTTTCTTCTACATGTTGTCTTGGCTAGAATTCGCCAGATGTACAAATATAAAAAAGATAAAGTTTTGGTGGCACGCTATTATTTTTAACTGAGAGCGAGATCCGTTTGGCACCAATTCTCGTCGCCATTTGCGATTTGAAAGCCAACACTGCTGTATTTACGGATTTTCCCAGGCATGATAATGGGTTTCCGACCCCTTTTAGATAAAAATGTTGACAACATCTTGCTTGTTCACGCATCGGGGCGTAGACATGCCGAGTGAGACAAACGGTTTTATGACGCCCCGGGGGTAATCGGTGAGATTACCGTCTTGTATAGTTTTCATTGATAATTAATCGATAAACAGAGTTTTGTTTGCGCCCGACCTACATTACTTTGCGATAATATCGTTACGTACTAGCGATAATAGCTTTCTCCGATTGTCAAAGTGTGTAGCCAAAGGTTCACCCAATCGGTAGCCAATCGACAATATTTTTTAGATAAACTTATTAAAGTACATGCATAGATATCGGTTGATGTTATTCTTTTGCACCTGGAATTATCTCGATATCATAATGTCAACAGATATAACATTGTTTTAGTTCAATATTGCAGATATTTCCATGAAATCAATTTTTTCTGTATAGAGAGAGTACTAATAATAAATTTATATATATATATTTTATATCGACTATAAAAATAAATATTTCTTCAATAAATAAATTACTGCTAATGTAAATAGCAGAAGAATTAATATTCATGAGTGTTTCCATCCTGTTCTTTATTACAATTCGTATTGATTTTCCAAAATTTTCCTCCACAACCAGAGATTTATGATTTTCCGGTAAAATTGAGGAGAAACTCAGTTGATTTGCTAGTGGAACGCGGAAACATATGCAGCGCAGTGATTGAGAGATACTCCGGCGTATGTCAAGCAGCCGAAGTTACAATATCGCCAAACAAAATTCAATAAACCCTTCGGCAGAACGAAGCGTCACTCCAAATATTTCCAACTCAAACAGCCGTTCCAGTAATTCCCTCCACTTATACCGCTTCGTATCAAAGGTAAAGATTGGTTCAGCCAAATAATGGTATAGCAGCGAACTGCAGCCGGTAACGCGATCAAAACGTTATATATCGAGGATCTCCGGTCCCGGGAAAGACGCGGAGAAAAGTAAATGGCCGGAATATCGAGTACCCGGAAATTTGTTGATATACCTGTGCGTAACTTTTTTTTTTGGTCAAAGAGTGTATATATATGTTTACTCGCAAGTACACACACATACTACATACATTTAGAATCTATCACGCAACATTGTCGACGACCGTCTGCTTGCGATTTTCACGCCTATTTAGCAACACATGTCTGCAGAGAGACGACAAGATAAGATGTGGAAAGTCCGTCAGCTAATATTATTTCACGGCGTATATTATTATTATTCCTTATATTTTACAAAAAAAAATCGATTGTTGGCTAATTTTCCTTTTCAATTAAATAAACAAGAAATAAGTATGAGAACTTTTTTTATCGATAATTTTTATTTTATTTCCAGTTTTAATGTTGCAGCCGTTCGTTAAAAACTGCAGCTGTGCAAACTTAAATTTGACATAACTGTAACGTCAATTGTGAATGTGTTTCGAAATATACTGACAGTACAAAATAGTTTATGTTACGTTACAGACTTTCGCGCTCGAAAAACAAACGATAGGGAGGCAGGAAACAGAATAAGAATTATTTTAAAAAAAAGACGTTTCAGAAAAGATAGATTGCTTCAAATAATGAAATGGATCGCGCCAGAAGGGAATTCTCACGTGTCGAGGACCATAATATCTCACGTGTGATTGGGACGACAGGTATAAAGTAACGATATGAGTGCAACGAGTGCGATAAGTGCGATAAGTGGCCGCGGGCGGTTGCCAATTAGTCGCGCGCGCGTTGCGGCGGGTCGACGAAATTTGCGAGGGAAATCTGAATGAACGTGCCTCGAATCGCGCGCTACGCGGTTAATACAAATGTGTATTACCGAGCAAATAAATAAATATTTGGTCATGAGCGGAGCAACTCAAATATGTTCAAGCAATGTCAGCAGCATCTCTGCCGTTTCTCTCTTTCCACTCTCCCTCACTCTCCCGGGGCATCGCCCTCTCTCTTTTCTCGTTCACGGCTCTCTCTCTCTCTCTCTCTCCTTTATCTCTCTCCTTCCTTCTGTCCCTCCCCCCCTCCCTCCTACCGTTTCTCCCTTTTTGCAGGACATCGCTCTCTCTTTCTTTTCAAGCATCTCGCCTTCTTCTCACTCTTACATCCCTGTCTCTCTTACACCCATTAAGAACGTCCCTCCTATCCTCCCTCTCTCTCGTTCCCTCTATTTATTCTCTCTCTTTCTCTTCCCTCTCGGGGTGATGTATATGTGTAACTACTATTATGTCGTCGTCATACACGCGACGCTGCGCCACGTACAAACTCGCCTGGTTCGTGTAGGCAAGATGGTAGTATTCGAGTACAATATGTACCCAGTCTACCCCACGGGTTGACTCTCGGTATTTGATTCTTGAATCATTCTGTGTACGGGAGAAGCGGTTAATCGCAGGTTAAATATTTTGGCCGATCGCGGTGTTTTCGACGCCTAACGTTCCAGCGATGATCGTTCGGTACATCATGACTGCCAAAAATGAAAAGAATCACGTTTCGGATAATTGCAGGCTTGAGAATTGCGTGATGATATAATACAATAACAAGTTCAACATCATAATTCAAAATATGTTTATTCGACTCTTTTTTTCATTCCATCTTTATCGTTACGTTGAAAAAAAATGGTCCATTTGGCTAAATTAATGTAGTTGTTTTTATTTCTTTCGTTGAAGAATGTATATGTATTTATATCAAATATAATATATTTAATTTAAATACACACATTTTTTTCAAAAATAAACTAAATTAATTCAGTCAAATAAACAGTATTTTCTCACACAGTGTATTAAACTTATGCTTGTGATTATATTATTTAAAAGTTACATTATGTACATTTTATAGTTATGTCATTTGCAACTCATGCATAAAACGAAGATTGGATTGTACATAAAAAAATTAAGGTTAGACGTCATTGCCGGAGCAATTGCGCGGAATTGGTGGAACGGAGAAATAAAATTTATCGGTCTTGACTCTTGAAATCGAGGACCAATTAATGCGAGACACTTGTGTAAATCCGTCAGCGCAAATGACACGCACTTGTGATCCCGTGACAACGCGTGGATGAGCTATCCGAATTTGAATTTTTGGCCATACCGCGTGACTGTATAAATAATCTTGACGTAATGCCGCAGGCTGTGTCCACTTTTTAAATCGCGAGTGGCCGCGCCATAAACGTCGCACTTATATAAAAAATCGGAATAAGACTTTTTTCTGAGTAATCTTTCTTTAATACACGTCAATTATATTATTTATCGCTAATAACACGAATAAGTCTTTATTTTCTAAAATATATAATTCATTGACGATGCAAATAATATAATGTTGTGTATATTTCTATATAGATATTAAAAGGTTTGAAATGAAGACTCGTTCGTTTAAAGTAATATGAATAATTAAAATGTAAAAAGAAAATCATTTTTATATATACTATTAGATTTATATATATTTTTTAAATGTATCAATTACCTCGAAAAGTAATTCGACTTGTATAGCATTTGAAATCGAGTCTTGATCTTTCTATCAAATTACACTAATTCGAGCTTTAACATTTTTCGTTATTCCACTTTTTAAGTTTTGCCATTACATACTTATATCCTCATATATTATATCTATCTAACTATAAATATCTTACTTCGAGAGACAGATATTTTTTTGTATATTTATCAACAGATTATATTCGTCGTATCGCGGTACGTGAATTACAGCGTAATAAAACGTTACGTAAGCGTACATTTGGTGAGGTACCGCTTCTCTGTGTGTGCTGTTTTATATCTTCACATGTTTAACACACCATGTTACAGAACCTGAAGTTGGTAGAACGTCGTCTCAATGCTCTTAAAAGGGCGTAGCTTTCGTATTCCATAAATAACACGCTCTACATGTAAGTAATGCGTAATAATATTACGCTTATCCCGTATGAATTATTTCATTATCGTACATACGAAATGTTTCTAAAATACAAAACATTTAGAAAATAATATTCTTAACAAAAATATATTGCATTACATAATTCCATGAAGAGTGAAGCGTCGTTATCTGAAATATTTGCTCGCGTCTGCAGTGATAGATCGATAATTGATTATATTCACGTCAAAATAAAAACAAACAATATTCTACAATTGCTGAATCTATTCGTGCAATTTGTTAACGTAGATTGGAGAAAAGGGTAAAAATTCGAAGGAGAAGGCGCTTAAAAGCAATTGTGATTTTCTCTCGAAATAAATTAATGTCGACGTTGCTCATTTTCGGTCCACCCTGTACAATCTGCCGACGCGTATAACACCGGTGTCGCCGAACGTATCAGCCTTACGAACTCGCGATATCTATCCTCTAGGTTCATATCCCACCCCATAAATACGTTACCTGATAACGCACGTTGCGCCGCGCCGACGATAAGATATCCGGCGACGAAACGTTCGTGCTTCTATTCCTATCCGAAGTAAAATCCGTTTCACGAGAGGCACGAATTTATATCGCGCGGCATTGCGCCGAGTAGCGCTCGGGCCTGTGTGTCCGAGATTTATTACTTCGCGAGAGAGAGATTGTTTTTCTTCTTTCCATAATAACAGCATGCGACGCTTTGCGCAGGATTTCGTTGTCAGACGAGAATTTACTGTCATGATAGATCCCTCTATGCGCAGAATTTATTACTTCGGAAAACAATCCCCCGGATTTTTTTTTGCCTCCTTCTCCGAAGAACAGTGTATATTGCACTTTGCGAGGGATTTCGCACTATCACGACCGAGCTTTATTTCAGAATGAAATTGATTTTTGGAGAAATATCTCCCATAATTCGAACATCCGAATATTCCCGAATAAAACCTGATTAACAAACGGTAGATTTTTGTAATTCTGAATTAAATTTAGATATGAAGTAAATTTAATATCGTTATATCCCTTTTATATTATATATATTATATTACTATAAATGCACCCTTTATATGTTATACTGTATACATAACAAAACTGTGAATGTAAAATATTTTCAATCTACTCTCTTAATAATTTTAACGCATCTGTTTAATCAAGATCAGAAAATAATAGGAAATTAAGAGGCAAACCGAGTGTAAATCAATTCTAATTAAATAATCAGGAATGAGGAGCCAATGGACGCGGAAAAGCGGCTAATAGAAAAGACGGAGGAGATACTAAAGAGGGGGTTAGGGAGTGCACGGTTTCAGAGAGCCGGGGTAGTTTCTTCGTTAATTTAAGAATTTGCCTCGTTAGTCAAATCACATCCACCTCGTTGCCTCGACGGTAGTTGATACAATTAATTAAAAGCAGTCTCTTGGTGCGCGCCAGTAGTCTTGTAAAATTAGATTAGGAAACAGCTCGAAAACTTCTTTTCGTCTGTGGACATCGTTTCTTCCGGATATCGATGACAATTAATTAGCGTTGTGATTACTGGACACTTAGTAGAGATCTTACAAAATTACTCCGATTTCGTTAGATGCTACACATGATGCTAGAAAAATGCGATGTAGGATATACTGAGAAAAAAATTATTCATTTCATTAAATTAATTGTTTATTTGACTAAATTAATTTAATTGTGTTGTTTATTTCTTTCGTATTGGAGACTGTATTTAAATCAAATATATTGCATTTGAATTAAATACGTATATTCTTTATCGAAAGAGATAAAAACAAACTAAATAAATTTAGTAAAATGAACAATTTTTTTCTGATAATTAGTGTAGCATTTAGAATGGTTCTCTGAAGAGATGCTTTATTTAAATGTAACGAATATTTAAATTACTTCTTGAGGCATCGTTATTGTGTTAACATATGTTAACACTTATCAACATGATGTTAAGATATTTTTCGTATAACTTGAAATATTTGAAAATGTATAAAATGAATATATAATAAATATATAGTAATTTATTCACATAAAAAATTAAATCTATGAGCAAAAATTTAATATCTTTATTAATTTCGTGTGAAGAAATTAAAGAAATTTTGAACATAGAAGTAGAGTACTTTTGAAATATAAAACGATTCTTCGATTACTTTTGTTTTTCCGTGACGAAACACGCTAGATTTTTATGAGAAACTAACAAGTAAGGAGATACGAAAGAGCTGTATACTGATCTTATAATCTCCGTCAAGGCGTAATCTGTAGTGAATCATTCTAGCAAATCAAGCACGATAATTCTCTCTTTTCTTGTACAAATAAACTGTAACAACGATCCTAAGTAAGAAAGTTTTTTCAGAAACGCTACTCAACTGCGTATATTTAATGTATCTGTCTGGACGTTCGTAAACTAAATTAATACATATATTATTTTGTACAACTACAGGAATATAAAAAGTATCCGGATGTAAATAGTTAATAGAGCAAATAGGATTTAAAAAATCTAATAAAACTTACGAAAAATTGATATATTTTCCGATTTTTTATTTTTATTTTTGTCGACATCGCGCAGCTTTTGTGTTTCGCAGCCACACCGACATGCACACGTTTCTCGTACGAATTACGAGCTGAAGGGTATAAATCGCGGAACGCACTGCAAAATTAACGATTTGTTCCGGATTGAAATAATGGCAGCAGCATATTCGAGAATGCACATTCCTGACATTAAACATGCCTCGTGCGAGATGTCAGACCTTCAACCTTTCCGCCTTCACCCCATTTCAATATCAATATATTCCATTAACTATATAGGTAATTGATGATAACAAAAGATAAAAAAAAACTAAATAAAAATATGACGCTTCTTCAATAATTCTAATAATTTTTTAAATACAAAATGTGTAACAATTAAATTAAAATAAAACTTATTTACTAAATAAAGATAAAATATGAATGTAATTGTTTATCGCTAATGATTTAATCATTAACTATTGAGTAAATTTATTCATTAAGTTTTTGTTTAACCGTTAGCTGAATTTCCTTAATCAAGCTGGTGCAATTACTTTTTTCACGCTAGTCGAGCTGTATATCGACGATGCGTCTATGCAACGTGGACGAAGACAGAGGAGCTCGATCGCGCCTCGTTGTCGACTTTTTTTCACGTTCTCATTACGTCTGGTCTTCGAGGGAGCGGGCGCGTGGTATGGTGTAAAGAGCACGTAATTACACGGAGTTCGGCGATCGATTCCTCGGGTGGGTAATGAATTTTTTACGACGTTACCCTCCGCAACACAGAGGAAGATTCATTCGCTCGTTCATCCGCGGACGATGAGGGCCGTAGCCGATCCGGCAAAGCATTGGCCCGAATTGAAACGACGCATACATATGTGAATCCACCTCGACCGAACAAGCTACGAATGTCTCTCGCTTGTGACTTGACTCACTAAAATGAACTCACGTTTCATTCTTAAGTAATATGTAAAATAAAATGTCTATCAATATCTGACTTGCAGACTACTATTTAATAAAATGGATACACAAGCGATAAATACACGTGATTAATCTGCAGATAAATAATCTGTTTTTCTTAAAAATTAATCTTTTTAAATGGAATATGTTAAGAGCTATTAAAAATATATGATGAAAAAATTTTTATATTTTAATCTGTTATATTTCTCCTAACAATTAATCCCTTTTCAATTTATTAGAATTATTTTACTCAATTTCTTAAGTATGTAACCAAATAAAAAAAGATTTATTTCGCAATAACTGCTAGCGTTTGACAATTTCATAAAAATTATTTGGATTATCAAAATCATACGGGGAATACTTTCTTATTTCTGTTTTAAATCTTACTTTCATAATATTCTATATAATTAATTACGAAATATAAGATATCGCAATAATCTCGCTAATAACAACGGTGATCGTACAGAATAAAAAAAAAATAAAATAAGAAGATAGCAAGAATCTTTTCGCAGCCACGCGTAATGGCATAGTTTGCAGGTATACGTGTTCAATTTTACAATCATGAGAATCTTATGTTCTTACACGTGGGTCCGTGCGAAAACGATGCTCACCGACGAGCAATCGATAACGGGTGGTGTACTCGATAATCGAGAAGGCTCTTTCTCTCTCTTTCGAGTACCGCATCGCTGCTTGCCGCGACGATCGGTTCGTGTCGAGGAAATTCAGAGGAGTCCCTTCTGCGCTATAAACGCGCTGTTTGCTCAATCTATACCACCTACCTACCTACTACCCCTTACTCGGTCTTATTCGCCCTTATACAGGGTGAACCATCGAATGGAAAGGGATGGAGAAACGAGGGGTGGTTTGAACAGGAGAGACGGAGAGCGCAAGAGGGAGAGATCTTATGTATATATATAAGTATATATATATATATACGTATATAATATATGTATATGCTCGACCGACCAACCAGTCAGTCATCCAGCCAACCGAGCGACTATTATCGATTGGACCTTATCGAGCTATCGGTCTGCTCTAATATGCGTTCATCGTTTCGTCGACAAGCGGTCAAGAAGAGTTTGGTCCGAAAGAAGAATCGAGGAGGAAAAATGAAACTCTGCACTTAATATATCCTTTTTGAAATATTAAAACAATTCCTTCATTTCTAAAAATAATCTTTTCTGTGTGATGATATTTAATATTTAATATAAATATCCGACAATATTTCAAGTGTAAGTATATCCTATTTTTCGAAGTAAAAGTCATTTCTCATATGACATTTGTAAATATACAATATACTTAAGTGTATATACGTGGATAAATCAACAAAAGCTTTAATAATAAACATCACCTTGATTTTTGAGGGAAATCAAGATTACTTATTGACTCAATTTATCATATACAGTATAGGTACATAAATAATATGTATATAATAATAAATTATTATAAATTTTATAGACTTTGGGCAGTTTATCTATCGAATATATAAAGAGATTATATACATATACATATATTTTTAGAAATCTTTTTATGTTATATCGTTAAAGTCTTTTTGTATTAATTATTACCTTACACGTGAAATTTTTAGCGCAACAAGTACTTCGTCTCTCGTTAGAAGAATCTTAATAAAAGCATCTTGCTTTCTGGTACCATTAATCTGAGAGTTATTTTCAACATTATTTCGTAATCTACCATCGTAAGCTGTATGCTTAACTCCTTGTCGTCTCAGTGATATCGGAGTTTTTCAGTATTTTCGAAAATTAATCGAGCATATTAAACGCTAAAGGCATAACAAGGACGCCAGAGAGAAACGAGAGTTCTCAGAAACGCTGCTTTATAATGTAAACTTCGACGTCGTTTCGTGACCCGTTGTACTATTAAACCCTTCACGTCGTCGGCATCTTGTTTGTGTACCCGCGTTACATACGGCGTTGTCCTCTCCCACCCCACGAATAATCAAAACGCGAACAGCTCTCAGATTGGTGCACCTTGCCTCGCGAGGTAAAAGCGAGGCATATGGCACGACGCGAAATGTTGGCGTTCGCCAAGTTGACACGCCAAGGTGTGTACCTGTCAGCTTTTTTTACGACCTTACGTGGCACACGAAAGCTCGTCACGTTGCGCATAAGTTAGGCGTTAGTCTGCGACGACGGGACACGCCGGATTATTTAACCCCATGGACGGCATATGTTGTTACAACCCCTCTGTTACAGGCCAGGTTATCGCAATTAACTCACGTCGGAATCAAGCTCGCGATACCGATCGCGTATGAAAGGCCGTTTTATTCGTTTCTATCCGGCCAAATCATCGGTGAACCATGCCAGCCTCGAGCATCAAACGTAACCCGTTGTGTCCCGTGAAAGCAGTAATTTCCGCCCGTAGCGCGAAATATTTGTTACGAACAAAACGCGCTGGCCTGAAATATCCGGTCTCGAGCAAAATTGGTTGCGGACGAAAAAAGGAGACCTACGGTTTCGCGTGAATCGTTAATGTTTGATTGTTCGAATTTTGATTGACCCGATTTGCCGTTTGGCGATGATAAACAAGCGCGTGAATCACACAAATATTTGATTTAAAAAAAAAAGTCCAACAACGATATCAAGCGCTGAATGATTATTCGTGCGAAGTAGTTCAAGACGCGTAACTCCTGCTTAAATAGCACGTTTAACGGCAAAGCAGAGAATGTTTGTTAAAATGTTTGTACGCGGTACGGAGCTCGATCAATTCGGAGCTCTTGATGTAATATTGACCATCGCTCCTGGCGCAAGTAACAAAAAACCGTATTTGCGCACGCGGTACTTACATACCTCCTCTTGCGGAAGGTATCGATTTACGTTCATTAAGCCAACTGCACCGGCAATCGTTGAAATAAGAAGGTAAAGATTTCGTTGACTCAATCCTTTTGAGTCGAATTCTTCTTTAATAAGATACATTTCGCCAATTCACACTGTATAATATAATTGTTTTATTTCTTACGAGACGTACACAGAGTGTAAAAACGTGTTAATAAATTTAAAGACTTTTCTTCAAATTTATTTGAACGTTTTTTTTTTTTAATATTAATCGTCATTGACATTTCAGATCTCATTGGGCAAGAAAATTCGAAATAAAAAATAATTTATGGAATAAAAGTAATTTAATATAAACGATTGCTAGTCGCGCCAGTTTAATTGTCTTGTCTAGTTAGAATTGTTGCTAACGGCATACTTATTAAACGGATATCTTCGTCTTTATTCCGGGCAAACTTCGAACTTTGTTCATTTCCTCAGCTCGAAATTCACACCGTAAAAGATTCTTGATCAAAACGATAAAATTCTATCATGTTACATATATGTATATGTTACGTATATACATTTGAATACCCAATAAATTGCAACGTATAATGTATGATAAAAGAAAACGTGAACTACAAAGGAAGCTGCTTCGACATTTTCGTATTTAAAAATTCGGTACATTCAAAATGATTACTTGTAATGTAAAATGAACGTAAAGAATGTATTTGATCAAAGTTAAAAAATGTAATATAAACAAAGATTTAAATACTGCATATTTTCTTCTGTTGTATATTTATCCCATTTATTTAACTAAATCTCGCATACTTTTATTATTCGCCCATCGATTATTATTTCCTAGTACCGAAGGATTAATTCACGCCTGGTGCTCGCGCGTGTTAGATATACTCGCGTCGCCTTCGCAAATGGTCTTCCCTCGTGCGGAAGAACGGAAAATCCCGTAGCTCGGCAGCTCGGCGTTGCACGCAAGTTTCAGTGCTTACGAGCAGTTATGGAGGGCGCATGCCTGCATATTTCATGAGCAAACAGACTTCAGTCCCTGTGGCATGCGCTGCAACCAACCCCGTTCGGTGTGACTAGCCTAGCTTGTGCGAGTGCCGGGGCCAGCTATGAAAAAGATTTTGCCGTCACACGGATTTCCGATCCAAAGTAACGCCGTTTACTTCCGAAGCAATGAATTATGCGAAAATTTTTCTAAGGCAATAATTGCTTTTTTTATGTATCTTAAATATTTTTGGGATATGTTATATATATGTATGTGAAATTTTTATTCATTACGTTATCACACGATCATTCATGTATTATATGAAAATATAAAAGATTTTTTATTTATGTATGTAATTTACATAGGCTATGGAATAATCGATAACATTATGATTTAAAGGGATAAATTTTCACTTCTCATGAATTTTACTTTTTAATTTAATAGAGACGATAAGAGAGAAAGGAACTTTCCATCATGCAGAGGAATTTAATCCCAGTTAGCAGTAAGGAGCAATGAGCAATTATTTGCTTTATAATATTAGTCCATTATCATCGAGATTGTGCGCAGGAATGACCGATAACATTACGATTTGTTGATTAAACATTACGATATTTAGGTTGTATATGCAGAGATTTTATTCTTCAAATTTTTTCAGTATTTTTTATTCCCGATGCTTTTAATTAAAAAATTATGATAAAAAAATTCATATCATTAAAAAAACTTAAACTAATTAATTATTTGTAATAATATATTTTAAATAATGTTTAATGAAAAAATAGAAATAATTGATTTTTCTCGATAGTAATTTTTCCGAATAAATTTTTGATTCGCGTTCTCATCCGGAAATCGGTAGCCATAATATTTTGAATGCAATCACAAGGAAGTACACACATCGGTAAAAAATCTACACGAATAATTTTTCAATAACGGAGTTATGTACATACGACGGGCGTATTTTTTACAGTAGATGATTTATTAACTGAATATTACGTCAATATGCCTAGTGTATATTTTATGGACGATAAATTTGCGCGACTTCAGTGGATTTTGCGTAGATCCGGCAGTGAATATTTCATAGATTGGAGATAAAATAGAATTTGATTCGCATTTGTGAATATTCTCTTACGGAAAAAGATTATTGGCAAACATTAATGAATAAATGCTACTAATATTCCTCAAATGTTCCTCTAAAGTTATCGATAAAGCACATCAGCGTTTATGATCGATGGTAAACTAATGACATATATAAAAATCTCTTCTCCTGACAGTAATAACTTATTATTGTGTTTATTTCTAAACACTATTTTTCATTTTCTATTACAAATAAATAATTTTTTGCATATAAAATCTAATACAATAATTTTTGTAATATTTATCTCCTATATGTGAAATGTATAAATAATTATTTGACATTATCTCTTTATCTTTATAGTTTTTATCTTTTTATCTTTATTATATATAATTAGTATTTTATCTCCATAACAAAATTAATATATGACTTCTACAAATAATAAATAATACGATAGCGCGATGATATAATCAAATGTATACGACACAATGAAACATCACTCTAACGTTACTATAATTTTTTCTCGTGGTTAAAGTTGAAACATGTAACTTTGTCATGCGTTTGTACAAAACATAAATCAAGTATTATATAAGTCAAGAAACTATTAAAACATGCTCTCTAAATCTGAATCAGTGGATAATCACTGATATTAGTGCCAAATATGCCACTATTCACTAATCACCCAGTGACGTATTTGGCACTGGATAATCAGTGAAGTTTAATCAAAAAAGAAAGAAGGTTTGAGCATTATATATTCTAATATTGATATTTATATGTTAATTGCGATCTTCTAATACTATATTCATTGAATTTATGCACTAAAATAAGATTAATTAGATTACATAATAAAGATTAGCTAGGTTAGGAATTTCACATTTCACTCACTGATTACCAGTGGCATACTTGGCACTGATATCAGTGATTATCTATTGGTTCAGATTTAGAGAGTGAGTTAATGACTTAACAATAAGAGTTACTGCAATATTTGTACATATTCGAAAATTTTGGTTATAACGGTTTTCTTTTCTAGTTTACGTCAAGATGCTTGGGATTCAGAGCCGATAACTAAACGTACTTCTCACTCTAGTTCCTATTGAAATTATTGGCTAATTGTCATCGCAAGACTTGCACGACGCTCGTGGTGAGCCGCGCGGCAATTCCTTGTTTGCTTATTTGTCCCGTGTAAATAAGCGCTCCGCGGGTCCCTACTTTCATCGCGCAAACAATACGAACGAGTAGCCGTCACGTTTTCGCGTTTCCACCCCCGTCGAGGACATCATCTACCCTTCTCGCGTGACGACCCGCGATATCCCGCGAGCGACGTATGTCGTGGACCGCGGAAATTATTGCTTCGATTCGCGCGCACGAATAATAAATCGCTGATTACGCGCCCGAGACGCGAGCGTTATCATTCTGTTCACGGGAGCCTGAAATTCGTTCTGTCCTGCGCTTGCATGAGGAAATTCTTTTTATCCCTTCTTTATTTTGTAGAAAATAAAACCGAGGTAATGTAAAAATGTCATTCATTTTATCGGCCCGTTTTCATATCAATAATCTTAAATAAACGTCAATCTCGAAACTAATTGTTGATGAAGATAGAACTAGAAATTTAATATGAATAAAGTTAATTATTATACTAAAGAATAAAATGTCAGCGTTTTAAAGATTTAACTTTTCTTAATATAATTTAAGAAATTAATTTAATTTAAATACAATGCAATAATATATTTCCAAATTAATAAATTTAAAGACTTTCATCAAAAAATTTAGAAAATCTATAGGATTTAAAATCGTAAAATTTACCGGATCTTTTGTGAGATGTAAGATTTAACATATTATCTCAAATTAGTTGTATATACTGAGAAAAATATACTAAATTTTAATAAATATTTATTTGAATAGTATCAATTAAACATTGATTTATATTAAATACTTTCAATAAAAAATGATTAAATTAAATGAATGTTTCTTGTATCAAAATAAATATATCCTTATATTTAGTAAATATTTAATTGCTACTTCAAACAAATAATTTATTAAAATTTAGTATATTTTTCAGTGCACTTAACCCTTACTGTACTAATATGGGTAACTAGTGACCGATTCCTGTTCGTGCAAGTTCCTCTGAGTCTTTCGGTAATTATAAATTATACTACATTTTATTATTTTCCAAAATAAAGAGTCAATATTTATTCTAGACAGTTGAAAGTATGTTGGTGAATTTTTAGAGATTTTTTGAATTATTTTGAAGAGGTGAAAAAACGAAGAGATTCTAGTGACCCCTGATAGTATGGATGAGGCACCAAATTGTATATAGTACGGTAAGGGTTAATGAAGATCTCACTAATTTTATTTCTGCAATCAATGTCAGTTGCATACCGATTTGGACCAAAGAATGCTGTCTCTAACTCTCACATATGATGGCAGAGAGAGAAGGGTTGTCGTAGTCCGTCTCGATTACCGAGGGATTTATTTTCAATTAGATTATCGCGGGATACAGAGAAATCACGACGGCGCCTCGCCTCGTCGACAATGCTCACCCCTTTGCCCCTCGTACAACATCGCTGCCCTTTCTCCTCGGCAATCGAGCCGCGACAATGCGAACAATGGGACCGAGGCGGTCCGGCGTGACCCACGCGCCGCTTAATATCGTCGTCGATAAAGGAACCGGCGATGTTTTACAAACAGCTATGCGCCACGCGCCGCATCCACCCCCTGTCAAAACATTCCGAACGGCCGCGCTGCGCCGGTGTGCCACGATGATGGGGTAAGTCACGTGTCGCTCTTCGTCTTCCCCGAGACGGCACTGGGAAATTACGAAGTGCCGGATGCAACTTTTGGGAACTGTGGGCTGTGGGGCACGAAGGATCGACTACTCCGTTTCGTGGGATATTACGGAAACTAGCAAATTTTATTAGACATTGCGCAATTCTTTGGCTATTTTTTTAACCTTTTCCTTTTTATAATTTAAGCGAAAGAGTAATTTATTTTGGATAAATCATCAACCTAACAATTATACATGAAAAATGAAAGATGAATCTGTGAAATAACCAAATGCACTCCTATTATTTGCATTTGGTTATTTTCTTAATGTCCAACTTTTTCAATAAAGCTCACTGCAATTTAATTTTAATTACTTATCAACCTAACAATTACATATGAAAAAATTACATATGAAAATGGAAGATGAATCTGTGAAAGAGTAATTATTATTTGCATTTAGCTATTTTTTTAACATTCAACTTTTTCTAAGGAAGTAACTTTTTCTCGTGGCAATTTAATTTGAATGAATTATTAACCTAACAATTATATATGAAAGATGGTAAATAGAAAGATCTATGAAATATTATATTTGAATAATTTTTATATACTTATATCATACATTAAATTGAAATATATGTATTCATACATATACATATATATATATATATTTCTGTACATACATGCATCCATGTATACATTCATGTATCATTTATATGTATATAGACTCGGGCCAAAAGTTTGAAAACATTTTTTACAAATTGATATTTTAGGGGAATTACTTATTCATATTTCATAACAATGTATTTTTTTTAACAATAATCCTTTAAATTCAATAACAATTGTTGAATCTAAAGAATTATTGTTAAAAAATACATTGTTATGGATATTTGAATATAAATAACTTCAAAAATGTCAATTTTTAATATGTGTTTTCAAACTTTTAGCCTGGAGCATAAATATTCTTCTGTATTTTATGTGTATAATTTTTTCACAGATTCATCACCTTTACAATTAAAATAATTAAAGTATAATTTGTTACTCACAGAAACAATACGCAGCGATGGAGTTGCGTCTATGTTGACCTGTAAAATATAAATATATCAAAATTTTAGCAACGTTCAAAATAATAAGAATTTCAGAAATTATAAGCCATAATAATTCCTCTCTCTCTCAGGTAAAAAATAAAATAATAAATAATATTCACCTCACGGTTGCTCCACCGTCGCCTGATGTCTCCCAAACCTCCTCCAGATTCCATCCTTGTGTGCACACACACACACGCACGACACAGTCACGAACACACGATCGCGCAACATTTATATGATACTTTCGTCGTTAACCCCGTATATATACTTCATTATATTATGATGGAAGAACAACGCGAAAGAAATACATTCGATACAAAGATGGCTACGCGTTTCGATTTCACTCGCGATATAAGTTAAAGCAAAAGGCTGGTTAAATGAGATACGTTTTTCGACGCATTTCTATATCATTTTATCCTTTTTTAATATTCGGCGAACAACAAAGATGAATGAAATAATACATCACGCGTGAAACAGAAGACACTCATGTATGTACACTAACGTCGGATTTAGCTAACTGGTACGGAAATTGATTACGAATGTTGCCCGTCAATTAAAAACGTCTCCCTTATCCACGACGAAATAATCACCGGCCGTAGATTAGATTAATAGATATTAATCGTACAAGATATCTAAGGTAGTCGCCTTGATATTCACGAATCGCGGGAGATGAGTAATCGCGAAGTGGTCGTTGGAAACGATTGCACTTGCACCTTTCTGGAATTTTGGTGCGTATTTGTCGCGATCGAGAGTTTAGATTAGAACGCGTTGTTACCAACCACTCGAGATACGTCACGCGAATGACAACAAGGCGTACTCTAAACGGTGCGTTGCGCTACTGCGGCGAAAAAGAAAACAAACACCATACATCTCTCGTGGCCGGTCAAACGAAATATTTTGTCAAGGTAAAATATTCAACTCACTATGGAATTAAGGCGTGCCGAATATTTCGTTCTTAAAGTGGTATTCAAAGTCCGTTCTTATTTTAGGGCCGTCTTAAGTAATGTTTTAAGATGCTAATGCAGCTCTCTGATTGGCTTATGACATCAAGACTGTACTTAAAACCTTCTCAAATATTGGGCGCGTTTAAGTCGGACAAAGCTGCTAGTCTGCTCGCCGAGCGATTGAATGCGATTGGTTGGATCTATAATATAAGTAATAACTAATCATATTCATTTGCTCGGCAAGCAGACTAGCCGCTTTGTCTACTTGAACGCGCCCATTATCGACTATTAATAGAGCTAAATATATAATAATAGTGCTTCAACTTATCGAACTCGGGTACGATTCGCTCCACGCTGCAAATACTTTGATTGGTTAATTCGTAAAATTCTTTCTTCTGATTGGTCAAGGAAGCATTTGCAGCATTACCGGTTTTATAATGTAGATTAATTTGAATCTCGATTCAACATTCTCCATCTTTTTCTAATTCTTAGAACTGGGAAAAGATGAACAGTTGAATCAAAATTAAAATTAAACTACATTGATAGAAATGGACATAAATGGATCGCATCTCTCGATAGTTGTCCGCCATCTCTCGATAGTTGTTGCCTATTGCTCGAGTGATTCGCGTCTTACTTCACGTTCTTGATTCGGAAATCACGATCGAAGTCGCATCGTCGCGTCGCTACGTCGAAATCGTCCGAGAAACAATTCTCTTTCCTAAGTGTATCAGGAAATATAATAAAATACACAGATATACCTACGTACGAGTATAAAGTGATTAAATTCGTATATAACAATTGATAATTTCCGTCACTTTGTATCGTTTCTATTTTTGCTTCAAGCTCGATCGAACGAATCAAGATGTAACCTGCCGTGACAAATACCGTCGTCTCGCCTCGTCTTACGAATAGATTATCGCGAAAGTTAAGAAACCTCAGTGTAATAATAGTTAATTGCTCGTGAGAAACCACCGCGCCTTCCGCTCGCGATCGCGTCGCGAAAAGTAATAATTGGGACTATTAAGTGGGACGACCCACCACTCGGAATGGCTGGCGCGCGTCTTCACCCGTCCGCTCGAGTTACGGTTGCGCGGGCACAAACAAGTGACCTACGCGTGACGTCACGCAACACATTCCTCGCGAAGTGAACGGCCGAACGCCGAGTCCTGCGCCGCAGTAAAGTAGTGCGTTACAAAATGGATGCTCGCCGAATCTCCGCTCTTCAATTATTCATCATTTCGGTAAGTGGACTGTCGCATATCACTTAAGAGTATATCCACACAACCTTGCATAGCCGCATAAACGTATGCATAAAGAAAATTATCCAATCGCATTTTTTGTACAAAGACGCACGTAAAGTGTGATTTGATAATTTTCTTTATGCATACGTTTATGTGAGTGATTTGTCTATGCAAGTTGTGTGGACATAACTCTTAGCACACATGATAGGCCCTGTTCTTTTTGGCTGAACTTTTTCCTCCTGGAGAGAAAAGGAAGAAAGATGAACTGGTGCAAAAGTTCAGTCAAAAAGAACAGGCCTGTTGATTCTCCGATCTTTTATTACACACGATATGATTCGTTCGTGTTTCAGGTTAATTTTTATTACTTTTTAATTAATAGATATTAATTAAAAAGGTTAATTATTAAATGATTCTTATACATACTCTCTGAATTCTTTGAAGTGGAATCTCACTTTAAAGAGTGAAAAATTGAGCAATCTTGAAAAAGAGTTGCTCAATTTTCAATTTTTAAAGTGACATTTTATTCTTTAGAGTAAGATTGAAAGTTTTAGAGAGTACTTTAACACATTTAGAAAGGTTGTATATCTAAAAACATAGTATATAAATATTATAACTAATCGTTTAACTCTGTATATACTTAACATATAATTTCCATAGCTTCTTATTGTTTCAATTTTTGCTTCGGGTGAGCCGATAGAACAAAGCAAGATATTGGACAAATATTCGTCGCCGTGATAAATATTCGTCATCTCACTGCGTCTTACGAATTGGTTATCGTAAAAGTTAAGAAACCGCATAGTCTGATAATAGTTAATTGCTCGTAAAAAACCGCCGCGCCTCTTCCTCGATAAGTACCTGTCGCGATCGCGTCGTGAAAAATAATAATACGACGACACTCGGAACGATATACGTTTTCTTCTGCCGCCCCCCTCCCCTCGCGATCGCGCGAGCATAACAAGATGACGTACACATTTCATACGTAAAACGAACGCCGAATACCAACTGCCACGCGCTAGCGAAATACACATGCGTAATGCGTTACAATTGTTACAAAGTAGCTGCTCGCCGAATATTCTGCTCTTTAATTAATTCCGGTAAATGGTAGGGTGTCCATCAATTGCACACGAGCTAATTGTGCACAAGTTAATCACAGCGCTGGAAAAAAAAAATAAAAGTATAAAATTGCTAACAATAACTCTCGAGAATATCAAAAAATAAAAATAAGTAAAGGGCTAATGAGAGTTTTATACGTGGTAATTCGTGCGATAAAAAAATTTTTTATTTCATGTTACTATTAAGTCAGACGTTTCGAGCCATCTTCATAAAAAGCCCTTCGCAGAAGTCGCTGTGATTGATAGTGGGCAATTGCAACAGTATGCAAGTGAACCACTCCCAGTGGACTATTGTCGCATATTATACTTAATTCTTAGTGCACGGTGATTTTCTTTATTACATACGATAAGTTGTTCGTGTCCTGGAATGATTTTCATTACTTTTAGATGCAAGTACACAAAAATTATTAAATGATTTATACATTTTATATGTGTATAAAATATGTATAAGTATATATGTATGAAATATACATACTTTAACGTGTTTAAAATAAACTCGTGAGATTGTAACGCAAAAATTACACAGGATTGATTATGACTTATAATGAAAGATCTTCAGAAAGTATTTGTAAGGTGTATTTAAAAAAAGAAAATATATATGTGTATAAATGTTATAATTAATTACTTGACGCTCTTAATACTTCAACAAGATTAAATGCTCAGGACACGAATAACCCAATTATGTATTATAAGAGTTAAATAGAGCACTTCTTTTTTTTAAGATTTATCTTTACTTAATCGAGAAATAATCGTTATTTATATATTAAATATGATGTGATTAATTATGATTCCTTTACCGACCAAAATATAATCTATGTCGATGACTGTAGAGTTGTTGTACGATTGTTTTGTTCGGTATTACGAATTTATTTCAATTCGCGATGAATTTTGATTTACAATTATCCTTCTTCAGGCAAACGAATTCATTAGGAATTTAGTTAAATAATTGTGTACATGGTCAAGCAAAATATTCGCGGTTGCCGACAAATTCAAATAGAAATACTACGGTAGATTGACATCAATTTTGTCAATATTAATTCATTCATGGTTCTATATGTATTATATATATAATGGTGTAACATCAGATGCCTGTATATTATATGTGATACATAAGCTCTATTTTTAGGATGCACGTGCATCAGGTTTGATGATGTGCTTCATATATATTTGTTGAGATTTACAACATTTAAGTTGTGTACATTTGAAATATTTTACAAACTAATACTTATTTCAATATAAAGTCTATTTTGTAAATATTTGATGAATAAAAACCAGCTGGACAATGAAAGGGTTAAGCTCACATATTTTATCAATCGACATGACATGAATAACATTGCTAGCAGAAACTGAGCAGGATGATAGAGATTGTGTTCAATTTCTTCAATAAATCTACCATATTTTGTTAGCAGATTTTGTTACATTTCTACTGGCATTCTGCTGATAAAATTTTGCAGACACTTCATAAAATCTATTTTCGATAAATTTGGTGCTCTCTCTCTTTTTTTCTCAATCTCGGTTCACTCTAAATATTTTATAACGCAATTTATATTGTTTAACGGATTTCTTAAAAGCCACAATATATTTCTAAATCAGAATTAAAAAATGCATACTAAATTTAAATCTATAAATATTGAACATTCAAAATAATGTTAACAATATTATAAAGAAACGACAAATATTTTATTTGTGATTAAATTTAAATCAGAATTAGTCTGAATTTTTTTTGATTCGCGATAAAAAAAGAGTATAGAATTAAATGCGTTACTGATTTATGGGCAAGAATTGCAAGCTGAGAGACAATTTTATCGATTATGGAAGTGTTTCGACCTCAATGAGGACCCTATGAAGGACCATGCCAGCATAAAGCGTATGGGAAATTGTGGGAATGATGGGGGACAGGTCGGTCGCCTCAGGGAATTGGTTTGCAATATCGCAGGACTTGGAGAAGTATCATCGAAGGATAGTTTACATCGGCTAGTACCGTGTTGCGATTAACTTTGCTCTACTTGACGGCGATTGCTTTTTTGAGCATGAGAGAAATGTGAGAACGACTTATTAAACGCACGGATTGCGCGTGGGAACATTTCAAGCTACGAAATGTACATGACGTGCATTCTTAAAGCGACATTGTTTATTTAAAATTATATATATTGAGTCAAAAATTAAATTAATTATTTTTTTGCTGTATTATTTTGATAATTATCAGAATTAACATGTTTGCACGGTGTAGGTAATCGCTACACGGAAAGAACGATTTTGCTGAAATATTTAAAATTTAGCCAGATATAGATCTGAAAACAATTTTGTTGAATCATCAAAGTAATTATGTAGGAAATTTTAGTATTATGAGCAATGCAACAAAAAAAAATTAATATTTTTAATAATTAGTTTGAACATTCTACATAATTATTTTAATAGGTTAACAACGTTATTTGCGGATTTATAGCTAAATTTTTAGATACTTCAGCAAAACTGTTCTTCCCGTATACAGATTCTGTAATGTTTGCGTGTTCATTAAATTAATTGCAGTTGAAGGAACCACGTCGATATTCAAATGTAGAATTGTTCTATACAACAAACGTATAAAACATCTTTTTGCATCTTTAATATTTTTATGATTTTAATTTATTGTCGTAGAGATTTTTATATTTCATGAGTATAATATGGAGTGAAAATCGGAATGTGTGGAATAGTTTATTGAGCATTTTTTTATAACATCATCACGAAACGCTATAATACTGATAACGTTGTTGTTGGCAGGATAATAGTTGATAAACGATCAACATTTCGGTGATCACAAGATTTGTTAAGTACACAAACTGCTTTGCCGCAACGCGTCGACCAAACAAACGTGGCGCCATGTCAAAACGGCGTCACCCGTTTCTGATAATGCCGATTTACGATGCGCTTAACGGCCACTAATTATCTGATTTATCGTTGCACTAATGCGATTAACATCGCAGCCGGGCCTGCACCTATTCCGCGGCGGTACAGATTTGAAATTTCTCGACCATACAATCATCAGCGATTGCGCTAATGCGAAATGGTGTTTAGAGTATGGTACAGGTGCGATTCATTTAATTATACGTTTAACCGTAAACTTTGCAATGCCATTACGTAATAATGTCTAAGAACGTTTACAAGATGTCTATCTTAAATCTTACATTTTTTGTTATTTAAAATAAAATTTAGAGTTTCCGAGTTTTTTGGGGGATTGAAGAAGTTGCACAGTCTTTTTAATAAATTTAGGAATACATAACAGAATGTGTTATTCTTTATTTAATTTGATTTATTATATTATTGTATTAAACGTTCGAAAAGTGCGCGGTAAGAGAGATTATATATATATATATTTAAAGTCTTCATTATGAAAAAATAAAACTTCTAAATAGTTGGAATTAGATAATGTATGCTAAGATAATATTTTATTTTTTATCCATAACACTTTTTTATTGAAAAATGTTACGTTAAGAAAAACTATAATAAATTTGCTGCTACACACGTAGTACAAATATTTGCCCAAGTACCTTCTTTATTTACATGTGCGCAAATAAATTCATAATACTTTCAGGGAATATTTCCAGAAACTAAAACATTCTCAGTCCCATAATACATGCAAATACGTAAATAAATTTGTAAATATTAATTGAGGCAACAGCGTTATCAAACAGAAAGATACGTATTGAAAAGGTTAATCTCTCGATCAACTTTAATCCGACGTTTCGTTCCGATTACATTCGATAATTTTCCAACTACTTGTTTCTCGGTGTTTCTATGGCAATATTACATTTAACCTTGCACATTGCAAGTACACACGTAAGCACGTCATTATCGTTGTACATTGTGTATATTTGCATGTGCACGTCGACTACGATTTCGCACACCCATTCTCTGTTGATTCAAAATATTGTCGCTGTGTTCAACAATCTTCATTTAACGGTTCGAATTATTAAGATTGCACTGCATTACGCACAATGATTTATCAGCATTTGCCCGGCAAATATTCTTTTAATGTTTAAAGACCCCTCCCCTCGCACCCAGCGGCCGTACCGCGTGGTGAGTAATTACAATGTAAATGTGTAAATATGTACAAAACATGTATCTACAGAGAGCGTGGAAATGCGAAACAATTACACAGTTTCCGAAAATATATACCGCGTAAATAATATCGCGCGTGTTTGCACATCGCGTACATTCAGATTTAAATTGCGGGTCAGGCAAAAGACGATTGAAGCTGCAAAAAAGGTGTCTCGATCTTTGATACACAAATATTTTATGTAGCTTTATCCGACGACGTGCTATTTACTTGAATAATGTCTGTAAACTTTCTGAAGGTTTTAAATTTATAATTAATTCGTATATCGTACAGTGTATGTATGTATAATAATGTAAATGAAAATATTATTGATTGTACGTATACTCTCGTAATAAACATTTCAGTACACAATTAATTATAATATTATTTATATATGTATATAACATATTCTTCAATATAATGTTGCGTTGTTTGGAAGCAAACAATTTTTTTTTTAATCAACTTATATCTTCTCTGTAATCAGGTCTTCAAATAATCATAAAACGTCAACTGCCCAACACATCTCATGCCGGGTAACACCATGGATCCCCATAAACCCTAGCAAACGCGTCAAGATCCCACAAAGGTCTTCCGGCGATATCCTGAGGCTGTGCTCGCCGCAGGGGTTGCGTGTCTTTTTTCGAGTGTGCCCATACAGGGGATGTTGAGAAGCTCGAAGGGTGAGTAGTCTGAGCATTTACACGGTACCCAGCTGTGGCTCCGTAGTGTCCCGGTGGTGTTGTATACCGCGGTTCTTTTAGAGGGGGCACGGCTTTGGGCGCGTGCTTACCCCACGCTGCGCGCTTGCCACCTGTTCCTCGACGGAGCCGCAGCGGGTGGTAAAAGGGGTACTAAATTTGCCGTCGTTTCTATTATCTAATATACACCCGCCGATAGACAGACACGACAATAGAGACGATCTGATAAACCGACTTGCTTGATGCCGGCCGAGGGTGACCGGCAATCAAACGTGTTACTTCCGGTCTTAAAATTGATGTCAATATGCGAGTTTGTACAAGATTGATAAATACGTATGATTGAAACGATAGATTAATTGTAAGAGTGAATAATTTCAAAAGAACGAAGAAAAGAGTGACAAAATAAAAATGTATAAATTAATCCACAATAAATTAAGCCTTAAAGAGGCGACGGTAAAAAGTAATTTTTTTAAATATTTTTAACAAAAAGTATCTTAGGAGAAAGTATGCTATTTTTATGTATTTGTTATTACCATTCTAATTATATAATTGCAGTTTGGAAAGTTAAATAAAAAGAATTACGAGTGTAAATTACGAATTAGAGTACTCCATTACAAGAGGAAGAGAGAGGAAATGGGGCGAAAAGAGAATTAATAATAAATTTAAAAAAATTAAATATCCGATTATAATGATGGGGAATGATGGAAGCTTAATTATTATTTATCATTTCATTAACTCTTTGACATATTTTGAGGGTTAAAATGACATCCGCAATTCGAATATTTTATCATGCATGTAATTCTAGGGAGGGAGAAAGAGATACTGAGTTATCAAGATTTTTATTTTACTCAGCATTTAAATAAAATTGCACGATACAAAATATAAACATAATTAATGTGATGTATAAAGCTGAGTTTAATTTTTTGATTAAAAATAAAAACGTATATTCTGTTATCTATGAATTAATTATAATTGCAGAGTGCAATTATAATTATGTAACTAAAATTAAATTTTGATATAAAAAATAAAAAGAAAAAAAAGTACTCAGTAAAAAACATGACAAAATTAAAATTTTTATATTTAGATGATGGAAACTTTTGCAACTAAAATGAAGTATTGTATAAAATTGAAGAGTTTACTTCAGATGGTCGATCAACAGTAAGTACTCTTTAGAATCACATGTGCGTGCGATAATATTGTTAGTCAAATGAAATAAAAAATCATCCCGCACGTTTTACGATGTGCGTCAATCATAATTTTAGCATCACTTCGATCACATTTGTGCTGATTATTCTGCACTTGGAGTCAAAGCGACAGACTTCGTTCCAAAGTCACGCTTCGCGCCATCTTCCGCGACGTCGCGGACATTTTATTCCCGTTCGGTGGAATTTTTCGTCACGGCGACACCTCGATCAATATTTGCGCAGCCGGGACTGGGGACCACGTCACTCGACCTTCCGCGACCATATGCGAACGCGGCCACGTACACCACAAGCAGGCTCACGCGGGCTCGCTCGCACAATGTTGGAGACGTTCGAGATCGGAGTCTGGCCTATGTGGCATATGATTTGTTCTGCTGTGATTGCCTCTTTTGCATTCGATGAGAGGAGCAGAGAGAATTAATAATAATTAATTATAACTCTTTCGTTTCCAATTTACTAAAACGATCTCATTATTACGCAATTATTTATTAACGAATTGTTTTGTGTTTAAATTGATCTCTTCTAGGTTCAAAAAATAATGTTTACTGACATTATCAATTTTCATTATTAATAATAAATATATTAATATAGGCGTGTTTGTTATTAATATATTGTTAATAACTTGATCAAAAATTGACTAGATAGACTAAAAATAATTAGTATTTTTGGCAAAAGTTTTCCGAAGTAGCTCTACAAACTCAATCCTTCAATCCATTAAAAGTTCAACATTAAAAATATATTTAAAAATTTCTTAAGAATTAGTGGACAAATTATCGCATTGAGATGATCTTTAAAGAAACGTATTTCTGTTATATATGTATATAATTAATCAAGGAACAATTTTTTATCTAAATTATTTCGATAAAAGAAATAAAAGTATTTCATATTCTTCATTTATTTTGTTTCGATCATAACAGCACGTCTTTCTTTCGATTCACTGGTGATTCAATTGAACGATAATTCGACTGATTGCTCTGCTTCTCTGCAGTCTCGCAATTTCCAACATTACATCCTAATTTTTAAAGTTCGTTTGCACTTGATAGGCGATTACGCAAAATCGATAGCACGACATCAAACATACGACATCAAACATACGTGAAATACGCGATAGATTTAACGAGTCATTAATGATCGCCGCAGATAATCCCGTTGAACAATTAATAGCGGATCAATACGGCTTAACGGCGTAGCGGATGAGCGTTATATTTTAGAGATGTTTGATTGATATAGATTTGCAAATGTTTATCAATATATGAACATTTTATTTGTGTCTATTTTTTTATTGTAGATATTTCCGAAAAGATATATTCAATTGTTTGAATTAAGTAATGAGTATGACCATTTTCACCAATATAGACTAACTTTAATCTCGATTCAACTTACTCTTCATCCTTATCTTTTTCTAGTTCTTGAGATTAGAAAAAGATGAAAAGTAAATTGAATCGAGATTAAAGTCTACATTGATGAAAACGGGCATTACTAAACTAAGATAGTTTAATTTTAAATAAGTTTTAAATAAATAAAGTTTTAAATGAATAAAATAAGGATTATGAAATTACAATCGTGTCTTAATTAACTGTGTTTGAATTTTCGATGTTCATAATTTTTAAAGATATCCTCGGCTTTTTAATATAAAACTAAATAATTATTAAAAAAATATCACTGTCGTTGTTTTCTTGCATGTGCAATCGTTGATGTGTAAGTTTAAAATGATAAGAAAAGAGTATTTCGGTCACAAATTAATTATGCTAATTTCAGGTCCTTTGCTTATTCACGCGAATACGCTGTTAATTAGTAATTAGGCAAGACATGGTATGACATCCCCTATCTCTCTCGACGTGTATTAAGTAAATACGTAGACACGCACAGACAAATTTAACGTAATAGCATTGACCGAGCAGTGTAGTAAGGAATATTGTCCCTAATTTGGTTTGTTGATAAATCATTAAATATCACTTTTAAATCATTAGTTTCGAATTAGTGAGAAACAATAATTCTCAAAATATTCTTTCTTAAAATTCCAAACTACAATGTGAAGGAATTACAACCTTATATTATATTTTAACTATTTTTATTGCTTATAATTTCATTAGAATGCTAGTTTACGTGTATTACACAACACATGTTAATTTTTAATATCTGTTTTCACCAAACAAAATTCCCACCACGATTTATGCGCCACTTTGATCTCTCTGATTCTCTTCCGTATGGAATATACGGGAATTTACAGTGGAAAAGCAGATGCAATTTCCTTCTCGGTGCGCAGAAAAAGGAAAGAACGAAATAGATCGCGGTACTAACCAGAACGACCGTTCGCGTGTTTGCGATACGCGTTATTTCCACGTTACCGGCGACCAATGGGAAAACCGACCGTGCCGAGATCGGTGACGCTAGACCTCGGTACCCGGCCACGCTAAACGTTCGTAATGAGTGATTATCTCGGTTAGCCTGGTTAACACGTGGTACCAAGGTAGCGGCAAGTGCACACTGTCTATTTGCTCGCGACGACACGTGCCCGTGTACGGATAGGACGCACTTACGCAATTGCGCGACGACTTATTTTCGTTTTCGCGTACTAACGCCGTGCCATGGAATCCCGAAAAGTATTATTTTCCTAAATGGACTATTTTATCATTATTATATTAGAACTTCTGAGACTCTTGTATCTTACGTTCGATTTATTTTAAAAAGAGAAATATAATTGTGCAAACCGTAACCTTTTTGAAGAAGAAAACGCTTGTTGAAACTACGCGTATAGTTTGAAGTTACGTAACAAAAACTAATGAGTTTTGACAGGCTCATTGTTATAGAAGCGATCTGTACAATTGAGTAGTAATGAAAAAGTCCACATATTTAGAAATAAAAAATGAGATAATGGAACTACTACATTCCTTAGCTACTTGGTTACAAATTGAACATTGTAAAAATGTGCTGAAATACTTACTCTATAAAGGGAGAAAAGTGGGTCTAATGGCAAAAGAATTTAAATCCCCAAATTTTTACTGTTGCAAATGTAATTATATACTCATCATATTTAATAAAAATGATGAATATTTTCTAAAATCAGCTAAAATCCTTCCTTCAGCTATAAAATTAATCAAGCGCATTGTATTTTAATAAATTAGAATTATATTTCTCGTACTATATTATATACATTTCATTAATTAAAACAATAAATTTTTCTTAATTTAAAGAAAAAAAATCTTATTAATAGCTTGAATGAGAAAAATTATACAATTTTTTTCCTCTTGCCAAAAAAACTTTCAAGTGGAGATAACGATTTTTGCCAATGGGTTATTTAATTAAACATGAAGATAACGGATAGAAGAAAAATCATAAATTAATTTGAACACATTTGAGAGAAGGAATATAAATTATGTTTATTGCAGGATATAAAAACTTAAAGACGGATTAATAGTAATTTTAAAAAAGTAATATCAATAACATATGTATAAGAATAATGATAAAACATGTAGAGAATAGAACATTTTTCCATCGGAAAAACAAAATAATAATAAAAGAAGTAAGAGTATATGTACAATGTGTATTAGGTGTCAGAATTACACAGATGTTTCTACGAGTTTTATTTTTATCTTAAGTATCAGTTAATGATAGCTATACTTTGCTTTAAATTAAACGCAGCTGTTTACCGTCATAATCAGCGTTTTACACATTTTTTGTCAGACAATAATGTTTAATGTGTTATATCGTCACAAATATCCGAAGTTCATATAGCATCATTTATGTTTTCGAATATAATTTATTTCATGTTCAATTTTTTTTATTTGCGGTATAATGCTAACTACATTCAAAAAACAAATTCGAAGACAAAATCGAAGACTACATTCCTAAACGTCCTCTGTCCGAGGAAAATTTTACTCAATATAGGTTTGATAAACTTTAGCTTACTCTCTTACTCTTTTGTTTATACATTATAGATAAATTACCAAATAGTTTATCTGAAGATGGAACAATCGGCTCATAAATATAGTTATATAATGTACTATATATTTCGAATAAAATTTTTCTCGAAGAGGACGTTTAGAAATGTAGTCTTCGATTTTGTTTGTAACAAATCCGGTCAAACTGCTAAAAATAATTTGCATCTTAACATTTCCCTGAGAGAAAAATTGTTTAATTTGCAAAAGAATTTCACTGATTACGAGTAGAATACGTGCGCGAATTTATAACTGTTCTGTAAATGTGCCGTTGAGTACCCTACGCCTAATCAAGCATTGGGCTAGGAATAAGCATTGAGTTCACTTTGGTGTGTCTGTATCATCGAAATCTGAACTCACTGGAATTATAATGGTTTCAATCTCCGGGTATCAAGTCAGGAGCGGCGTTGCGTTTAATTTCGCGGCATTGTTGTCATTCGCGATGTAGAGAGACAGAGAGCGAAAGAGAGAGGAGAGATCGAGAGAAAGAGGGAGAGAGAGAAATACTTGCCGAAATCCGCGTCGCGGCGCCGCGACTGGATGTGGCATAGGGGACTTCCAGGACCCGGGTGCTGTTTGAACGACAAATATTTTGTCGTCAAACTTCTGTCGCGCGGAATGAACGTGTCTATATGTGCAGGGCTAATACAAAGCGTTTCGCGGGCGTCTGCTAAAACCAGATTACATGCTCGACCTCCGGATAAGCGATCTCGATCTTCTGTACGAATCGTGCGTATAATCGCGCCGCGCAGTGTCGACGAGATCTTCCGCCGTCGAACACTTGATTCCTAATGCTTATCTTTCGTGATTTTTATGCAAAATCTGCATTTCTTGTCTTGACGTGCGCAACTTTGAATTTGTTAGGACAGTCATTCCGAAAAAAAATTTCTATATATAGTTCATCTGCATTGAATTTCTTCTTTATCATTTTTCATATTTATTAGAATAACTTGAAAATTATGGAAAAAAACAAATGTTTCTGTAAAGAATCGTTTTTAAAGAAAAGAGGGATTGTAATATTTCAAAAAAAGCTGATAAATTTCTCAGTCGATTATTTTCTTATTTATGTTATGACATGTTTATTGTTTGTCATTCTTGCTGAATTTCTCGCGAATGCACCCACATTCGTCTATACAATGAATATGTAGGTTGAAAGAACGTGAGTTTTTTACACGTGGGCTGTATATGCTACGTATCGTCGGCTATCTCAGCGACGCAAGAAAAAAAAGCAGAAGTGATAAATAAAGACATGCTGCTAATTTCAAAGCTGAGAAAACGGTAAATCAATTCACATCTAGTCTCGCGTCTCGCAAGACTTATGAACATCGTTGCTATAAAATATACGTGCATCGTTGGTTTTTTAACAATCTCGTACTTTCTTTCTTCCTCTTCATTACATATTATAGTTATTCGGTCGTTGATAAAATCGGAAGTCTTTTTCGAAATATATCGGGAAAAATTTTGAATAACAGAATAAATTCTAGTTAGGGATAGGCTAGAATACTATTAATTATATCGAGATTGACAAAGTATTATGTAGACTTCGGAAACAATGTCCACGCATAGATACCATTGAACGGAAACTGTATGATAAAGAAAAACCTCGAGAAATAGGAAGTTTATCGGTTCAAGTTCATCGGCTAAGAAAAGCGAAATTTTATTCACCAGTGTAATTTATGTTTGTTTCAATTTATTGGTAGGGCAGTCTGGGATTGCAAAGCCCTACCTTCCAAAAATTGCGAAATATGTAAAGTTATGGTATCGGTAGAATGTTTTCTTATTACTTATATAAGTAATTGTTCATATTTTTGAATACGAGAGATTGTTTACGTCCGACTCCATCTAGAACATGAAAGTTGACATAACAATGTAAAAGTGTGCGCGCGCTGTGAACGAAAGAGCGAATTAAGCAACGCGAATGAGAATCGAGGAAGGGATGTCGCGGAGGGGAGAAATGAAATTCATAGCTGAAGAATCGAGGAGAACATCGTCGTTGTTGTATCACGCGTTTTATTCCTCCGGTAATAAAACAAATTACAGCTTTTTTAATAAAACATCAGGAAAAATTACATAACAGAATAAATGTTCTTTAGGGAGATAGGTAAAAATATTATCAATTATATCGGGATTAATAAAGTATTATGTATAGACTTCGGAAACAATGTCCACGCATAGATATCATTGAACGGAAACTGCATGATCAAGAAAAACCTCGAGAAATGGAAAGTTTATCGGCTCAAGTTCATCGGCTAAGAAAAGCGAAATTTTATTCACCAGTGTAATTTATGTTTGTTTCAATTTATTGGTAGGGCAGTCTGGGATTGCAAAGCCCTACGTTTCAAAAATTGAAATAAAAAAGAATTTAAACAAATCTTGAGTATCGGTAGAATGTTTTCGTCACTTATTACTTATATAAGTAATTGTTCATATTTTTGAATACGAGAGATTATTTACGTCCGACTCCATCTAGAATATGAAAGTTGACATAACAATGTAAAAGTGTGCGCGCGCTGTGGACGAAAGAGCGAATTAAGCAACGCGAATGAAGAATCGAGGAAGGGATGTCGCAGAAGGAAGAAATGAAATTCATAGCTGAAGAATCGAGGAGAACATCGTCGTTGTTGTATCATGCGTTTTATTCCGCCGTTAATAAAACAAATTACAGCTTTTTTAATGAAACATCAGGAAAAATTACATAACAGGATAAATGTTCTTTAGGCATAGGCAAACATATTATCAATTATATCGAGATTGATAGTGTTATGTAGACTTCAGAAACAATGTCCACGCATAGATACCACTGAACGGAAACTGCATAATCAAGAAAAACCTCGAGAAATGGGAAGTTTATCGGTTCAAGCTCATCGGCTAAGAAAAGCGAAATTTTATTCACCAGTGTAATTTATGTTTGTTTCAATTTATTGGTAGGGCAGTCTGGGATTGCCCTACCTTCCAAAAATTGGGAGCATTTTTTGATAAAATGTTTTCGTCACTTATTACTTATATAAGTAATTGTTCATATTTTTGAATACGAGAGATTGTTTACGTCCGACTCCATCTAGAATATGAAAGTTGATATAACAATGTAAAAGTGTGTGCGCGCTGTGAATGAAGAGGAGAGCATCGTCGTTTTGTATCATGCATTTTATTCAGTCGTTGAAAACAAACTACAGCTTTTTTAAAACGTCAGGAAAAATTACACAACAGGATAAATTTTCTTTAGGAATAGGCAAGAACATTATTAATTACATCGAGATTGATGAAGTATTATGTAGACTTCAGAAAAAGTATCCATGCATAGATACTATTGAACGGAAAATGTTCATGTATAGATATTATTGAACGGAAACTGCAATTTCAAGAAAAACTTGAGAAATGAAAAGCTCATCAGCTAAGAAAAGTGAAATTTATACTTTTTTCATGTTGAGTTAATCTGATAACATGTTCCTTGTTATATTTTTTGCGTTGATTTCAAATAGGTTTACCAAATTTATGAGAATCGTATAATAGAATAATTATTGAAATAGTATGTATATTATTATAAAAATTTGTTATTTAGGAATGTTTATTAAACTTATGGAAGCGATAAAAAAACAATGAAGTATTCTTGATTTTGTACATGGAATGTTTTGTTGATCTAATTTTGCTGGATATAAATCTAAAGCCCAATTGCACCAACGTTACTTTGATTTTAAGCGAGGCTTAAAACTCTTTCTGTCCCTATCTCTTTTTGGCTTTAAAACGAGATAGATAAAGTTTTAAATCTCTTTTAAAGTCAAAGTGACATTGGTGCAACTAGGTCTAAAAGTTTGGTTAGACTATCAAAATAATTATGTCGGAAAATAAAAAATAATGAGCAAAAAATTTTGATATTCTTGCAACCAGTTTCAGTTTCGAACAAAATTATTTTGCCTAGTCCAACAAGATTAAATTTATATCCAACAAAATTTTAGATCTTTCAACAAAATCGTTCTTTCCGTGTCGTAAATTTAAAGTCATTTTGTATGTGAAAGTTTTATTTTAAGTGAGGATAGATACGTTGAAAAGAATGATTTTATTAAAATATCTAAACATTTAGAGATATATGTAAATTTGGAAATAATTTTATTGAACTATCAAATTTGTGTAGAAAACTTAAGCATGATTAAGAGTGCTACAAAAATTTTAATTTTCTAGCAATCGGTTTGTGCGTCTTACATAATTATTTTGATAGTCCTACAAAATTTATTTTCAAATCTGTATTTAGTTAAATTTTTAGATACTTCAGGATCTTTCCGTGAAGCAGTTATTAGCGAGGTCTTAGTTACCAATTTCACAAAAGTTACTTTACAACCTTCTTTCCTATTTTAGACATTATAGTTGAACGAATTAATCTGCTTTCAATATTAGATCAACTAGATAATACATTGTTGTGTGCAAGTTACGTGTAATATTAATGTTCGCAAATCACGCGCTATAATGGCACAAATAGTGATGCTAGTGCAAGTACGCATCGTAACGCATTACAAATACGAATTAGCTCGACTGGCGTTGTTAGCGCCAAAATGTAATCCGTATTTGCGGTGTTATCGGTCGTCACCGATTTATGTTATCACAGCTAACAGTCATATTCCTCCAGTTTTGTCGGGAATGAAGAATGCTTGTATGTACGTCCTGTCAACAGAGCTGGCGAGTGTCTATATAAGTAAAATTTTGAAGCTGTTGACACGCGCCGTTTTGTTTATTGCTAATTACGCGTGATATCTTGCGAAAACAATGTATTTGTTGATAATACACGAACCGATGTGAATCATTACACTATCCATCGTTATGTGCTTCACGAAAGAGATGTATTTATTGAGGTAGTTATTGATTCTGCGCGTATATACATATAGTCAATCAAATGAGATTAACAAGAAGTCATTAAAACAGAATTTATTTAAATATGAAGGATATACATAAAAAGAAGGATTTCGCGTAATGAATTTAATCTTTTTCTCTTTTTTTTAAATTTTGATTATTTTAAGCGCGATCAGATAGCAAGCCAAAAATGAATATCCTAATAACCACACAATCCATTTAATCATTTCATTATCGAGTTACCTTAAAAATGACTGCATTAACTACGTCATTTATCTCTCTAGAATATTTACATCTCACATTCTGGCATGTAAAGACTCACGATTTTACTCCGTTCGACGATATCATGCACAAGTCTTTTTTTCTCTTTTCGCGTCGGCACTAATGGCGCGAAGTGTCGACATTAATATTTCATTAATATTTCTCTGGTATTCCTGGAAAAGCGCGACTCGGTACTGCGTTTTATTGATGCTGCGTCGTGTGCGTAGGATGTTTTTTTTTTAGGCTCGTCGCTCGAGTGACGAGAAGTACGAGCGAGAGGAAATTTCACGTCTCATCTCCGGAGACTGGTTGGGCCGGTGGTAAGTTAATTAAGTGCTAACAAGGAGAGAACCACGCAGTCCGCGCCAAGACGGAGTAAAATCGTATGGCAGCCTGGCTAAAAACTCGGACGTGCTATATTCATTCAATCGCCTCGTTTTGATCCTCGGAAAGTATTTTCGCCTTGTGAAACTTTCGAAACGTTTTTATTCTCGTAAAGTCCTCTAAAATAATGCTTGCCAACGTCTAAAATAATATTTACCATATCCTATATTATCATATCACATTACCTTGTAGTATAATTTTAAATATGTAATGGAATCGCATATTATGTTTATTTATAAAGATATATGTACCTTAAAGTATTTAATTTTTCATTACAATGTTATTTTTGTTCATACGTGATAATTGATTTTATATACCGTCTGAATTTCTGATGTAAATGAAACGAAACTAATTCACGATACGAAGCACACTCTTGTAGTTGTATAATGATAAATAAGACAAACATACGTGTGTCAATCGCGAGTGTACACAGATCTATTTTCTCGTATGCGCGGATGTATCAGATTCTAGTAGGTACATGAACCATCTCGAGATAGCGATGATTATTTTACTCGAGATTTCGCCAATATTTATTATTTATCTAAGATCCAACGCCGGGCACGTATAGAGAAAAAGAGGCGGAGAGTAACTCCGCCGCGCTGTTCTCATCGTTGAACGACACTCGACCTCTCATGGCCTCCCATCTCGTATCTGTCCGCGAGATTTCACGAATACCTTGAGTGCACGAGTTCCGGTCCCATCGGTCCTCAAAAGCAGTTCACGCTGTTTTACAATAATATAATTGACGAATGTATATATATGTCCTTAATTATAACGCGGTTATTTTACGGAAAATGGGAAGTACTCCTCCGGTCGCCGCAGAAGAGATATCCTTAAAAAATAACCCGAGAAAGAGAGAGAGAGATTTGCCACGTATAATAACACAAAATCTATTAAATTTTAAGGTTAAAAAAGATCAAAATACTGTATTTTTTAATATATAAAAATTTTTATCCCGCGAGATTTATTTTTGGTATGTTCAAAACTCTCCGAATAAAACTTAACGAACTATTTTAGACCTCTTATTTTTTCATTTTAATAATAAAGAGATTTCAATAATTATTTATGTAGCTTTTACTCAAAGAATATTTTTGACGTATTACTATAAATTTACGCAAAAACGTAACGTGAAGACAATGGCAAGTTAAGCAATAACACTTAATTAACGGTGAACACGACAGACGGAAGCACTTTGAGCTGTTCCTCAGCAATAGCAGTAGCGAGGTACCGTAGCCCACGGCATAGATCGAGCTAACCGGTTTTCGGATGGTAATGAAGTGGCCTCTGGACCAGAGAGCCTCGCATTCTCATGCGCAAGTCTCATCTGGTAGGTCATTCAAGGATCAAGCCAAGACGTTGTTCACAGACCGAGTGGACGAAGAGAGAATCTTTGAAATGATAAGACATTAGGATGTAGGAATTAAAAATGAGAAGAAAAGCAAATGGAAAGCAAAACGAAAGTTAAAAGCAGAAAATAAGAAATTTTATTATATAAAATAGCCGTTGCCAATGGAAAGAAAGTCAGTTCGCGACCGCGAAACTCTCGCCATGAATGACTCGCTAGTACGTGTACCTAACTCGAATCGCACGCTTTTGTTTTCAAGGAGTCGGCGATAATTCCACCATGAATTTTAATTCGACGCTGCTTGAAATGTTCATGAATTTTAATTTCCTTCTTGCTCTCGGATTCTCTACCAACCGTTTTCACCGACTCGCTCTTGCTCCTACAACGAAAGACGGCGTTCTTTTCTCTTATTTTCCTTGCATTTTTCCGATACGCCTTCTTCCCGGCTATCGTGAATTGCATGAGAAGGAAAGAAAGACCGAGCCAAACGGAGCCTAGGTAGAGATGTCTTTTTAAAACTTTGTAAATATTGTTAGCAACCCAAAGTTTGGAGATATAGATTGGTTGATAATGAGTAGGTATTTCTTAATCTAAGTTATTATTAAAACAGAAAGTCATATAAGATAAAAAGAAATACACATTTTTAATATTGAAAAAATTAAATCTAATTAAAAAATATACGATAATTTGTAACACTAGAAATCATGTCTAGAAAGAGATGCCATTTAGCTGTTTGATGTATTTTTATATAAATATAAAATGATGTTTAATAGAGAGAGAGAGACTTCTACCGATTGTAATTGAGATTCATCTCCTTCACTCACATTTCCCTGGAAATAAAATTTAATCCTCCCGCCAATGAAGATTATATCAAGCGAATGAAAAAAATCACTATCGCCTATCCCCAGGAAAACAATTGTCCAGATTGGTGGTCTTCGAGACGAGGGAGTTCGTGGGTCGCGTGCTGCCCCCCGGGGGCCGCAGCAGTTTCGGGGGTCCCGGATGCAGAAGCGACGCCAACTCGCCGCGATAGTCGACGAGCAAATCAGAGTCGGTAATCCTGAGCGACAGCGAGGCTTAGCACCCTTCCTGGAAATGGTACCGTCATGCAAGAGAGAACGAGACAAACAATCGAGGGGGGTGGTCGGATGCGTTAAATGTGCACCGACGACGTTAGGGTGTTTCATACCCCACTGGATCTCTCATTGTGCCCACTCGGTACCGATCATTGTGGTGAGAAAGAGAAAGAGACATCCCGTCGAAGAGGGAAGCTGGTTATTCTGTCTTCGGTACCCCCGATGCGATCAAGGGTCGCGAATAATGCCGGCTAAACGCTACATATTGCTCGGTTTACCCCCAATTTACCCGAGGATTTGAATAACGATTTATCGCCGGTTTCCTACAACGCGATATAGACACCCAGATATACAGGACAGTTCTGCGTGGATGTGACTGATAACGATCGATTATGAGGGTGTATGAAAGGTGGAACGTATAAATGATTTAATATTATAGTTTCTACAAGTGGTTGAATAAAAGAGGGCTGTAAGCTACAGTATAGCAAAACTAATGATGCATCGTTTTAATTAAACGTATTTTATATTCACATATTTTTATTGAATTAAAAAATTATTACTGTTGTTAATTAACATGAAATTAATATTGTTGCTGAAAACTTTACGACATACTGTCAACTATTTTTCAAAATATATAAATGCTATATTTTTATTATAACAGAATTAAATGAAACAGTTACATCTACTTGCATAATATTTTCGATTATTATAAAGTTACGCTGCTATATGCATATCCATTGCGCGCATACATAAGTCGTAACTAAATTAAAATATTCGTTGCTTTTATAAAATTACGGATTACGAGATGTGTGAATATGGAATACGTGTAGAAATAGTATTGATATGCAGCACTTTGGCGAAATTACAAAGTACAGGGAATTGCGCGTATATCGGGAGAAGATACAGGGACGCTCGTTGCGCGGCATAATGACAGCCGAAGTGTATCAATGGGACACTCCAGTTTCGATGTAAAACCGCAGCTTGGCGTGACACCGAATTACTTCCAGAGCTCTCGAGTGCCGAACTCCGGCGGGTCGTGTATGCGCGCGTTGTGCGTGACCCAGAGTGCAATGAAGAACGGAAGGAGGCGGACGTCCCACGTGGCGGGTTGAGGACCCTCGACGTCATCGCTACAGAGACGTTACTTCGATTTTCGATCACTCGAAACATTTCGAAAAGAGAGACGCGAATCTCACACTTAAGCGTCAATGAACAAATTTCGGACAAGGGTGGTTTTACCAGACACCTTTATAAGTATTTCTAATAAAACGATTATATACGTCGATTTCATTCTCTGTATATATAATCTTCAATTTAGCGGCGATTTAAAGCCGACGTATGTGAGTTGTTTACTAAAAATGAATAAGTAATTTTTTTTTCTCAAATCAGAATTTTTTATAAATAAATTTCGATAGAAATATAATATATAGTTGAAAGTACATAATAAATTATTATATTGATAATATACCATATGTGCAGCAATAAATGCGCTGCATACGTAAATTATCACGTAAACATTTCTTTGAACATTTTTTTTGGATTTATTATAACATTTTGTTTATTGATTTTTTTACAAAATTTTAGTAATACCGTTCATTATTCTTATACACCCATAAAAAAACAAGCTCTTTTTGTATAAGTAAATGTACTAATTGTAAGATTCATAAATCTATCATAAGAAAGTATAGTTTTTCTCTCAAAATTGTTGAAAAGAAAGTTTACTCATCACTGACGTTATCTTTTCTTTAAACTGAATTCCTAATAACAGGCAGGTATTCAATAGCACTAATATAAGTAAATAATCATAAATAACTTTTAGAGACTACTTTAATACATGTACATATTTTATAATATCTTAAAAAACAGAAAATAGAAATATTTTTATTATCTTGATTAGAGTATAATACAGCAATAAAAAGATTCCATGAGTCTGACGTAAGCATATCTCAAAAACTTCTTTTCCAAAGAGATTCGTGGGGAGAATCGCATTAGACTGGTAAATTCTGAATCTGCCTGCTCCTCTTTTTCACGTTCTTCGTGGATCCTCCCCTTTCACAGTCAAAAGGATCCCCACTAACTCCCGTGAAATTTTCAGCCGTCCCTTTAACTTACCCTTTACGTTCGTCCTTTCCTCCGGAGCAACCCCCTCGCCAATCTTCCTCCTTCGTTCTCTACGGTTTCTTCCTTGAACCCTCCGCTCTAAGGATGTCGGTTTTACTTCCAAGAGTAATATAACAAGAGCGTCTAAGGGCAGGGTGGGTAGAACGGAGCGCACAGACGAAGTTTTATTAATTTCGAAAGTTCCCAAACTGATAATTAGATCCCCGTGGACTCGGGCGCCAAAGGCGAAGGAACTTAATTTCCGAAACGACCGGCGGGGCGGTTTTCTGTTTGGCTTTTACGGCGTTCCACCGTGACGATCTTGTCATCGAGCAAGGATTACCATATTGTTGATTGAATCAAGTCAGCGATATTCGCCTATCTTTCAGTGAACTGTTATCAGTGTCGTTTTTATTAGTTTTCTTCTGAGAACTTCGCCAACTGTATTCTCGAATAATTTTTCCAGTTTAATTACGAGAAAATAAGTTGAAAATAGATTTATGGAGATTTTAAAAACAAAAATTGAATTTTTATACGCTGATTATTATCTTTGGGTTTAACTGATCTGTATATTAATCCTCAAATAATATGTAAAATAATTTTATATATAATAACAAACAATCCGTAAAAAAAGCTAAATAATTGTTTGTAAATCATACGAAATATTATCTGATCGAATAATTGTCCTGAAAATCTAAATTAAAATTTATATAAAATATAAAGATAAATAATCAATGGCATAAAAATATACTGTATACTTTGCTACCAGAGAGGATTGTAAATTTTGCAAGTGCCAGATATTAACGCTCTAACAAATATATTAAAAACATTAAAATTTAATTTAATATTTTGATTTGAACAGCGAAGAGAATTCCGTCGCTTTAATTCTCATTATACACACTCTTCGAGTCGTCGCGGCGAGATGTCATCGTCGTGATTCTCAAATCGACGACGTGCGGACGAGCATAATGCCGCGTACACGTGAGCACACGACGGGGCGTCTGTCTTTCTTTCACCCCCGTCCCGGTAGAGAACACAATCAGACGTAGCTGTATTCGGTACTGTGAATGTTGACTCGGAGCATATTTGTCTAGCAATGGAGGAGCGTAGCCTGCAGGGGGTCGGGGACGTGCGCGCGCGCGCGCGCGCGCGCGGGGCGGTTCAAATATTGTGTCGTTTCATTGAGCACACCGTGGCGCGATCAGAGTCGCATTATTTTGACTTTATAAAAAAAGGGAAAAACAGCGGCAATATCGATGTCAAAATGAACGGCCTTTTTTTATGTCCTCTTCCGCCCCCGTCGTCACTCCACTTTCCACACGTCCGTTTGCGGTTTTCGACGTTATTAGCACCGAATCTTCGTTCTCCCTGATGGTTTTTCCCGATATTGTCCATGAGGCGAATTTATTTTGTTATTCCCAACATTTACATTTTTCCATAAAAATAATACGGGAAAAATAACTATCGTTGTGATAATCGTAGCGAATAACACCGCGACATGAACCAATCACGTGAGTGAATTACTTGCAGAAAAATGAGTGTGTACAAATATTTAAGCGGGATGTGTATATAAATGAAACCTATTGCAATTGCGCTCGAAAATACATTTGATAAAAATAATTGTGTAATGTTACGTGTGGAAAGTTATCGTCTGATGGCTTGGAAAATTGCGACCACGAAATTGTGGTGCGACGTAATTTAAGTCACGCGTATTTTTAACCCCACGATGCACGAATAATATATGAACCACATTAATCTCGCGGGAAGTAATAAATCGAACATTAAATCGTATTTTGTTTTGGTTAATAGATTTCGACCGTAGGTCTTAAAAAAAAATATCTCGATCCTTAATTATATCGTATGCATCATTTGACAAACTTTAGGGATATTTTCGAAGTACAAACGTTTTATATAAGTTTTAATTTAAGCCCGTTTAAACATGATTGCATTGTTAGACTTAACCGAGCTGAACATCAAAATGACGTCAAAAGCATTTTAAATCAACCATTTACGATTCATTTTAATCTTATCTTGACGTTATCGTGATGTATTCTGCTTAAAAATACAAAATAATAAAATTTTCACTTTTATCTTTTAAATTTTAATTGTTTTTAAATATATTTTTTTATTTTTACATATCTTGTTGACTTTAATTGTTGGCCATTACGTGATTTTATTATTACATTAAATTACTATAAACTCGACTATAAATGTCTCAGATTTTTCATGATTCGCCGATCCAAGATAGAGTCGTTAGACTGCTTCGTCGTAGAGCCATAACGGAAGCTCGAATTAAGTCCCGCGAATAGGTACATACCGATTCGTTTCGGATCCTCAGCCGCGTGTAATCCTGGCGTTACGAACTTACGAGACACGGATTACATACCGCTACGCAAACCCATAACGTAAACCTGAATTTCGGGGGCGCTACCAAAACGGCGAAGAGGACGACGCCGCGGGTGAAACGGGGAGGCCCCTCTATAATAGGGTCCTGCGATTCTCAGCGACAGTAGCATGCCGCTAGTAGGTATATACGTATCTGCTTAAACACCACGTAGAGCGTAACACACGTAGTTCGTCCCGGGGAAAGGCGGAGCCAGACCTAGCCAACCAGAGACGAGAATTTCCATTTTAGCTCCTCTCGCAGGACCAAATGCACGCTGGGCACGCTTCCTGCTCCTCTCTGTAAAAGTCCTGCAGCTACCATAAATCCGTCACGGCTGCTTGCGCATTACGCTGCATCTCCCTGGATGCCGCGAGAATTTAGCCAGCAACTTTAAGAAAGAAGTATAGCTCTTTGCGCGATGGTCGAAGTATGTATAAGAATTTTGATTGATAGTTTAGAAAAATAATTTGTATATTTTTAAATGGACAGTTTGGAGTGAGAGTAATTAAATTAAGTAAATTACAGTTGTATATCAATGCAAATGAATTACTTTAAAATACACATATGTGTTAATTATGTAATTGTTATATTTAACTTGTAATTTATCGTATAACTAAATTAGGTAGAATTATAAAAATCCTACCATACGCGCTAATATTGTTTAAGATAGTTTTTTAAATTGATTTTGTTTAAAGTTTTTATATAATATTGATAATTAGCTTTATGCTAAAAGTTGCTACACAGCTTTACTCGAATGACTCGAACAGTTCGTATCATGTACAAAATGTCGGTACAGATTCACGTAGAAGGTAAATTCACGATGACATCGAATTTCCACAATTATGTAGCGTTTGAAGGCAATGTCGTGAATTCATGCTCGGCGAAGCGTACGCTTGCCTTCGCTTTCTGGACTCCACTTCTTGGCGTCTACTTGTGCTACCTTTTCCGATAAGAACCTCCGACATAGATCGTTCTGATGATTCGCTCACTGCGCTGATGCCGAGTTTTCGCGTCTCCTGAGAGTTCCGACATTTTATGCAACTAGAAATAAAATGGAAGGAAAAGAAATATTTTGCGTAGAATCCGTAAAATTCGATCTTTTCATAAATTCAATATGGCAAACGATGGAAGCTAACTTTAAAAGAAGCAGTAAAGTATTAGTTAATTAGAAACAGATTATTTTAAAATTATAATGATAAATTAATTGATATCTATTAGAAGAATCCTTATTAGTATATTAAATGTTTTAAATATTTTTCTCTTAATTTGTTTATAATAAAAAGAATTCACGCAAAATTTTAATCTTCACTTTGAGAAAGATTAAAATTAGAAAATATTTTTTCTGCATACTTTTATTTCAATAACGCAAATATTTTCATGCATCTTTCTTTATGTTATAATTTATTATATTTTAATTTACACTACTGTTTATATAAAAATCTGCGACGCATGACGTGCAAGCAAAAAAAATTAATTTAATGCTTTAATGCATTAATGCTTTGAAACTAAAATACAGATTGTTGCAAAGTGAGATTTTTTTAAATTAAAACTTATTTTTAATCGTCGTATAAAACTAACTGTTAAAACAGTTAGCTTTATGCGGCTTTAATAGTCGCATAAAATTTACTGTTAAAATTTCATAGAGAAATCATAAGTTTAATAAGGAAAGAAAAATTATTCAGTAAATCTAAATATTTCTAAAATGTTAGAGAAATAGAATCACCAAAAATTTCTTTTCTGACACATAATATTGCTACAATTTTTCACAGTTTTGTGTTCCCTCTCCCCGGATTCTCTTTCCGGTGTGAGTTAATCCACGTTTTATCGAGTTTGAGATACTGGATATTTTCGAGAAAATCCGACTGCGCTTTCCGAAAGGCGTACGACTGCATTATCATCCGGCACAAGCCGGGGTTCGTAACATTAAGACTCGTGGATGAAGGGGCCCAATCTCGCGCAAAAACCAACCGGCAGCTGAGTGTACACAGGGGCCCGTTCTGGCGTTCTGCCTCCCTTTTGCTCCCAGGACGATTCGGGTTCTAGCCCGGACTCGTCGTCGGCGTCGTTCTCGTATCCCTGTACATATGTCGGCGCACCTCGGACCTATGCAAACAGCTGGTATTCATCGGCCAGCACGTATATATCGGCGCACCGTCGCGCATCGTCCCGAGAGCGCATGATTTAATGGGAAACATTGAAGCTGCGCTGTGAATAATCGTCATGATGTTGTGCTTTCGTACCGAAAGCTATCGTCTTCCGCGAGAGCTTTCTTTCGTGGCGTTTTCTAGGATAAACTAGATAATCTTGGAACCCTGACACATTGACAATACTGTTATTACATAGAAATTGAAATTAAAAAATAACATGACATATTTTTGATCATGTTATTTATAAAATTGTGTAAAATTGCTCTTAAATAATATCTATAATAATAATTTTTTGTGGTTTAGTTTAATTAAGCATATTTAGTCCTTCGGTGATACCCTATATTATTTTGTCACTATATTGGATATTGTGAAAAATATCGCTTAAAAACGAACATGTTGTTTTGAGCATACAATTTTTCGAAACATCAAGTATTTGTAATTGTGGCATCGAAGAATTACATCAATTTATAGAGAAAATGCTGCATTTTTAAGTTGTCATTGAGGTAATTATACTATAATTACACGAAATTGAGGTAATTATACTATAATTACATGAAATATAAAATTAGTTATTTTTTGTGTGTGTAATAGGATAAAACAAAATGTTCAGCAAAATTTAAAATTTGATATAAGTTAATTAATTCGACTTAAATTAATTTAAATTTCACTAAAAATATCTTTTATATAACTGCCACCAGATTGCATTATTTTTATTGTAAACTGATCTGTATATAAGCTCAGTAACTAAATCAAAGGTAAAAAATTGTTGAAAGTAAGCACGTTATAAACCTACATTCTGATCAACCCTCTCACGAACGCGCGGAGCGGACGTAAATTTCGGTTGGGAACTCAACAGCAATATTTCATGGCGCTTTGCTGCGATGCGGGATAAAGCTCCGCTTTTCGGGGTTGTAGGGACAGAGGAGCGTAGAGTGGATCCGGGATACGGAGGGTAACAGGGGACGCTGTGCGCGGCTATAGCTTGTAAGTGAATTTTATTGCGCGATTATATTGAATCCCTCCGAGCCACCAGCTACTGTCAAGCCACCCCCTCACTTTTACAACCCCTGGAGAGGTTTCTGGTACGGTGCTCAAACATCCAGCACGTTAATTCGAAATTCGTCTGCGTCACTTCCTTGCACCGACATAAGACGGTGTTTTACTTCTTCCTTGTGTTACTGGTTACGCGGTCGCTAAGAGATGCGTTTCGCAGACTTTGCTGGGTTAAAGTGGAGATAAAATCATACCGTGTTGAAGGTATACGAAGTTAGTTAATTAGATCGTCGGATATATTAGTTGAAATTTATGAATTGCAGTAGTAGAAAATGCAGTGTTACAATAATATTTATTATTACGCTATACAAGTTTACATTAATGCTTGTCATTATTATATTATGTTATTTTATTTTTTAACAAAAGAAAAAATCAACTTTTACGAATTCAACTCGTGAATATTGATTTTTTCTTTTGTTAAAAAATTGCAACTTGATATTTAAACTTCTTTATAAAATGTATAGCAGTATAATTATTAATATTTATATTTTAAAAATAAAAATATTTTTATTTAAAAAATAAAAACATTGAATGAACTGTTAATACTGGCTGCAGGATGATATTTGTTGTTATGTAACCGTTTTAGAAAGATATATAATAATTTTCGCGAAAAAACATGAACTATAGCCAAAACACCGTTATGAAAGTAACCGCGGCATGTTGTTTTGAGCATACCTCGAGACTTTATTTCAATGGTGAGCAATGCTTTTGCGCCTCGGGGGCGCTTTGCGATAGTCGACATCAACGGATACCAAATCGAAATCTCTGCCCATAGGGTTGTTTGCACGTTGGATCACGACCTCCATGGCAAAATTCACCATGGCTAAACCCCGGCATTCCCAGCGGCACATGGCTCCTTATCGTCACAGAGATTTCTCCTTCACGAGCGAGCGCACTTCTTGCGATTCGCCTTCCCTTCCGGCAAACACGCCGCACAATTTCCGCGCACGTTGTAATTTAGTAAAGAACCAGGTTGTGTAATACACTGTGTACATATCTAATATTAATTCTTCAGCGTTATGCAGGGTGAATCAAAATTTACACGAATTTTGTACGGAATTCTTCGATCAATTTGGAATCCATTTTTGTTTAACAAAATTTTCTTTAGAGAACATTTCTTCTTACAATTCTCTTTTTAATATCCAATGTTTCGATTTTTTCATTAAGTTTAAAGTTGAAATTTTTTCCATTTCATTATTTATAACGAATTAAGGAATAAGTTTTTGTTATTCATTTGTTAACAATTAAATTTATAAAAAAGGAATTTTTTAAATATTTTCAACGTTTTTGATAAAGAAAAAGTCTCTTTCTTCCAATACGTGAAAAATATTTCAAGCAAAAGACGAAATCGTGTAATATCGCCTCGCGGTTATTTTGAAGACTGAATTTGTCATATCGGAATTAAAACTCGGGAAGGGGTTGTCAGAGAATTAATTCATCCCGCCTCCCGTTTCGCTTTGTACTGTCCCATCTTCTGGGGAGTAACCGGCTTCTGCTGTTGCTGCCTCTTTCAAGAAAGACCAATAAAATTGTCGCAGAGAAAGCTTATTCCTTCCATCCTCCGGAATGAAGCGGCATTCCTTGCTAAACTTCCAGCTCTTTTGACGGATTGCTCTACCAAAGTGAAGTGATATACTTATTTCGTTTGTGATTTATATATCCCAAATTTTCTTCTTTTTTCTTCTTCTTTAGCTCACGAGTTTCAACCTCTAAACGGTGACTCAGTAATTATATAATCCAGCTGGTTTTTCAGGAAGGGATTCTGAATTTTGTGATCAACTTTTGTACCATTTCATATTTACGTACGTATATCTGTCTTTTTGTATTATGATTGTTAAGGGAATTCTCATATGTACATCCACCGTCATTTGCTTTAGGTGAGTTCGCTTCTTAATCATTTATAGTCTGTATCTTCTTTATGTCTCTTCATGTAGTCTAAATCTTTTTAGCAAAAACAATTTTTTTGCTGCAAAGCCAAAAGTCACATTTTTGAATAAAATATGATTATCATACAGTACCGTTTCTATATAACATTTCTGTATTATATTTCAATTTTTCTTTTAATTCTTCATATTTCTTTTTTGCATTTCTAATTGAGATCTACAATTTAATGTTGTTAATACTGACATTAATTATTATTGATAAAAATATATTATTGATAAAAATAATAGCATATAATTGTGTGTGTATGCGGCGTATTTACGATCTTCTTGACGTCAAGTCTACATTAAAATCACGACATTGATGGTCGTATTTAAATGCAGCAGATCGGATGTGCGATTATAGTTCCGTATGATTTTTAATAAACACCGATCAGACAGCCAGATGTATCGTACGGTGCTTGACTCGATCCGATACGAAGGGCCACTCGTTCGGTTTATGGTTGGTGCCACTTGTGACGCACAAAACTGACGGATGGACAGACGTGCACTGTGCGTCGAACACATATTACTTGCGGGAGCGTACCGAACAAAGCTGCGCCATTGTTTCGTGCCGTCAATAATCCACTTGCCGCGACTTGGAGGACTCGAGCGCACGGTACGGGGGCGGCACAATTGGAAAAAGGCACGGAAGAACCCGGGAAACCAGGGCGCCCACCCTCCGCGAAGAAGAAAAGGGAAGACAAATCGTCGGGGTTTTGAAGCCAACCGTTCATTTAAGGATTGCGGTGCTCCTCGAATATTGTTGTCGCATTTTTATTCGACCTATGATAGTTTTTTGCATGGGATTGTGAAACGCACTAATTATTGGTGTATGCAACACTTTCAGGATAAAATACTTACATTTGTATTATTAATTTATTACATTTATCTTTGTAACTGAGCCTTTACGCAAATGTTATTCATATTTCTTTGTAGTTTTAATAATAGATAATAATTACATTTTTTTTTTGGACAATAGTTTTTAAGATAGAGAAATTAAAAATTATAAAATATAGCAATATTACACAGTACAACACACATTCCTTCCCATGAAAAAATCAAAGAGATTCTGAAACTAGATGAAAAAAAAAATACCCGTGTTTCGGCGTTTTATCAGATCAAGTCGTTAACGTTTTTTATGCAGCCATTTATCATATTTGTTTCATATTAGCTTTTTACAATTGTTTTAAATTATATAATAATTTTTTCAAATAAATAATTGAAGTTTTGCATGTAAAATTGTGCGATGAGTCCGAATACGAAAAAAAAAACTAAGAATTTTTTTTTTCATATATTTTCAAATTTTTGTATAAAATAATATGTATAAAAGTTATTTATTTTTAAAAATTATATAATTTTAATGATTTGATCTGGTAAAACGCCGAGACACGGGTATTTTTTTTTTACGTCTACTTTCACAATCTCTTTGATTTTTTCATGGGAGGAAAAAAAATGATTTTTGTCGTACTGTGTTATAGGCATGGATGTATAAATATGAAAATTACAATTTAACTGAACATTTATATTTTATTTTATATTCTCTACAGCATTTTTACCTGCTGTAAAAAATTCAAGTTACTTCACTTGACACTGCCAACGTTCATAATTATGAAAATAGAGTGTAGTTATAGTACCCTTTTAAAGGAGTCGATGTTTCCGCACCAATTTTCTTGGAAAGAACTTCTCGGAAAAATTGAGAGAAATCCTCGATCTTCCAGTTCCATGCAGAAAACTTCACGGGCTACTCAACGGGACGGAAAGTAGTAATTTAGACCTAATATTTAACAATCTGCGCAAATATATTTTACTAGCTCTGCTAATACAATAAGGTCATCGTTTTCTTTTGCTCTCAATGCTACTATGTAACATTTAGTTGGCAAAACGAAAGAACGAAATTGGAAACAGTGACTTTTGGCACATCGATTTGCGTAGAAAAATATTTTTATCCCTTGTAATTATTTGAGATTAGAAGTATACTTTATATTAGGTACATCTTAGTTGTGTTTAAGAAAACTTGCAATTTATATTATACATAATCGTATGTACTAATGATCTGTTATTTAAAAACTAAAAAAAGTCATTACTATAAGTTTCCTCATAAAATCTGTAATTCGAAGTATATTCGATCAATTTTGAACATTTTACAGAAATCGCGAACACTATAATTGCTCACTAATAACGAGAGATCTCTGCTTTCACGGCAAAACGCCGGGAATTAATCCGTTTGTTTTTCGAGACGTCCAATCGCCAAAATGATAAGCAAACAACCAGAGCGCGCGTCGAATTCCCGCCGCATCCTGGATATCGGCATTGCCATCATGGCAGGAAGAGGATCCGGAGCGTCAGCAATCGAATGATTAAAGACGGCTTCACTTCGGTTACTCTGCCTTGATAGGGCGAAACTCCCGACGGAAATCAGAATCGCCGGCCATCCTGGCGGATTCCCTCTTTCTAGACACCAAGATTTCTCTTCGTTTTCATCCCTCTCTTCCCTCGTGTCTTTCCCTTCTCACTCTGACTTAAGCCTCATCCCCCTCTTTGCTAGAACCATCCCCCGAGTTGCCCAGCCATCCAAGCTCGAGCTCCTTCTAAACTCTCTGCATCCCTCTCGGCAAACAGCGGGCTGCTCCAAGTATCGGAACAGAGCTCTGAAGTATGTGTACATATATATACATATGTGCAAATATATATTATATATAGATACACATATATGTACCTATATATATTTTTTTATATAAAACATGCGTGTGCGTATTGGGGATGAGCGCTCTGCGCTTGGGCGAAGAGAAATATCGATTTATATATAAAAGCTCGCCAGCAAGAGTATACAAATCAGTACATGCTTTCATCTCTTGCATATTACATAGAAAATGATAATCAATGATAATTACCGCCAATAACGTGTAACATTTACATATATAACGTAAGATTTTTTAATTCTGTACGGAATATAAGAGATCAAACGGGATACTATATACGTATATAGAACAGTATAAGATGAAAAAAAAATCTCTTGGAAGAAATTAAACATTATTTGTAATTTCAAATATTTTATTGTATAAATATGTATTTATGCAACGAAGCTTGTCATTCGTAATAGATGCATCAAACTTCAGTGAATTTTGGCATTTTACATTCTTCGAGATTGGTATTATGAATCGGTAGGTTATGTCCGGTTATAACGAATATTCTCGTAATAAATCACACTTTAACAAGAATGGTGCGTCGATCTGCGTTGGTTTACGATCTGCTTCGTACCGAGCAGCCACCCGATGGCTTTTCTAAGAAGGAGATACTGACGCACATCAGCGACAAATATGACATAGCGGTCGGTAAGGCTCTTCGGAGAGACATCACCGTCGCTTTACGTCGTGGTCTGGACTTCGGTATACTCGCTAAGAAGAGAAACAAATTCAGGTGCCTTTTCCTCGGAAAGCTCTTTTAGTAAATAACTTAAGGTTCTCCAGAAAAATCTCCGAGCGAAATTTATATAACTGCTTCTGCAAAAGAGAGAGAGGAGAGGGGGGGGAGGAGAGAGGGAGAGAGAGAGAGAGAGAGAGAGAGAGAGAGAGAGAGAGAGAGAGAGAGAGAGAGAACATCTTCCTTCTCGATAAATCTTCCCTAGTTATTATTTATTTTAGTAAGCTATAAATTCCAATAATGTTGCAAAAAATATCGTACTATTATGATTAAAAAAAATATAATTAGAAATCATATAAAAATAATACTTTGTAGGATAATAATGTATAAAGTATCTTTGCAAAATTAAAAGTAAAATTAAAAATAAAATTTTAAAACTATTATATAAATTATAAATAGATACCATCTTTTTTGTGCAACAAATATCTTAACATCTATACAAAAGTTTATAATTTCGAAGAATCCAGCAATTATCTCTCTTCAGTATCTCTCTTCAGTATTTTATAAATATATAGCACGTATATATGTACAGTATTTTGGCAGGTTTAATCCTGACTTTTATCAAACTACAAATTCAAGACGCAATTTACTATCAGCAACTACTAGAAAGAATATGAATACGAAAAAGAAGAAGAGGAACAGTAAGAAGAAAACAACTGGCAAATCGAATGTAACTAAAGAACGGCGACAGCAACGAAGACGATCTTCGAATCGTGGAAGAAGTAGAGATCGTAAACAATCAAACCCGGTACCACAACCTAAATTGCCCAGACCGCCTTCGTGGTCACCGAAAAGACGACTCCTTATCGAGGAGCCTATACCGAAGGTCAAACATTTCTAAATCAGAATAGATCTCTTCATTTATAATTTTTATTAAATTACGAATATTCAATATTCGTTTAGATAAATACGAAATTGGCTATCATAAAAATAAATTGATACAATCGCGTTAAATATGTTCATATACTATATAATATAATTTTATATACAATTTTTATTGTTAATGCTATGTATTTGTGAGTACATTTACACGCATCGTAAACCATGAAAAATAATTTGTCGTAATATAAATAAATTCTCTTTTTGTTTATGTTTTACTAAGCTTTTGTTAAAAAAATTGTTATTATGTTACTTTTATTGTCTCTAGTTTTGAATTATTCTTTATATTAATACTTGGAAGATAAAAAGAAGAATGAAGACAAATGAAAAAAATTCAGGTGAAATACAATGATGTATTTGCGATAATACCTGCATTATGAAATAGCTTTTAGTCCCACGCAATTAGTCATGCTGACTTTGAATTCTTTGGTGAATTCAGTAATGCATTGCGAAAGTAACCAGATTGAAGACGTGCGTCGGTGTGAACAACCCCGAGAATCTTGCCGAGGAACTCTGGCCAGTTTACGTCTTTTCAAGCCGGTCCAATGCACTGGCCATGGCTAATCGACGGACAAATCGATCCACCATAGCTTCAAAGATCCTCGCGGTACGCGGGTGCAGTTCCTTCTCGGATCATCCCACAAGATTACGAGGATCCGGGATCTTGGATTAGTCGCATCGTTTGAAGCAGTTTCGTTTAACAGGATCGCGATCTCGGTCGGCGGAAGATTAATTTCATGGGAACAGATTTGTCGATCTCAAAAGTATCGAGATAGATGATTTCCCGTTAATTGTATTTAACATTTCGATCATTCGCGAAAGGCCGAGAAGATTTTCTATCAACATCCGGTTTCTTTTGATTTTTCGTTATGATAATGTCTGAGATAAAAAAATTTACAGGAAGGAACAATTTTGAAGTATCGAAAAATTTAACTGGATACCGATCTGAAAATAATTTTTTTGGATTATTAAAATAATTACGTGAGAATCTCAAACATGATAAACGATCCTACAAGCAGTTTTTATAGTCATCAGTTTAAATGTCCTACATAATTATATTGATGGTTCAATAAAATATTTTTAGATATTCTATATATTTGGTTAAATTTTTAGAAACTTTAGAAAATTATCTTTTCCGTGCAATAATGTGCATAAATAATTTTCTTTCTTTGTTATTTACTAATACACTAAAAATGTAATGTCATGCGAAAAGAACGTTTGCTGAAATATTAAAAAATTTAGTTAGATGTAGATCTGAAAATACATTATGTTGAACTGCCAAAAAATAATTATAGGACGCTTAAATTGATAAAATAACAAAAATTTTTTGCAGCATTGCTCATGTTTGAGTTTCCTACACATATTTATTTTAATAGTCCAACATTATTTTCAGTTCTATATGTTCTACATTTTTAAATCTACAATCTACATTTTTAAATAGTAGAATACTATAATAGAATCATTCTTTCCGTATGCATAATTGTATTCTTACAGATGTTATAATTGCGATAAGTGTCATTTTTTAGATTATTATTCTTAATTATTCCAGAGAGCTTTATACTAATTGTTTCCAATGTAATCATTGCAGTTCACGCTCCGATTTCTGTTTGTGCTACACGCCCGTGAATGCAGCTCGCGTTTGGCGTCCGACTTGTCAGTAAGTAATTAGCTACTATAATTTCTCGCGTCCGCCTAATGCCGTCGGCTCATAGAATAGCAACCCCCAATGGCGATAAATATTTCACCTAGCATACACTGGGTTCTCGTAAAGAGCTGCTGCATTGTGTGACGCAACAATGAGCGGGTATATCGTAAGCATCGACAGCAACGTGCTCTTTTGTCCGCAAATTACACGTTGCGTAATATACAACGGTAGGCGTGGGCCACACTCGGGCCTCTTCTGTTCGGACCCCTATCGGATTAAGGGTGGCGGGGCGAATTCGTAAAATCGTAAAGATGACCAACATATGTTCGACGACTGTCCTAACTAATCAATTAGTGATCGGACAATCACACGGTTCGACGTGCGTCGCTTTCGATTGAGGGTCTCGACAGGAAGGAAACGGTTTTCCGATCCATTCCGTCGCTGGCCTTACGTGTGATTCTGATTTTTCCCAGGATTAATTTCGTAATCTTTTACGAGGATTATGAGATTCTCCGAGAATTAAATTGAAATTCTGCGCAAGTTATTAACTCCTTTCGCTTGAGAGGAATATCATTAAATACATATAATCCACTTTTAATTCTAATGAAAAAGATTAATAATGTAAAAAATATGCTTATATATTAATTAATTTATGATAATTAATTTTTAATAATTAAATAAAATGAATAAACACACTTCAGATTTGAAATTAGGTAAATTTTCATAACACTGTATTATATTTATATTGATCGGAGCTATTCCTAATGTTGCGCGTACTACAAATAAGTCAATAAAATTCAATAGCAAGAATATGGAGATAAATGAACAAAATTCGACACGGCAATGAGGTTAACAACCCCGTATCTCATAATCACGCGACCGACGTGAGGAAAGGTGTCCACGCAGTTAGACATAAAGGACATCGATACCTCGCATCTGCTCTCCATTATTTTTTTTTTCACCTTCGTATCGGCCTGTTATAACTATTTCAATGAACAAGTGCATTCTGAATGGGGGGAAAGGAACCGAACTCGAAACGATGGAATGCGGTCTTTATATCGTTGTGCATTGTCCACCAATCAGTCGTCATTTAGCTCACTTTTCGCCGAAAGAACAGTTTTTTCGAGAGTTAGGCCCGTGTCATGCGAGACCTCCCGCGTGCGTATAGAAATAATCCTCGTTGTTCTCCTTCGGTGCACGCTGCATTTTCGATACCGCGCCGTCAGAAAAATGGTACACGCGTATAGGTGCATCGCGGTGCGTTTCGTATGTCCGGACGCGTGCCGCAGGTGTTCTCGATTCTTATCGAAATGCTCGCGACTGTTCTTCATCGCGGCGCTCGCGTGGGTCGACTTCCGACACGTGTCACGAGACAGTGTCCACTTCCGGCGTGCAGGGTGACGAGCGGTCGTCAGCGTAGGTTGTTTCCAGTTGCTTTGTATTTCATTATATTTCATATTGAGAAATAAAGTACTTATAGCAACTTTCAAGCATGTAAATGAAAAACAAGTTACATAAAATAAAAGATGCATGTGTTATATTAATTTACACGGCACATTTTATGCAAAATTATCGTAAAATTCCCGAAATTAATTCTTCTACTGTTCCGTGTTAACGTCTATTTGTTGGGAGCTTAACGAAACAGTGACGAAAGATTGTTGATCGTAAAGACTGATAATTGCTGTACTAAAGTCACCGTATACGTGTCGCAATGGGTCAGTTGAGGATCGAATGAACGTTAAGAGTCATGCAACAAAGAACAGGCCCATGTCGTTTCAAATGTCGTACCAATTAGGAGGCCCATTGTTACGCGGGGTCGGTTCATCCTATTGGCGTCAACACGTGATATACACTGCGAGATATATTGCTGCCCTCCTTTTGGGACCTACGTGCACGCGCGCGCGTCACGTCCCATGAGTCATCTCACGGCTTTTAATCGGGCCTCGTTAACGTGAATAAACGCCATGCGAGTCTACGCAAACTCATCGGCATCGTTAGCATCCACGACGAGTAAATATCGAAGCGCCAGCCTGAAATCGGAATCAGAATGTGCGAATCGCTGCCCGCGAGTTAAGAGTTTCGGCGCGCGTTACGCATTCTGGCTAATACACGATGAACGACCGGTTGTTGAATGAATGATCATTGAACACCGATGTTAATAATTAATTTGCCGTATAAGAAGCAGAGGAAGAGGAATTAAAATCATATTTATGGTAGCAAATGATATAATTGAGAATTATGTTAGTGTTATATAAAAATACATGGAAAGGATTTTGATGAAGTATCTAAAAATCGTTAGACACAAATCTAAAAATAATTTTGTTGGCTCGTCAAAATAATTATGTAGGAAACTCATGTATGATAAGAGTAATGCTGCAAATATGTTGATGTTCTAGTAATCAGCTTGAGCGTCTTACATAATTATTTTGATGGTCCAAACAAAATTATTTTCAAATCTGTATCTATATATAGCTGAATATTTAGATATCTCAATAAAATCGTTCTTTGTGTATGTATGTGATCCGTGTAAAAATTTATTTGATTATGTAAGACGTATTTTCTGAAGCTTATTTTTATAATCCTGAGAAAGATAATATAAAAAACTATATATAAAGACAACATAAAGAACAGGCAATAAGTTATCTGAAAATATCTTTTAAATGAATAACTGAGCTGCACAAAAATTATAATATATTTTAACTGTTTGATAGTGAATTCAATAACAACGTATTTCTTAAGACGGGCTTCACATCCAAAATGACATTATCTTTATGTTATCGTATCAAAGATTAGTCTTAGTAGTCATATGTTTGTTCTGTACGTGTACCATGGAACTTTCTCTGCATATCTTTCTTTGACCCTCTACTGAACTTCCTATTTCTCTTCTACCTTCCCTTAAAGAACTTTCACAATGGTTTCTCGTAAAATCACAATGTGAAAAGCTTTTACTAGAATAGACTCTTTCACGACTTTTTATTTTCTATTCTTATATTACTTAACTTATATATTATTACTTTTTTAATGAATTCTCGCTAATCGTTTATTAGAATTAAAATTTTTGTTTAATAAAAACAACAATATTTTTAATTTGCTATGATACTTATGAGATATGTGATTAAAAGAATATAAGCACGTTGAACTTGGTAAAATTATTTGCAATTCAAATAATAAATAATATTTAACAACAATATATTTAAATATTTAAATTGTACTTTCTTGTAGGTATATTTTATTAAAACATTAGATAGACTTGATAAATCATTATTTAATATATATCGATTGTTATAATTTATAATATTATTAAAATAGTAAAAACGTGACTCGGATGTAAAATAATAAAAGAAAGATGTCACAATGTGTGTTGCGTTATAGCTGTTACCGAAACCAAGGCTGAAGAAGGCTATCTTAGAAGATTTCTCAGTGCTGAGAAGGCGATAACGCGGGCCTGAATAAACAGTAACGCCTTTACTTACCTTAGGATGTGGGATAACACCAATTGGTGGTGAGTGGAACATATATCTCTGGGATATTAGCTACGTGTTAGCAATATTAACCGCTTCAATAAATCATGTATTCAACCGGTTATAAACGGTGGCAAGCGTTATATAATGTAACAGCCAATGATAACTATATAATTAGATGCTATCTATAATTACATTACCATGCATATATGAAAGAGGTCTTAAATAATCAAGTGAAAAGCAAAATTCAATTTCTAAGTTTTATTTTAGTAATTTTGAAGAACAGCAATATAAATATAATTAATAGTATTTTATTTATATCATCTTTAAGTAAATACCCAAGATTTAAATATCTGCTTAAAGAAAGATACATATTCTGTGAATTTGTTTCTTCTTCATTATACACATTTCTATTTCTTATTTTTCTATATCAGATTAGATTAATTAGGTTATAAATTCGTATCGGTTCTCCATCTATAAATCTTCTCATTTGAAGGTAGCTAATTATTCTTGTAAAGAGATGTTTCTCTAACTGTAATAATTCTATGGAACGCGTGGAGCAAGGTTGAGGAAACGATTGGCTGGCATCTCATTCTCAGTTATATTGGCGAAAATGATACGCGGTGTGCACGATGAAAGATGGTGAAGTATCCTATGTTAGAGTATGAGAGAAAGAGAATGTACGCGCGCCCAGAAGAGCGAGATGACAAGGAGGTGTAGAGAAAGAGAAAGAGCGACACGGATCAAGGATAGTCTTTGCCAAATACCAATATTTGCGACCGCCCTGTTGGTACCCCTGCTCGACTCGACCTAACCCGACTTAACTCAACCGATCCGGCCGCAACTCACCTCCCGTTTACCCCCTTCTACCACCCCCTCTTCTTCCCTCCTCCACCTCCTCCTCATCGCCTGTTCACAAGCTGCCTGTGGAATTGGGAACCGCCTGACGCGCCGCGACCTTCAAAAATTGTTCAGTCTTGGTTATCATGAGGAAGATAACTCAAAGAGAGTACAAACTAACGGTCGCAACGTAATCTTCATATGAAGAACCTGTCTTTAATATGCCGTTCTTCAAACTGCATTCTTCACTCATTCAGTATTCTCTTTCTTTAACTTTTCAGCCATTTTTTCTTCTTAACTCAATCAGGCTAAGTTCTATGACGGACACGTGTGTGAGACATAGAGATCTAAAAACTGCGCTTATGGAATTTAAAGAATTTTTCTTAGATAACAAGTTAAAAGTGTTACAACTACTAAATGTCCTGAAAGAACTGATGTTCTTTTCATTCTCGTTTAATCATCGTTATCATAAAGTGATGATATTTTTCGACTTGAGTTAGAAGATGATCTGGAGAATGGATAAGCCAAAAGTATAAATACATACACTTTTGGCTTACATGATCGTTATATGATCGTGCAGATTTATCCCGGTATAATCGGTTCTCCGTCTAAACATCATGTAGCGAGCTGCGAAATTGTCAGCTCATACAACGGCGACAACCCAGATTGATTTCGGGCGTGTGCCGAATAGTACCCTGGCCTCGATTGGCTTTTCGCCCGCGGGCAACCAGGCGGAGAGTAGTGCCGGTCATATTACGTGGTGTGTCGCGACGGTCGGCGGTGCGGGCATCGAGCGTGGGTCGCGTCCGATGCAATAAATAATAATTAGGCGCTAATTAGCGGCGGCCATGTTGGCCGCCGGCAGTTGTTGGCGAGCCGCGGCAAGCGAGCGCCGCCGGGGAGGATAGGAAGAGGTTGGGGTGAGAGGGAGGCAGAGAGGGAACGGGACGGCTGATGCGGCGAGGGTGGGCGAGGGTGGTTGCTCCCTGCGAGCGGAGGTAGGAAGGGAGGAAAGGGGGTTGGAAACGGGCGGTTTAATCACGTCACACACCGACGCGGTACATTGCCGCCCCGATAGTGGCTCTCGCGTACCCCGAAGCACACGCCGACATCTATGCGTGCCTGTATCCGAGCGTACGTCGAGGTGTGCGTTTGTGAGAATGTGCGCGAGCGCGCTTGCTTGTTCCGGACATGTTGACGATGTAGGGGCTAGCCTGTGCGGCCGTACGATAATACAACGAGCACGAGGGCGGATAGTGGAATTGGGGGTAGCGGCAGAGGGAAAGAGAGAGAGAGAGAAAGTGAGAGAGGGCGACAGAGCGCGCGCGCGCGGGCGTGCGAGAGAGAGAGAGAGCGTGAGGGGGAGGGTGAAAGGGAGGGAGGGAATCTCGCAGGACGGTGGTATGCGGAGGAGAGAGAGAGAGAGAGAGAGAGTGGCGGGGTGAACGGGTGGAGAGTAGTGCGAGGTGGTCGATTTCACGCGGTCGATTGCTGGACCTGCAGCTCCACCCCCGTGGAGGCCGCTTTTGGCCATTCGCCGGCATACGCTCTCAACATCGTCTTGCCGCCTCGTGAAGATTGTCCGACGATTCTATGCGCGCGCGCGATGCCGATATGTTTAAGTAACGTATATATACTAATAAGAGGATCCGTTAATTATTGAATCTCTTCGAATCATGAAAACACAAGAAATTAAATACATTACAATCTTTAAGTGCTAATAATTTGTAAATAACAAAAATACAAGGAACTTGAAAAATATATAAGTATACACATCATATATATTCAAGCATATACATTGGTTATGATAATTCTATTTGATGTCGTGTTGTCATTGTTGAATTAACTTTTGATTTAATAAGAAGATTTTTCTCAGTGATAGAACATAGATGATGAATTCAATTTTGGAGCTTCAACGAAAACATAAAAGGAGTAGATTAAATTAATACATGTGAAATAAGAAATATCTTTGTTTTTCTGCGCAAAAAATAAGTTCAACAATAGATAGATCTTCTTAATGAAAATTAGTTTACATACCCATGACAATTAGCAATCTAAGTTTTTCAATACTATTTATATACTGTCTTTGCAAATAAAGCATTACGTTAACAAGATGATCGAATGTTAGGTATTGTTTGTCACTTGATATGCGCGGGACATATCTTCGTGCAATGCTGAAAGAATTGTTAAACCAACGCGAATGTTCCTGCTTTTACCTGTAAATCGTGTGAAACTTTCGTCGCCAGAGTTTCTGCAAATATTGAAATTGGTCGCGGTGCCTGATGCGTGTTGCATTCCCCTTAAAGGAAAGACTCGAGGTCTCACGTACGTCGCCATTTGCGCGAATCCGTTTCCTTGCCATTTGCGTCATCATGAAACGCCGACAATCTATTATACAAAAGAATAGATAAAGAGTAGAAAATTAAAATCAATTTGATACTTAGCTAATTGGTAAATTTATTGGTAATACATCATTGATAGGTATATTATTGCAGCGATTATACGATCAGTCAATTTAAATATTAATGAATTCTCACATTCCTGAGGACATAATCATCTCTTATTCCTCTTGGCATGTAAAGTGATTACTCGTTGTAAATCTAGCTTCAAATAGCCGAGCTCATTATGAATTTAAAACTCATCACACGTACCGAAAATCAACGAATGAACATTTTTATGAGCGGAAAACGTTTGTTAACGCGTCGACAATGAGGAAGGAGGGGAGCGAAGAGGTGGCGAGTGAATCGGTGGACTGAAAGGGAACCGGGGAGTGGCTACGGCCGCGTATCGTAATTCCGTCGCACATTACCATTTAGATTAGTTAGATTTGCAGGTAAACAGGACGCGCGCGGCGATCGCGGAGCACAAACACGAGCGCGCTTGCCGCCCCCGTTGACATTTTAATTTCATCGTGATAATTACTTTCAAACGGATGGCTTTTTAAGTAGATTAAAATATTCCCGTACCGCGCGCACGTCCACATTCGTATAATTAATGCACTTTCGGGCCGCGAGCGCGGTGACGGGGTGCGGATCGGGTGACAGTGGTTGAGGAAGCGGGGATGGCAGACGGGGGATTCGGGGTCAAACCAGGACCGGACGATATATTCGTCTGGCGATATATCGCCATTCGTTGGACGAGTTTTAACGACGGGCGCCACGTTTATACGCGCGAGTGATTTTAACTCGATTTTAATTCGGCGTCATACAGCCAGTTGCGCGAATTTCATTATCGTTGTTGCAGTCGCGAAATAAAGTCGTCGGGGCACGCCGATAAAACAACGACACCTCCACTGTTCATTGTATTTAGTTATTAGCAGATCTTATTTGTCAATTGCCGTGAAGAATACATAGAACGTGCAATTTATGTTAGACAGATTGTGGATATTGATATTTATTTTTATAAATTATTATGCTTACTCATATAGTTTAAGAAGAATTTTTACTAATATAACGTACAATTAACTGAATCTAATGACTGTAAAATTATTGTTGAAATGAAAAGCAGTAACTAGTCGAAACTTGTTTTGAGATAATATTTTTCATTCTTTTTAAATGGAACTATCATAAAGAGATCTTTTAAAGATTTTCGTTTTTAGGAAACATTGCGTTTTTAACGCGGAGCACTTAGTTAAAGTAGTGAGTATTAAGCCCTAGACATAATGTGAGGCAATAGCGACAAAAACCGCGATAGAAATAGCATAGAAATGAGCGATATATAATTGTCGCCTCCCGTTCCCGCACAATGCCGCGAAAGAAATAAAAATGCTAACCAATCTGATCTCGTATACAGACTGTAGTATGTTCTTGCATCTGCTTCAAGGTTATAACATATATAAGGCCCAGTTTCACAACTGACGGTTAATTCTTAACCGAGGTTCAACTTATTCATTATCTCTTTTCAATTCTAGAATTGGAAAAAGATGAGAAATAAGTTGAACCTCGGTTAAGAGTTAACCGTCAGTTGTGAAACTGGGCCTAAACAGAATGAAAAATCTGAACGCTGATTGGTAGGCTATAAGGCGATAGACACAGAATTTCAACTCGTCGGAAATTTATCTTTAGGCTATTGTCTTATTTCGTGTTCCTATGTGCATTGACATATGCATTACCCTATGTTTGATTTCTCTGTTCCTATCGCTATCGCTATTGCTATCGCTATTTCTATCGCTATCCTTGCCTTGCATTGTGTTTAGGGCTTCAGGCATCAAATCATGTGTGAAACGACCGATAGAAAATATGAGACAATTATTGCGTTTACCGATAAACAGTTTTGTTTATACAATCGGTGCTGTTTTCATACTCCAACGATCTCCATGCTCATCCACTGGGATTTGTATCTCCGTTTTTTTTATCGTTACTTTTTTTGCTTCGATAACTATGCAATGAAACGAACTATTGGGAAAGAGGGATGGGAAAGGGAGAGAAGGGAAAAAGGGAAAGCGAGAGAGAGAGAGAGAGAGAGAGAGAGAGAGAAGAGAGAGAGAGAGAGAAAGAGAGAGCGCGTTGTGTTTGATAAATATGTGTTTTTTATCATACGATCTTGTTAAAGAAGATCATTCAGTCAACGTCACACAAAATATTTAGATTATATAGAATATTAAAAGATGAGGAATATATAATATTTCTTTCGTTAACACATCAATTATAATTAATTTGGGACTATCATTTTCAACATTTTGATTATTACTGGGAGATCAAAGAATAGGTAAAAATATATACATTTTTGTTGAGATTTAATACTATAACAATAATTGTTAAAGCGATATAAATTTTCGCGAGAAATATTCACACACAATCTTAACGATTATCGTCGGCGATAAATTCTCATGATTCAAATCCAACAAATTGATGTCGATCGTGTGGTGGCTATTGTAGGGGGATGGTTTAAAGCCAAGACCCCTTCCCACCTTCTCCTAAGGGATATGGCAGAAGAGGTTTCGCGACAGACGGGCTGCAGCTCGAGTAAACAATGGCACCACCTCCTTCGAGCTAGGCGTAGGTGGATGGGCACGCGTGTGCACGCGCGCGCGTGTGCGTGAGGTGCTTATTGGGTCCGTCGGGGGTGGGGTGCGCAGAAACAACCCTCTGGCCAAACATCGCAACATCAATCAGCACCAGTCACTCGAGCGCGGACCATTGGCGCCAACATTGCGATATTGCCTGCATTTACATTTGACGAGGAAAAAGATAATGGTAGACGCGATAGTATTGCGCAATGGTGGACCAACGAGTGGCCAGATTAGATTTGAAATTGTGCAGAGAGCGGAAAATTATCGAGGCTCATTATGGAAGCTGATTATCGCGATGTCACGGCCCGTCTAATTACGTGCGTCTGTGCGTGCATGTACCGTGGCGGAATACGCAGGAAAATTTCATTAAAAAATTCGCGCAATTACAAAATCTGTAATTGATTTTACAAAATCGCGGAGCGCGACAAACTTGCGTGCGGGAATGTAATTGTGTAATTTTCCGTTCGCTTAATCGTTACGGGAGAATAAATTGAAGTACGATGAGGAATGTAAATAATGTATATTTATCAAACGTGGCGGAAATCATGTAACAACTAATTACGAATCGCCTGACGTAAAGAACGTTTGTGTATAACGGAAACAAATTGATATTGCGCGACACGTCTGTGTTGAATTGACATTTACGAATGGAGACGTACTAACCGCGCCCCAGTTACGCCACTGGCATTTCAAATAGCCTAAGGATATCCTCTGGGTGCCGTACAGATATCCTCTGAGGAATATCCCCGGAACATTAAAAGAATGAACAATAGCGCGTATCCTCTGTGCGCTCGAGTAAACTAAATGAGATATCTTAGAATTATTCGTAATATTCTAGAATACTTTATACAGGAGAAGATTATACACTTGGAGAAATAAATATAAAAGCGTTATAAATACTTATTCAGAGTTATAAAGATATTTATTATAAGAAAAATATAATATCTGTAGTTGAATTATCTGCTGGCGTTTCTTAAGGATCCATTGATAGTTCGGGTGAGAAGTAACCGGTTCTGTTTTGCATAGCATTAGCCCATATTATTGTAAGCCGACACACTTAATTCTCACCCTAACACGCGCCCTAACGATTTAAGCTCTTGCACACCCCTTCGCTTCGAGGATTCAACTGACATGCCACTCGGTATGACATATTTTACGGTCTACGAAACAATTCTAAAAACGCCTCGAATTACGCAAAAACATATCGCATATTCTTTTTTTAAGAACTTTGAATTTTGATCATTGGAAAATATTTATTTACAATTAAATCGTTATGTTGTCATATATTGTAACGATATTTAGTTAATATACGATGTAGTATTCTATATTAATTTAAGTATAATCGATGCCAAAAATGAGAAAACGCGTATATTACTTTGTGCGTGCTTAGATGTATCGCTTTGTTCCGCACGTGACACTTAACAACCGACTGTTTCTTCCCCACGGGTGATACCAGGCAATCAGCTGAGCTTTCGATCCCCTGCTCGCCGCTATGACGTAGATGAAGATGGTAGATCCATTGTTGTCGTAGTGAGTCAGTATTTGGACAAGAGCCCCGTACTTCTTGCCAACGTGCGATTCAACTTTCAACAGCTTACACCCTAGGATGTCGTTTTTGCAAGCAGCGCGCGCCAGAGTAGAGCCTGCTGCATACATCAGTTATGCTCAACTGAAGATGCTGATAATACTGCAGAAATCCTTGCAATATGAAGAGCAATTGATGCAAATACACGATGAGGGTTCAAACCGATGAGACGTTAGGCCACATAATGGAGAACAACTCTAAGACTCGCGGTATATTTACCTACACGATTTTAGGATTGCAATCAAAAACTCTTGAATGTCTATTAAGAAGAATGTGCCGAGAGATAAAGAGGAAAGGATCACTTGATTGTCATTTGCAGTTTATTTAAATCAAACTTGATAAGCAAAACTTGATGACAAAATCTTTTTACAGTTAAAAGGGTGCATCGAGGAATATGAGAACACGAATTGCAGAGAAGTCTAATCTCGAGTTAATGCACCATCCACTTATTATGCCATGTTACAGCCGATCGAGAAGCGTCAGCCGAATTAATACTGTGCAACTACTTCCTCGCAAACTTACATCCAACGCGCTGGCACTCTCCCTCCACCCCCGCCGTTGAATATCTCTCTTCAGCACTCCGATCAAAGCCCCTTGGGTGTAGACGTTGCAGACCGTAAGCGAGCTCACGCGCGCGCAATGGTAGACGCGCACAGATGTACGTGGACGTAACGTACAGAACTGCAACACATTCACCGTCTCGCATACTTGCCGGGAATAGATTAGGCGTGTGTTGGCGCATTGTCGTAGGGACATATGTAGGCTCTAAGTAGGTTGCGTGTGTTAGTTGCGCAAACATGTCTGCAGCGTTGTCAGGCGGGCAGGAAATTACGTCCGCCTTTAGCCGCTCTCTATATTACGCCACCCCCCAGGTACACCCGCTCTCTCACGTACATATATACACGTATACACGAACACATATGCCAAACTCTTGCGTATCGTCACATACCTCTATCGAGGTTTATGTGTGCATATATATATATGTTTGTATGTGTCGTGTGCACAACCTACCCGGTTTCAGGACGAGGCGGCCTCGTACGTGGGTACCTACCTACCTACCTGCCTGAACCGGAGATACGTGTGTACACAGGCGGCGTGTGTACCGCGCGGTATGGCAGAGATACCTCGGGCTAACAATAATGCGACTAGTTGCAAATGGGACGGATACCCGTATACCTGCCGGCGTGACGACGTGTAAGATGGCAGCGGCACATGACGCCGCCTTGAGATCTTGCGAGATCAGCACGTGGACGTGAAGCGCTATTAGCGTTTAGATATCATGCCGCGATATGGCTCACTATCATGACATCGAATGTCGGCGTGACATGTAATCGTGAGGAAAGCGAATAGAGCGATGAGAAATTTAACGGTATTACATTATGAAACATGCGCTACCGGGCAGAATGCAAATGGAGAACGCAGTACTACGTGGAGTGTGTTTACGGACAATGTCGTAAAGAATTGCGTTCTTTTTTTTTGTATTTATCTCATTTAATATTGTATCATATCTTTACCTCCTTTAATCTCTTTAAATTATATCACAAACATTATGTTCACAACAACATGTACTTATAAAATGATGACATCATCATTAATCTCTTAGGTCCAGTTTCACAACTTACGGTTAACTCTTAACCGAGGTTCAACTCATTCATTATCTCATTCCAATTCTAAAATTGGAAAGAGATAATAAATAAGTTGAACCTCGATTAAGAGTTAACCGTGAATTGTGAAACTGAGCCTTAGTACACCCGATGGATCATTCGTGTCCTGCACATTTCTTTTCCTTTTAGGAGTATCTGAATGAACAATGGTCTCTGTCCTTTTTCGTTTTAGAAGCTTGCAACATTGCTGTAATGTTTGCAACGTTATTGTAATATTGCTGAAACGTTGTAATTGCTGGAATAATTTGTGCTACGTGAGTAGACACAAACGACCCATTATGTGCAGTAAAGATCCGGAAAATCATCGTGTGTACTAAAGCTCGTGCCACACTGTGCATTGAAGAATGAAGGTTGCGAATTAGAGATTAGAATTCAATTAATTAAAACGGATTAAAATTCAAATTATCTGATTGTTAAAATTCTAATCCATTCGCAATTCTCGATCTCCGTTGCGTAATAAAAAACCTGGACTTTAAGGGTTAATTGCGTATAAGTGATCATCGCATGAATGATGATTTTTAATTAATGCTCTTGTATTATTAATAAGAAATTTTTGGCGTCTTCTTAGTCGCCGCAATATTGATCCATAATCTTGTTAGAACAATCGATCAATGAGACCTGATTATCGATTTGAAGACATTGAACTAGCTCGCCTCTCGCTCGCGTTGACAGCGACGAATCACGACAGATTTCCACAGGTGCTCGAAAAGATGGACGTTCTATCCGTGGCCCTTTATCCGCGCCGCCAACTTTGGTGTCTACCGTTGAATCATTGAACACTTATGTGTGCGGGCGCGCGCGGACCCATCCAAACATTTCGGACAGCCTAAGGAAACACATTTGCCTGCAGGCAAACACGCCGCGGCGAGTTGCGCGTCTTGTCGCGCAGCCTCCGGCTCCAAAGTGGAACGCAGAATGTGTCTGGGACTGTTTGCACTGCAGGACAATATTCCAAGTCTTTTAAAGGACGAGGAGAAAGAGCGCGGTGTTATTGCGTTTCTCTATGTGCGCGACCTCCTTTCTTCCTTTCGCAGCATTATCACCATCTTTACTTCTGTTTTGCGGACCTAAATGTGCTAGATAACTTTTCCCTTGATGTGCATGCGAAACGCAACAAATTGGACTCGTTAGTTTTTATCTGTAATTACATTCCAAAACGTCCTCTAGTCCTCTTTGAGGAAAATTTTACTCTATAGAGTAGGTTACGTGTAATGTATATATATATTTCGAGTAAAATTTTCTTCGGAGAGGACATTTTGGGATGTATCCTAAAAGTAGGTAATCATATCTCTTTGCAACTTATTTTTTATTTTAACATAGAAGAAGGACATACAGCAAAATGTCCAATTTAAATTATGTCACAGAAACAGTCTAAACATATGTAGCATCTATATAGAATATTCGCAAGATATATTTAAGATATTTCTGTTATGTGGCTGCATATTTATGCATAACATATTTTTTTTCTTCCGATAATCAAAATAATATTGATTACTTTCTTCCTGAAGATATTTGAAAGAAAAAGTATTTGTTGATCTTCTATAAGTATCATACAGGTCGAGTTGAAGTTCGGAATTTCGTACTACGTTATTAACGATGCTTTAATCTTATGAAGATATCTACGTTTCTGTTAAAATCTGACTTATTCTCGCACGCTCGCACCTCGTACGACTGCATCGCTTGGACGGCAAACTTGAGACAAAGAGGAAAAAGAAGAGTTTGCAAAATTAAGGAGACGCGGGAAGGCGAAGTGCACGATGCGCACCAACGCAACGGTGATTTAATGTGACCTCTCTTCTCGTGTTTGTCGGAAATTCCTCTCCTATTCCCCGTCTATCAGTCGGCGACACCGAAATCCTCTGGTGCGGCGGGAAGTCGTTAGGCGTTTTCCGACGCGAGATAAAATTCCGGGAAGCACGTCGGAACGACTCTTCGCGCGCGCTCTACGGGGCTACGGGTATTGTTTTAACGTGTTTGAGTCAAATATTGACGCAAGTTGGGCTCGCGAGGCGGCCCGGAACGAAATGCTCACGGAACAAGATGAGACGAAACGACCCACATAGCGTCCACGTCTCGGAGAACTGAGAAACGAAGGATGCCGCGTCGTGCCGCCTTCTTCTGGTAACGAAGGAGAGGCAAAGACATAACGAGGGAAAGAAAAATATTCTCCCTTCACCTTTCGTTCTCTATGTCTGTCTATCTTTCTCTTTCATTTTCTTACGCTTTCTGTAGGCGTTTTTTACTCTATCATTGTTGCTTGTAGGAGGTTACTGCCATTAAAGTGTGTCGTAATATATATTCTTGATATCATTTACAATCGTGCTTGACTTTCTATAAAAGGTAGGCTTAAAGTTAAAACTTTGAGAAAGAAATGATCTTTTTTTATAGCACTTATCGGTATCGTTAACTTCATCTTGTTGTATCGAAGACGCTATCGACCATGTTCAATTATCGGTTCCATGAAGGCGCTTCGAATCACTCAATTATTTCACATCCTTTCTTGCTCATATCCTGTCAAACAATTGCGACCGGGAATGCGCTTCGGACGGGAAATTACCACGCCTAGATCTATTAGAACGACGCACGTTGCATGTAGTGCGTCTTGAGAAACTGCAAATGCGAGTTGCATACATTACATAGTGAAATCATTTTTAAACGATTTCCGAGATTCCTAAATTATGCCATATTTAATTTAAATTAATTAGAACTTAACAAATTAAATTTTATAAAATTAAAAAACCTACAAAATTAACTGTACAATTTTATTTTTATATATTTTTATATACGTATAATATATATACTTTTTACGTTTTTTTTTCTATAAATTTTATTAAAGAATTATTTTTTATATTATATTTCTGTAGATGTTTCATAAATTATTCACGATTCCGAATTTTTAGAACTGTTTTATAAAGTACTGTTATTACACTTACACCCTCTTTTAAAGCTTCTGAATCGTGGTGACATTATTACTTCTTGAAGCCTTGCAAGTACTCATGCGGCAGCCATTGCCGTTGGAACATGAAGAGAAAAGCAGATCGGAGGAGATCCAGGGCGCGTAAACCGCTTTGGCTCTCATAAAATCTCATAACCTCGGGGCGAGCGGCGGTATGTAGCTTCGGATTCGAAATAGAAGAGGGGTCGATAGATACGATGGGGTATCCCTGAGAAGAAAGCGAGAGACAGCGAAGAGGACTCGTTCTATGGCGACGAAAGGGCAGCAGCGCCGACGTTGTTGTAGCCTGTGGTGAATCTTCAATGGGGCACCATAGGGCCCTCATGGGGGAACGTTTGTTTGGACTTCGGATCGCGTCTTTTTGCTGGAACCCCGGGATTCCGTCGCGTGTACACCCGCATGGAAATGCATGTGTTGGCAGGAGTGCAATATATTGCTCGCGTTAGCGTTTAAATGGAAAAGAACAGACATTATCAATAAAGATGAAAAATTTAATATTCAATTCGATTTAGTTAAAGTATTTTGTTATATCTGAAGGTTAGGATTCAGATCGGCTTTTTTATAAGAAAGCGAAATATTTTTTTGTATTAAATAATTTTAAAATTAAGATTTACTATTATTATATAGTACCTACATGTTCAAGTAAAACAAAAAGTCATTATAATATCAAAATGATATGAAGATGGCTTTAAAATGATCATTAAAAGTCATTTTTCGATCAATTATCACGATTCATTTTAACATCATTTTGACGTTATCCTGACCTGTTATTTTGCTTGAATTGCTATGACATGATGAGTAATCAAAAAACATTTTTTTATCTTCTATTCACCGATAAATTCTGTAATAATCAGGCGACTGTCAGTATTGTCATACTTTCTTGTAAAAAATGGTCGACAGTTTTATAATGTCTGTACCACGAGTGGCGTGACAGAAGACTTTTGTGAATGAGATCCTTCTGTAAAGGATCCCAGGCGCCAACGAAATCTCGATTCACTGGGCAACGAGTGTGACACTAGTCAGCGGTCATTCTCCTCGGCTGTTTCTTGACCATTGCACGGCATTTAGGCACCGTTTACTCGAACGTTTCCCGGGCTTTGAATGCCCGTGTAACACACTGTAAACATTTTGCCGTTGACGGCACACAGCCGAATACAACGAATAGGGAAGGGGCAGAGATAGAAGCGACTAACAGGGGTAGCGGGCTTTCGATGCAATTCTAAACCGGTGGAGGACATTGTGCCTAATGTTTGGACATGTGTTACGCCTTGGTCACGCCTTTTGTTATCATTTTCCATGCACGTTTGTCCGCTTAAAATGTTGTTTTAGCGTTCGCGTCATCACAGTCATCAGGATTGTTCGCAAACGGTTTGATACGAGTTAAAGTCATCAATTCACTGTCTTCTTAAGCAAAATTAAATGGAATTATGTCAAAAAACTCATTTGCTTTCATTATGGAGTCTTATTTTGGGGATTTGCTTCAAAAAATCATTTCTTTAGAACATGTTTCATAATGCTGCGCCCATCCTGTATGATCTTCACTTATGAGAATTTTGTCACGTCCATCTAATGGCAGTATCGAGTAATAGCTTACTAACAGGTATTATAAGACATCTTATAGAACGATGACTTTTCAGTCATTTTTAAAAGATTTTAATGAGGTCTTTGAAAAATCTTACAAATTCTTTCTCTCAACAATGCTCACTAGTCAATTTCTATAAGTTTCTTTTTTGAAATTTTTATCATCCTTTGAAGCAAAATTAAATTAAATATGTTACAAATTATTTATAATAGCAGTGCCTATATATATATAATACTTATATTATCATTTGTATAAGTATTTCGTATATTGTTCTGAATTACCTAATATCAGTCTATTCAAACATTTTGCAAGTTGCTTAGTCATGAAGAAATCTAGAAAGCTAAATTTAAATTCCACTCTTTAAAAGCTATGTGACACATATAGCTTTTAGAAGTATTAAATTTTCTTCAATGATCGAAAGTGTCTGAACAGAATTCTCACAGGTTTACTCATTTTCTGCGTGCTATTGCTGTTCGATGTCGATATATCATCCCGTAACATATACATCCTTTGGATGGCACCACGCCCCAACGATATACGATCGACATTAGTTCGTAAGAGCGCTAGCAACGAAATTGCACGATCAGGGGTTGGTAGAGGCGTTATGCTTTGAATACTGACATGTCCTAGGGGCAGTTTGGGCGGCGTAGGGGTATTCATCGAGGAACAAACAATCCTAACAGATTGGCTGGGAAAGTCTCTATAAATCGATTTTTGGTAACGCAATTTTTTATCGGACAATCAAACTTTTCATTCATATTTTAATACAGAATTATGTATTAAAATATATCATGTTAAAATATTTTGAGAATCTGTTAATTATTCTTATTTGATTGTTAATAATACGCTATTGATAGACATTAACTTTAGAATGTAAATAGTTTTTATTATTAAGTGTGAAAGTTTTATTATTTTTTAATTATAATTTAATATACAATTTATTGAACGAAAATACTTTTTTAGGTAAAAGCATATTTATTTTTTAAAATTGATTAAGTGATAATTTTTAATAGTCATTATTATTACATTCGAAATGGTGTTCGATTTTACGCAAAAAAATTCGTTAAGTCTTTATTCTCAACGCCCTCTTTTGTCACAAGAATTCTAATTGCTGATCAAATTTGTTCAGGAAATGTTTTCGTAACCTCAAGTCCCTTAGATAGGCCGCGGCATTCTTTGCTAGAAATAAATATTTTCAGTGCAGGTATGAACACGTGGTTTCTCACAATCGATCATCGATCCATTACAAATCTTGTACAAGACTCATCCCCTCCTCATCAAAAAACACATTCCTGCTTCTCTCTCGTTTATTTCGCGAAGAAGATTCGAATCCAAGAGGAGACGCGCCTAGCCACGTTTATTGAAAGAAAGTATGTCAAAGGAATTTACAAAAAAGGCACAATTGAATTTCACGACAGTTCAGTCGTGGACAATATGGTCCTGCATCCGGACATTTGACTTTTGTCCAGGGTTTCGGCTATTAGGGTTTCCTCCACCTTTCGTCTCGTAGATCTTACATTCAGAACGTTCACATCACTGGACATTCATGATCTCGAAGACGTTTCCTCTTGCCATTCATGACCTCGAAGACGCTTCCTCTTGCCATTCATGATGCAAAATTGACCGTAAAATTTAATATATTTTAGAACTTTATGTGAATATTATCTTTTTATATTATTGTAACTTGTTAAATTACATATGATCAAAACAATGAAAATTACGATACAAATATCGAAACAAATATTTTTGGAGATTTCATTTCTCTCATAGATTTTAATTTAAACTATATGACATTATTTGGGATATAAGTTTGCGATTCTAATTATTATATGTAATTAATGTTTTTATATTTAAACTATAATGTTATATTTTGAATTTTATAATAACTTTACAATTAGAGTAATCATAAAATTAATTTAACATTTCATATTTTTATAAAAATTACATAAATATGTTATATTTTATACTTAATTGCATTTTTAAATTGCGTTGTATCATTAATTTGAAACTATCAATTTTATTTTCAATATTCTTAAATATTAATGTCTCACGGAATGTAAATAAACGTAAGGAATGGATTGCTTTCAAAATATAAACAAATTATTTAATTAGTAAGTTTAATTTTGCATGCTTATATTAGTCATAACACAAATTCGACAGATGATTGTTCTCACTCGAAGTTGCTAATTAGCGAGATACAATGGATGTCAAGGGGATAATGGTTTCATATGAGTTTACTTTTTCGCATTATTCTTCCGTCGCAATATAATAAAGTGCGCGTCGCGTCGGGAGTGCTGTGCAAAGCATCGTGCGTGTAATTAACGTTGGTAGTGTCGTACAAAGTGTTGTGTCTCGTATTCTGGTGATTAATATACACGTGCGATCGTAATTAACTGTGTTTTCGCGAGTGAGGGTTGTACAAGTAACATATGAAGGAGTCGCAATGAAGGAACAAAAGAAGAGGAAAGGACATCTAAATGTAAGCTACTCTACCATTGCACATCATCGATAAGCAGATTATATTTTATTTTAATTTAAAGAAGTAGATCTACGATGTTTTTGCTATAAGATATATTATACATAACGTATACCTATAGATGTAGAGATATAAAATATGAATACCTACATCCTTATAGAAATTTTATACTGATAGGTTAGTGATTAATTACTTATTTCGAGTATTAAAAGCATTGTTGTTCAATATTGTTATTTACTCAAAATAAGTAATTTCTAGTATTAAATTGAATTTCTACAAAAGTATACAAAAACAAATGTAGTACATGAATTAATGTAGATAAATATAACATGTTACGGATCCATTATATTAAAAAGTATAAGTAAGAATTGCAAGACTAAGTTGCAAATAAAAAGAAACAAATAAAAATAAAATAAAGATAAAAGAACTTTTTATATAGAACGAGTTAGATATAGAGGTAAACACTTAAATAGTACAATTATTTTTATACGAAAAAAATTATACGGTATAACGAATTTTTAAATCTAGTAAAAATACTTTATCTTTTTATTATACGATGATGTAAGTGAATTTTAATCTCGTATAATTGAAATACAATTACGATTTTAATTTTCGAATTAAAATCTTTAACTCTAATTTCTGCAATACATTATTAAAGTATAATGGTTGTGGAACTTCTACATAAACATAAAGTATCTTCAATTTTTCGTATATGTGAAACAGTGTATAGTAATATAGTATATTTCTAAATATTTTGTAAAATTTGTTTTTCGGAACATCCCTGACGAGTCGCGAAATTGAGCCGCAGAATGTGAGCTTGATCGATAAATCGATCTAGTAGCTGCACAAGAATCTCGTTTTCTAATCCTATCGTTAAATGTATCCCGTAGCTTTAAGTTCGTTTGCGCGTATACATGTATCGAGATGTACGAGCGTTTCCACCCCAAAGTTTTTGGCTCCGCAGAAAGGGCAGAAAAGGGGCTGCTTGCCTCGAAGCACGGATTGGATTGGATCAGCTTAACGTTGATTTAAGCCAATCAGCAAACAACCGGTCACCATGCCGAATCTCAGCATTGATCTTGTTAGCTCTTACAACTTCAATGTTGCGTTTCACGCGGTGATAGACATTGTCATTCTATTCACACGCCGCACACCGGTTCTTGATCTTTCTTACCTTTAGCATTTTCTCAGGACAGTTACACTTTACTTTAATTGTAAGGTTCGGAATTATCAACTTTTTGTACTTGAAGTGTCATCAAATTTGAAAGTATTCAAAATTAGTATTCAAACAAAGCTTCTTTTTTCTAACACAATGAAACTTATTTATGAATAATTTAAACTAAATAAAAGTTATTTTACAAATAATTATAAATTGTGATAGGATAAAAAATGAGCTGATGATATGCTAAGAATTTGATGTATTTATACGTCATTTATAACATCTCTCTCATACTACTTTTCGACTAGACTAAACTAGATGCATAAACAGACTAAGTGGCCGCGGACGGTCGCATAATTCGGACGAGTATTTCCGCGCTAGCGACATAACGACATGGCTAAACGCACTTCTATAAAGTCGCACACATCGCACGCGGATAATTCACACAGCGGCGGAGGACGCGAGGTGGATGTTAGTATTTTAAGCCTATTTAAGTGTGTTTGTCGTATAATATTGACATCGTACACACAAGCAAAGAGAGCACGCGTACACCCTTGTTCGCGCGCGAGCATCGTTTCTCTTCGTCTTTTTCTCTCTATCTGTGCGTCTGTTCTCTCTCTCTCTCTCTCTCTCTCTCTCGTATGCTCATGACACTACCTGCACTATACTCTCCTTCCCTTCATACATTTATAGGTGTATATGCGTAGAGTTCCGCACATATACACGCGCGCAAAAACGGGAAGAAGCCAAGGGAGTAAGTGAATCAAATCGGGTTGTGTGCTCGGCAAACGACGCTCGGCGTCGTGACAATTTTCTTCCAGGAACGAAGAATGAACGCGAAAGTTTCTTACAAACTCGCTGACTCGCTGACTGATACATTCGCAATTGTGAATTTGCATTCAATATACTTTCATCCATTAAGCACAGCGTGTATAGATATTAATTTTTTAAGAATAAAGAAATGGAAAAAATTAGGATCAGTCGAAATATAATAGTTCAGAACAATCGCAGAATTTAAGACAATTATTTGTTTTTCTGACTAGATAATCGTTTACGAATTTTATTAAATCTATCGAACGGTTTGCTGCTCATTGAACTTGATAATTACAACTTGATAATTAAATCTGATAATTAAATCTGAATCATCGACACAATACATTTAGGCAGTGCCAATGAAAGTCGTATTTCCGGTCCTTCGTCGTCTCGCGATGAGAGATGATCAGCATGACATTCCTTAATCCGTCGCATGATCACAGTTCTTCTTGGAAGGGAGGAGCAACAGTCTCGCTTGTAAACGGTAGCCGAAAGGTTGTCAGCGAGACCGATAATCTCTGGGTAGTCATGACAAATTACAGACAAAATTATGGGCCCAGCACGGTTCTGCGTCAGGATCCGCCAGGATAAATGAGCGACCTGGTGCCAGGTGGGGCGTGCCCGTCCCATGCTGTGAGGCGAACAATTACGTAACACCATAAAACGCACCACGAACACAGCGGGGATTCCCCTGGAAGAGCTTTGAATCGATTTATGAAAGATATCTGTACAGTCGGAATGTCGCGATCGCTTTGTACACGTTGTACAATTGTACGTCAAAAGTTATGAAAACGAAGACTCGAAAGATATAATATTCAATTTACGTTAATATTTCTGTAATCAGATACAATTCGATAGTATTATGCTATTGATACTTTTGTGGATGAGAAGATTACGTCAGTAAAATGCAATGCAATCGAATTCATGACAGTATGATGTACATTTTTATTTCTTCTTTATAATAATGCATACATTTATATATAATAGCAATAATAAAATTGGAATTAAAATTCTATTTTATTCGGCCGAGTGACATACACGCATATATACTTCGCGTAATGTTTTAAATAAATTCCTGAGTGAAATTTTTGAACCAAGCTGATGCGATTTGATACGTCGAACTTGTTTTTGTTTGTCACAAATATTTGCACGTTGTAAAATCATATGGGAAAAATCGGAGGGGTCTGATTTCTCCAGTACAATCTGATCGGTTGGTGCATTTAGAAATCGGGTTCGTTTATGCTCGGGGTCTGTAGTTAAGCGCGGCGGTCGCAAATTACTGCCGCCCGTCGCCGTACCGATGTTTAGGTAAGATATTCGTCCTCGCAAATATTTGGAGATTGTCTACAGCCTCTAACCACCGTGCACCACTCCATCGGCTCTTACATTTAATTAATGACGTGCAGTAACGTCCGGGGCGTTAATGCGCTTTAACGCAAATGTCACTTTATCCGTGTTGTTTGCGCCCCGCGGGCATCGCTGACTTTATTACTATTATTATTCGAATAATCCGCGAAGCAAAACGTCGATTTGTCCTATATAAGTCGCAAGATTCAATATTGTGACGATCTGTGGTTTGCGCCACAAGACGTTACTATTAAAATGCTGATGATATAAAATAAAGATGGATACGCGTATGAGAGATTAATTTATTATTAGAAATATAAACCTTTTAGAGAGAAATTGTTAGAATAATATATGATTGAGAAAGGAAAATATTTTACGAATCTACTGGCTATATGATTCATGCTAATAAAACACGGAAATAAAAAAAAAATATATAATCAATGTAGCTATAACATTTCTGCAAATTAAAATGCGTTGAAATAATAGCTAGTTTAATAAATATTTCTGTATTTAAACAATACCTTTTATTAATTTTTGTAAAATTATTCTAAATAACGAATTGACTTCTTCAATAAATTATATTAAATATCAAGAATCGATTCAATATTATATGATTAAAAATAAGTGCAGCAGGCGTTTTAAAACTTTATGAAAATATATAACATATAAGTGGAATAAGACAAACGGGAAGATAATTTTAGTATTTGGGTTAATCGTGCGTGATCGTAAACCGCAATCCTTCGGGGTGGATAGAGGCTTCATAAAAAACCGCAAGTCCTTCTGAATAATGTGGTTAACCATTAATCGGCTGTTAGGGTTGTCAAGGGTTGTTATAGTATATTTCATCACCGATTATCCGTGAATAATCTAATTACGTAATAGCAAGCAATGATATATTAATTAATTTTAGCGCTGTAAGCGATATTTAATTATTTAATTAATTAATTATTAGAAACCTATATCTGTGACAAAATCAATAGAAAGAAATCTATAATTAAAAAAAAAAGATAGAAAGAGAGAGAGAAGGAAGAAAAACCAATGCACATGTCGACTCTCCAATCCATCGGAGTTGTTTTGATTTATCCTTCCAATATTCCGTAGCCAATTTCGCTACGGCCATTCCTTTCATTTATAAAATGGTTTTTGGCCACGCACACATACGTATATTTCGGATTTCCACTGCAGGATATCGCGTCGACCGATTTCGGTCATAGCTCTTTGAGACATATGTGGGAATTGGTACGCGTTCGCGAAATCGCGATTAATCCGAATTCACGCGCGGTTGCACGGCACGTCGCGAAACGCAAATCGAAATCGCGGCATGTAGGTGAATATATACGGTTTTTCATTTCGGTGCGACTGCTCACGATTTTTGTTGAAATCGTTGGTGGAGATAGACGAGTGCACGAAGGTAAACGCGATGGTAGACGAATATGCTAGCACCGAGAACAAGCGAATTAGTTATATTAATTCTCAGTTATTATTAACGTAATGATAAAGATAAGGAATAATATAGAACTCTTCAAAGGGATAATTTCTTAACTTAAAAAAAAAAAAAAGAAAAGAAAAACATTTTTTTATGTCAAACGGATATAAAATTCGTGCAAAATTTGACGGATTGTGTACATGTTAGAATTGAAGGAGTTGATTAAAATGGATTTTTCGCTCTTGTTTTTGATTCTGCGGAGGACCGTTGTTGCAATCGAACAACTGCGCCAGGAGGCAACGACAGAAATGAATAGTTGATTAGTGTGCTATGTACGTGGTCGCAAGCGCCGTACGGGCCGGTCACTCCGCCGATATCTGGCCGCTTATAATGTATGGCCTAGTCAGGTTCGCGGTGCGGTCCAGCAGGGGGTTCGGTTGACAAATCATTAACTATGCATCGAGCCGGCCTGCAAATACACGTTACTAGTGCTTCTCCGTACTGGTCCGACCCCTACCTCGCGCCCTCCACCCTCGTCCTATTCCTGCCCACGTCAACCTCTTGTTTCCCCTGGCCGTTTCGTGTTCGCCACCATCACTGACCTCCGGGTGTAATACTCGACCACCACGTCAGTTCTGGAAATTGCCAACTCTAGTCGATAGGTTAAGCATGTTATGCGTAACTTTGCGAGAAATTTATGGATTATTATTATATTTACAACTATTTTTCCCGTAGTAAAAGCCATTTTTCATCTAAATCATTAGCCTTGAATTATATACAATTATAAGAAAATATATGAAAACAATATATTATGTATCTATATTATAAAAGATTGGGGACATACAAAAGAGATCTTTTTTATATATAAGTTAATATTATACATATAATGTATATTAACTTATTTATTTTTAACTTATACAAATTAACGTTTAACAATTATTACAATTATAAATCTTTCTGTAATTGACAAATGTGGAGACATTTATGAATCGATAAATATAATTTGTAACAATAAATGATATTTTGGTTATGAAATTAATTTTCAGACATCGGTATCCTTTTTTTTATTGAAAAAGGAAGCTGATATTTCTTATATGTGCTCTATTTGTACAAAGCATTTTCTTTTCTTTCACTTTTTAAATCAGATCATGTAATATATATGTGAGCGGAAAATTAGCGTCGCGACCAGTCGATAGTCACGATTAATGGGGATGCATCACGGGCTTTCATCTCACTAATGATCCGCTGCAATTTATCGGCCAAAAGCACAATCGCGGTCGGGCTTCGTGAAAAAAACTCGTTAAAAGCGCGCTGTTTGACTGCGATTGGCATAGGTCGGTCAGCGCGGCGGGGATAAACGCAGGGATAAACAGGGATAAAATAGAATTCACGAGATACGACGGGGTGGGATGCAAAGCCGCGGGGGTTGCACGGGGGCGGCTGATGATGCGGTTTGAAGCCACGCGTACACGGGAATTTGTTGTACGTTATGCGGCCTTCCAGGTACGCGGCGGCCTGGGGGATGCTTCAGTCGGGGTGGTGGGAAGGAAGAATCAGTGGAGGACCAGATCGGACTGGGGTTAGGGTCGGCACCAGGGTTGCTCTGCACGCTCGAATATCGGAGGGTGTGCTGCGGGGACGAGGGTGGCAAACCCCCTCGGCGAGGGTGAGAGCGAATTCGCGGCATTAAACATGGTGGACTCGCGCATTGGTTGCGCAGTAGCTGGGCGTTACGGGCCGCACCATCGACCAGCACGGCGCACTATACCGGTCTGCTGTATACCAACCATCCAGCGGCGTGTTCATCCCCTCTCATTGCGGAGATAGAGAGAGAGAGAGAAAGAGAGAGAGAAATAGAAAGTGAGAGAGAGTCGGGTTCCCTCGCTTTCTCTATAGCTCCTAAGGCGAATTTGCACGGTGCACTTTTGATGATCAACCCGGTGCATCGTTTGAGATACAGTTTAATGCGATAATACGTTTTACTAGTCTTCCTATTTTTTACGAAAAGCAATGTTACATTAAAATTACAAATAATTACAATTAAAATATTAAAGATAATTATATTAAAGTATGATTAAAATCATATCATAATTATTAAAATAAATCTAGAACGTATATTGAATTAATTTTAATTTTTCAAAGAAAATTTATAAAAAAATATTAAGTATATTAATAATATAACTTTTATTTTTATTTTCTGTTATTATTTAAATTTTTAGTAAATAATTGATACAAATATTACACGAGTGTATCATAATGACTATCTTCCTCTTCATTTAAAATTTTTCACATAGCTATAGAAGTGCATCCGATAATCGGTTTAATCTGATATAAAAAACATGAATAATTTCTTAGATAAAATAATAATAATAATGTCATAGAAATACATTGTGAAAATTCGTCTTTACTTTGCGCGGATAATGTTGTGTGGTACTTGAGCGTAGAATGAATGTGCATAAATCTTCCCTGAGATATACCAAATTTGTTTGATTCTCATCAGGCTTTAGTCAAAGCCTGGAAGCATCGACCATATAAAATTAACTTAATTCGATAATGTTTCAGGATCGATTGTAATCGGTTCCAGAGGACGCCTGATTGTGCGGTACATATTAATGCGATCGCGTGCTTGGGATAGGGTAAACTGTACGGTTATCGGCCACTTAAGTATTCATTTGCTGTTGAAAAATAATTGCCAAGCATTTAATTAAAAATAATGTATGCGTGCGTAATTTTCTTCTATCATTAATTTCATAGAGGAAAATATAAGTAATGAATGAGGCTTACATAATTACTGAAATTGGGATTTACGTGTCTGCACGCGTATTTCCTCGTCGTAGGCAACGCCCGCGTTGCAGTACGTTTTAAACGTAATTCAAACAATATTCGCATACAATTGATATAACCAAGCGCGATATTCAATAAAACGCGTAACCGGAAATATTTACTTTAAAAAGAGCTAGGAAATCGAATAAATGGCCAAAAATTAACTTGTAAATTTGCTCTGTAGTCTAGATATCCGCGCTGTAGATATTCATGTATCACTAATTAAAAAGACGTTATTACGGAATGCAATATTAATTAAAAAAGATACGATGAATGAAAAGTATGTTTAGTTAATCTTAGCAAACTCGAAATCTATGTTGTTCTAATATAATATAGAATAAGTGAGTTAATTGCTATTTTTTAATTATATATTATTTTAATTTTATATTCAAATGAATCAAACGTGTGCAAGAGTTTGCCCTTCTTTTATTAAATTGATTAAGAAAGTTATAACACTTTTTAAAATCATTTTATTAAAAAATTGTTATAATTTCCATAAATATTTAGCCATCTGAAAATAATATATAAAAATATTATAATATTTTTTACTAAATGCTGATTTCACAAAGGAGTTGATATAAAATATTTTCTACTTTTCTCCTTGTAAGAAAAATATTGTTTACATAGAAGCAGTAAAAGTTACAAACAGTAAGATTGTAATAAAATCCGTATGGAAGAATTATTTCAAACGAGTGAAGCAAAGAAATAGAGAATGGGAAGAAGAAAGAGGGATGTAAAGGCGATTCAATGGGTCTGATAGCCTGATAGAAGAGAATGAGGGAGAGGAGAAGATGCGCGAGTATAATAAAGGGTAAACATATTCACCGAAGCGACGGAGGGTCCTTCGCGATTTCGTGAGATTTTCAGTTAATTTTCTGGTTCCTCTCACAGACCACTCCATCAGGCGCTCCTTCCAGGTTTCCTGGGCTATCTCCCGTCCACCATTTGGATCCTCGGCCCCCGAGCCCTACCCTTTCGTAAGAGTTTCCAACCCTTCCAGCGAGGTAGCCTGGTATAATATTCAATTACATAGCTGCAAGTAAAGTCAAACAAGCCCACAGGGCCTGCAAATCTTTCCCCCCCCCCCCCCTCTCTCTCTCTTTCTCTTTCTATCTCCTTTCCTCGTCTTCTCTCGCCCTCTTCCAGGGTTGGGCGAGTGAGCCCGCGGGGAGTAGGAGGAAGTATACACCCACCCGGTGTATATACACACTGCGTTACTCCACGTTACTTTATCGCAGCATTCGCGCAGTTTGCAGAGACGCCTGGCCATCATAACGAAGAGAGTGCAAATTCTTGTTTGGAAAAGGAGGGACTGTAGGCTACTCTAAACGTAAACGCTCGTCTTATCCCGTCGCGTCATGGAAGAGAAACGTATACAGTTTAAGAGGGTTGCATTATGTCGAATCTTTTTTCGTTAGGAAATGTAGAAACGTGCGATATTCTTCCTTTCAAAATGTACTTGATTAGATAATAGCTATAACTTGAGAAGGTAGGCCTGAGAGAAACAAAACGCTTATGGTTTTTTTTTTATTATCTTATCTAATGTGCCATATGTATATAATTACTGTAAACGTGAAATACATATAATTATTTTGTATTTGTAGGAATACTAATTTGTTATTTTTGCAAACTTGTCATCATGTATTGATTAAACTACTCTTCGGCAGCTATAAATTTAACTTCAGTGGTGCCATCTGTAGAAATCTTGTGGAATGAACAAATTCTAAATTTATCTCTCTAGATTTTCTAAGATTGTATCTCTATATTATGGAAATATCTTTGAATTAATTAAAAATAAATTAGTTCTAAATGTGTGTGTGTGTATTGACGTTATAGTATCTGGTAAAATTGAAACGTTTTTAAAATAGTTAAAAAATTTTTTTCTATTTACATCATCTATTATTATTTATACTATAACAGAAAAAAACATGGTTAATATTACTAAAATAAATTACCTAATTTTGTGAGAATTAGACAAAGGAAAATTATTACCAAAGTGAGAATTAAAATTATAGTCAACAACATTAAACAAGAGTAGTGATATATTTAAACAAAATATTTTGTAAACTGAGACTACAATTTACTTAAACAATAATACTATAAGTCATTAATTTAATTTGCAAACGAGGAGAGGGATGGTTTTCTTTTGCCCCTCAATTATCGACGATGATGCGCCGAACAAAAGACCAAAGTCGCCCGGAAACGCGGTATAATATCTCACGTTTAACCGTAGCGAACCCCTACGATCGACGCTCGTAACTACCTCTTGACGTACCAGGTGAATTAAATATGAATAAGCAGAATGCCGGTTGACCAACTGATTCTCATGGTTCTCCCGGCCGATGAGACAAATGGTCTTTTAATGGCGCTCGTATAGGGTAATTGAAAGAGAGGATTATTGGGCTCGAATCACTCGTCTGCGTGATCTATTTTCGCCAAATTTAGTCAGCCTTGTAATTTAATCTTGCGATCAAATGGATATAACAATTGTTTGGCGTAACACAGAAAGACATAAATACACTGTACGTACATGTGTGAAATCTGATTGAGAATGTAAATTCATACTACATGGTGTGTATTGTACGGATAAGTATGCCGTTACGAAGATAAAAATATCATATTATTACATATCTCGTTTTTATTAATTATCAATATATAATTATATGATATTTTTTAAACTGCGCAGATAAAACCAATTCGGCAGGGACTTTCATACGCGCGCATGATCTTCTTTCGTTCTTATTCTACTTCGATAAACGGAGTCGCAATTATATCTTGAACATTGAGAATTACATCGAGACGGTCGATTAGTCGGTCCGAGATTATCAGTGAGGAATAAAGGTTGTCTCCCATCTCGATTTCTTGCTTTTGCGTTCCTCTTTCCTCGCCTTTCGCCTTGATGAGGAATTCTCACCGGCTCTCACGAACATCGGGCCAGCCGCCGCTTAATTCCAGCTAATTAATAAACTTTTACCATCTCTGTGTTTGTACTCATCCCCCGAGCGCGCGTACTCGTCCACCTTCCTCCCTCGCCCCTCTTTTGTACACTCTTTCGTTGAGAGTGAGAGAGAAAGAGAGAGAGAGGGGGGGGGGGGGGGGAAGATGATAGAAGGAGAAGGAGAGGGAAAGAGAGCGTTCGAATTCATCTACTAACCAGTTCGCTTCAAAGGGTGGCTTTACTCGTTCACTCGGCCCTTTCTCTCACCATTCTACCATCCTTTCCTCCCTCTCCTGCTTCTACCATCGCCTGCTTTTACTCCGCTTTCCCCTCAACTTTACCCTTTCGAGAGCGAATTCAATCCGCTTCAAAGACACCGTACAATCATCCGCCTTCTGGTATCCGACGTTCTACCTCGAGATTTTCCACTCCTTCCCGCTCGCTCTCTGCCTCACCGTGAAAGAACCGGCCATTGTAGCCGCAACATTTCCAACCCGTCCGTTGAGTGTTTCCAACTACACGTGGATGATCCTCACGTGCACACACGCACATACATATGTATACGTGCGAAGCGGTGTATTTGTTTCCCGTGATATGATAAGACGGAGATAGGATTATAAAAAATAACGTCAGTGAAAAAAGAAGTATCCGATTCAAGCACACAATTATGATTGAAATATTTACACTTCTCAATGTTAAACTGTTATTTTAACTATTTGAACGACTGTGTAAAATTTCTTGATTGATATCTAAAGTAGTTGCTATTATTTTATTCGCACATATGTACATTTTAGTGCGTAGAAAACAAATTGTTTATTTAAAATAAAAATGCAGAAAGTCTGTTTTGAGGCAAATTCAATATTTTTATTAATAGGAGTAAGTGAAAAATATAATAAGCTAGGATAAAACGTATTCGCGACGTCTTTCATTGGCACTCATTAGGCGAGCGCGAAGAGGCGAGTTCCGCGGTAAACGTGCTTTATCTGTCGACGTAACACAATGAGGACCCCCTCCCTCTCCAAGGCCTTTATTGGGGTATAATTTTGCTCAACACACAGTACGATAGTTATTGCGGGCGGGACTTTTGAGGGGGTGAAAGATCTTTAAGCCGTTTCCGCCGTGTGTCTTGACTCCTTCACTCGTCCCGCCTCCCCCTTTATATATCGTTCTATTGTAGCTGCAAACATTGCTAGTCGCCGTGTAGCTAATAAACCCAGCTTCGGGGGACGTGATTTACACCGTCGTCGTCGCTGCGAGAGAGAGATGGGAAAAAAGAGCGGGAGAGAAAGGGAAGATTGTATACTAGCACGGTTTACACGCGCGTATATTTACGATCAGCTCTGACTACCGCCATGTATGCATGCTATATATATGTATGATGTATACATGTGTATGCGCTCGGTTGTGCGGAGAGTGCGGCTCGAAAAAGTGCTGTGCAGCCGCTATTTGTTTTTCGGTTCACTCGAGCCGCCGGTTATGATCATCGGCGCGATGTAATTATCCGCGCGTTAGCTTTGAGCTTGTATGCAGGATCCCACCCTACTCGATGATAAAGCTTGTTCGTGGTATCGCGCGACGTTCTTAAAATGCACTCATCCGAATGTACGAATGTACGAGATGATCAGCAATCGCGGTCTATGATAATCTATACGCAACTTTGTTGATTTCTACACGAAAGAACGATTTTTCTAAAGTATCTAAAAATTGGGTGACACCCAGTTGGACACGGCTCAATTGGACACGAGCCACTCACAGCGCTTGAGACTACAAAGCTCCTATAAGCACCGGTCGCTGTGATTGGTGGTGTCCAATCGAGCCGTGGTCAATCGGGATCACCCCCTAAAAATTTAACTAGTTACAGATCTAAAAATATTGTAATTTTGTGTTGAACAATCAAAATAATTATAATTAAATAAGAGATATCCTATTTTTAGGTCGAAGCAGATCTTAGCTTAAATATTTCTGTGTCAATTTATATACCTGCACATCTGATTCTGTAAATCGTGCGCTGAAATCGTTTTTTGTCTGGAAATCATGAACAGAATCAGAGTAATATCACATCACATACTAAATTGACAAATAATTGAATATTTTTTGATGTTAATAATAATATTAATAATGTTAATGAGAATCTTAAATCTATGAATTAATCTATTACGAAAAATATTGCCTCAGTCGGGATTCGAAAATAATTATATGTAAAAGACTCAAGATGAGTAATATTGTAAAAAGCTTTGACATTTTAGTAATTAGTTTTAGTGTCCTACATAATTATTTTGATAGTCTAAAAGAAAGTTATTTTTAGATCTATATATTTATATACTGTATATAGCTAAATTTTTAGATACTTCAACAAAACTATTTTTTCCGTTTAATCGCAGCTTACATTATAGTTAGAGTAAATGTTCAATATCTTAATCATGATAAATCTTAAATTTTGCATAATCTGCGTTCTTCATCCAAATAGGAGAAATATTATATTCACAGGGTTACCCTCTATCGTGATTATCTTCCTTGTTCACTTGGTAGCGCGACACCTTGATGCGGTAATTAATTATTATTACACAGCGCCAAGTACACGTGGATGCGATGTCCTCGATGTCCGTCGTTTTGCTTCCGGTCGCGTGGCCATCGCGGGAAAAAAAGAGGGTCAAATGTGAAGGGCCACCCTCATTAGGTGCCGTATATCAGAACATTGGCGCGTGGCGGCGACGCGTAATTGCGCGCTTCACCTGGAACAACCCGTGGCATGTCATTCGTGTGTTACATTCGTTACATCGTTACATGCTGGTCGTGCGTACGCGAACGTGTTTGTGAGCATTAATTGCGTAGACCGGCCGCCTAATTTATTTGCTTCTTCGTGTCCTCCCAGACGTGTGTAAACCACTCGCTACGGAATCTTTTGAGTTCCCACGCGACACGGTCACCTCGGTCCTGTTTCATTTGCCCAGCACAAATATTTTGCTCGGCCGGCATCTCCCAGGTTACGCCGCGACGCCCTTATGCGAACATCCTGGAAAAAGGAATAAAAACTGCGGCGGTGATAGCATAGAAGCCTGAGATTGTTGGTCTGTACGGTAAATGCAGCCTTCCTTTTCCTTTCCTCTCATTTAGTTTTTATATCGATTAAATTATGAATTTTATAATATTAATTTATACATTATTAATTATAATTATAATTTTTTAATGAAAATTAATTATTTATTACTTTAATGTATTTAACTATTATAATAATTGAAAACAAAAATTGAAATATATTGCTCACTAGTTTAAACAATATAATAATTATAAATGCTTCATATCAACGATATTCTTTCTCTTTCCATAATAAGAAATATACCTATATTTATTATTAGAGTTTATATTGTATATATTTTCTATTTAACTATATTCTTAATGTCTTTCATATACATCTATTGAGTATCGCAAACTGCGGTCTTGTAGTTACCATCCTCATCCTGGCAAATGCCAGAAGTCTCTTTCCTGGAAAATTTGCCAACTCGATCGGCCGATACATTATTCAATCCCATCCCCAAACACTATAATTAACCAGAGTATCTTTGCGGAGTAACGATGACGGCACGGGGGACTGATTACAAGCGGAAAAACGACGAGCGGAAAGTGGAGCTCGTTCGCTAGTGTCTCGCTTTAAATCGACGCGCGGATGTCTATGTATCTAACGCGAACAACTATGTATATTTGCCAGACATAAACGGAATGGCACAGTGGAGGCTCCATGGGGTTGCTGCACCGGGTATCTATGCCGCGCCACTACCCTGTAATAATAGGCACTCAAATATTTCCCGATTAAATATTTGATCTCGTTTTTATGCCATTTATTAAAAGCCACAAGTGAAACGCGAGCGAGCGCGTGTGATCAAAATTCGCAACCACGACAATTCTTTAATTTAACGATGTTTGGCTACTAGAATTCAGATTAGGCTATCATTCGTGTGACGTACGATGTCTAGAGATTTAATCCAATCTCTGCAGGACATCGTACTAGGACGTTTGATTAAATAATGTTATTCTTTGTTTCGTCATGGCATTTGCGATTTTGTTTTCTCGCTGCGTTTATCAATGCTTCATCGCCTTCATTATTGTACAGTAAAGCAGTGTATTATAAAGTGCATTCGTAATTACTTCTCGCGATAATGAATCGAACATGAAAAATTAGATGTTTGCACTGTTATAATGCGTAGCAGGTTTTATTTGCTAAACTTTAAAAGTAAAGGATGTGATTGACATCTCTCGTTGGTGTATACAACTTCTTTTGCGACGAAGTCAAACGTTTTTATCGTCATTATGCCTCTTTTTCCTCTTTTCTTTCCTCTCTTCTCTGTGCTTCTCTTCATCATTTCTTTTTCTAATTTTTTTACCGTCAACGGTGTACGTCGTCCAATATCAATATTTTCATCGCCGATGTGCATTTCGCGCACATATACCTTTAATTCGCGATTAATAAAAATCGCGATCAGTTGACCAGCACGGTTTTTCCTCTCACTTCAGTCTATGTAATATATGTATATGATTTTTTTTTGATCTCTGCATATTACCATCCACGATGGATTCCACGCTTTCTCTCTCCTTTTTTTTTCGTGCTGTCCGTGCGGGAAATTCTTTATGGTCAGAGTCAGTCAATATATTCGGAACGATGAAGAAGGGAGTGAGGGATCCTCGATAGAGAGGGGCAGCAGAGAAGGGTGCAAAACGTTCGCAAGGGGAAACGGACGGGCGAAGGGAATAGAAAGTGGCGGCTAGAGACACGAAGGTGGAGAAGTAGAAAGAGAACAGGAGAGAGATGGGTTGTACGATCGAGGGGGAGTGGCGCAAACATTTGCCTGCCGCCCGGTAAATTAAAAGCACACAGAGAGGAGAGAGAATAGAAACGAGAGAGGAGAGTGAGTAAGTGAATGAACGAGCGAGCGAGGAACAGATCGTAGGTGGCCACCGTTTTCTCTGTCCCCCCTGCTCCACCTCATATTCTCTTTCCTCTCTCTCTCTCTCTCCTCTTCGTCGGCGTGTCACTCCTTCGTCTCCTTCGCCCAAAAAGGTCTATGTGAATGAAGAGACTTGCTTCCTACGCGAATACTTTCCTTTCTCTTTGGACCAAAGCGTGAGCGCGCGGTTGTTTTCGGAAACTGAGTTTGTACCTTTGTTAAAGAATCTTTCTGTGTTGTAATTTTTACACTAATAACGAAACATGATGTTGTTAATAAGACATAGTATAAACAAAGTAGCTCTATAAAATGTTATATAAATAGCAAATATTGTTAGACAATAAAAATAGGGGACTAATAAGTAGAAATCAATTAATCGAAAAATGCACGAATGTAATATTTTTAGTAATATGTGTATATTTGATAATTTTTTGTTTGATCTACTTATATCTTTTATAACTAGTCATTTGTTCATTTCGTTTCCAATTTATATTCTATAACATTGTATTATTTTACGGTACTTCATAATTATATTCATGACAATGCGCTCTAACTTTCGTACTCTCTTATCTATGCAACGTTCGGTTCTCGCTACTCAGCAACCGCGTGCAAACACCTTCGATCATTATCCCGTTCATCGCGGCGCGTTAGTATGCTGACAAACTGTCGTGATCGGGTCGGTACGCCGGGAATCGAGTTCTTCGTGTTCTTATCGTGCGTCGTTATCCTCCTCGTTCCACTTTGTCTCTCAATCGGGCCCTTTTATGATTCGTTTGGTTGCCGTCCTCCTGCACCTCCCGACAAACGTTCCTCCCTCGGCTATGCATGTCGTTTGCGGCGCGCATAGGGATAGAACGGGATGGTAGCGCGAGCCTCTCTGTGTTGACAGGCAAATATTTGTCACGGCATACACCACCACCGTCAACCACCTCCGCCGTCGCCGCCGCCGCCGCCACCGCCGTCGCTGCCATCTTCGTCTCGTCAACGCGTCCATCGCGTTTGCCAACCCTTTCCCGCTCCTCTCGCCACGAATCGCGTTTTCGCGCGACGAACTTGAGGACGTTATGCTCTGAAAGACGCGCTGAAAATTTCTCGGTAATGCAATGATGACGTTCCGCTTCGAGAATCTTGCGTCTTCAACCTTCGTACAGTCAGATGACATGTATTTCAAGACTTGCATATCTTGGTACCTGTGTACTTTGAGATTTGAAAAAGAAGAGAGCTAAAATGAGTCTTCTTCTGAAAACGTTAATAATAATCAAAATGCTTTCTTGATATCACTGGAAAATGAGACATTTATTATTCACATGGAATGTTTATGATAAACGTTCATTCTAAGATAATTTTAGTATAATTTATTTTTATACGGATTTGTGCAAGTTTGAAATATATTTAAATAATTTAAACGTGGTATCTAGTTGCATGAGACGTGTAGCACAATGAATATTGAGTATACAGAACCTTTCTCACAGTGAAATACAATGAATAAGGTCAGAATGACCAGGCGTAACCACTTTAAGCAGAAGGTTAAGCACCATTTTAAGTTTCCAGGTACGCTCGTGTGCTTATATCTATACTTGAACTAAGAAAGACTGGCGCCACATGTAAATTCCATTGCATTATACGCAAGGTCAATTAACATATATACACAGTGTTTAATATTATTTTGTTTAATATAATTCAATACAAGGGTAATAATAACTTAAAATTTCATAATATGTAAAAAATCTCGAAATATGAAAAATTAATTTGCGTATTTCCACTTTTGTAAAAAAACTTTATAAAAAAGATCAAAAGACGTGAAAAGAGAGGACTCAAACAAAGAAATCTAATTTCCGTATTTATTTAGTAATATGTTAAACATATAATTTTTTTGTCAGGAAACTTTCTAAAATATAATTTTGATAGAAGGCTCTATAAATTTTTATAAAAAGTTACAAAAATTTTATGAAAGAGAAAGTAAGATTGTTTTCTTCTATTCTATCTATTTTATTTAACCATTTCGTAGAATATACGATTTACGAGATATTTTGGGACAACATGTACAACGTTGATCCAGATGAGAAATCAAGTGTTTGAGATCCATTATGATACTCTCGCGCAGCCGATAACAATATTGTGACAACGTCAAGTATGTTTGATGGAAGAGTAAGCATTCAAATTAAGAATCAACAGAATGACTTTTCGATGATTGCCTATTGAAACTCTCCCTCTCTTTCTTTCTTCCTCTATAATTTACACATACATATAAGTAATTAATTATTTAGCAGAACAAACAAATCAATTATTATCGTGAATGCGTAAAATATAATTTAGTAATTTATTTTAAAGGCACATAAAATATAATATTATCTTAAATAAAGTATTATTGAAATATCGCTTAAATAAACAATGCTATATTAAATTAACAAAATGTTTTTGTTTATTACTTAAACATATTTATGTAATACCTAAGTTGAAATCAAGTCTACAATTTGAAGTCTAATCTAATTTTACATGGTCGTTTCGCGCAAATCTTCAAGATTCGGAAGTTGGATCAGTTTGATCGGTTGGCGATGTTCGATGGCGCTTTATCATTCGATTAGTGACTGTGCGGAAACTGGGGTAAAAAAAGAGAATTCTACGGGTGGGAACGAAATGCAATTGAGTCTTTGTTGCGCTTTTGACCCCGAAGTCGACTAGACCGGCTAGTGTCTGCCCGTGTTTGTCCCGCGCAAACTTTGTTTTTGCAAATAGAACCACGTGTTCCTCCGTTCACCCTCTATCCCTCCCTGCTCTCCGTGCACTTCTACCCCTCTTCGCTTCATTCTCTGTGTTCCTCTTCCCTATTTCTCTCTTTCCTTCTCTCTCTTCTCTCTTCCCTCTCACATCCTCCATCTCTGAATCCACACCCCTTTGCGCACACATGCGACAGGTGCCCGACTGGTAAACTATAACAAAAAAGCAAGCTCATTCAGACGATTTGCGCACGATTGGCTTCGCTGTTTGATTAAGGAGTTTATCCGGCATCGAAATCCACGGCGATTTCGCCGCCTCGATGTTCGTTCTCGTTTGGACTGTTCTCGCGTGAGAAGCGACTAATAAAATTCTCCTTATGTATACAGTACTGACTATTCATTTACGAATGTTTATAAAGGATAAATTGTCGGTAAAAAGATACCACTACAAAATAATGTAATCGATCGTCATTTACCAAACGTTACGGTAACCACAGTAATTATATTATCATTGAATGTATTCTTCTAGATAATAAGGTTATAAACAATAAGGATATAAATAATAATGTGTAATTACTTTTTGATTAATTATTAAATGCAAAACATTAAAGTAATTAATGAAATTTATTTCGATAGCACTTAATAAAAATTAATAAATTTTGAGTTCAATGAGAATGTAGTATATTTTTCAAACGAACAGATTTTTGTTCCCTCAAAATTCATCGTGGATAGTGTCTGAGACGCTATATCATGTGATTCGAAACATGTGTGGCACATACTAATTGAAGGGCCGGTCAGAAGCAACACGGTAGCGAGCCAGGCGATTAACACTTCTCGAAGAGACCACACGCATTTCGGGTTCCACGTATTAGAAAGCCGTTTTTGTTTGAGAAAAAGAATTGAATTCGAGTGTACGAATTAAATGAAGTATGATGGTATATTATTAAGTAATCGTTTATTAACGAGACTATGTGTGCACTACAAATGATATTATGATGATACATCTCAAGTAATACCTTCAAAGTTTTATTCTCTTTACATTACAGATCACAGTCAGGTGATTTTATTAGAAATTTGAAAGAGAAAATATTCTATTCGAAAATTTATAGTTAAAATGAAGGTAAATCTTCAGGACTGATAGATTTCGTTTACCGCTAACATGAATTTATAAACTTCGGTTGGTATTGTTATTTGTACAAACTATACACACCTCGCGAGCGCGCAAAAGGATCGTGCCGAGGATGGCAACGACAGGGAAGATGTGAAAAAGCGACGACTTTCGGAAGTTCATGAAAGTTCGTTTACACAACTCTTTCCCTCGCTACGATGCATTATGCTCTCGAGACGTAGTGACCTGAAATCTTCGACCTCTGCTGCTCTCTCGAGGGAACAGCAACGCGGCTCGTTATTCAGGTGTGCTTTCTATATGGGTTTGCGTTATACAATGTGTTTCGAAAATCGTATATAGAAAATAGTGGGATTTTCTGTACAAATGAGAGATTTTAGAAAGTGTTTTTGTTTTTTTAACAAAAATATCATTTTTGATATATAAAATTTTTTATTCAGAATTATACTTACGTAGAATATTGTAGCATGCTTGTTTATGTAGATAAATGAAAAATGATAAATGTAGAGGATTTCACAATTATTATCATTATCTATGATGATACTGAAATAGATATTAGATCCCAACGAAGAAGGACTATCTATTTCAACATATATCGAAAGATTGTGAAATATCAATGAAAAAAACATCATTAAGTATTAATGCAAACGTATTAAGTGTGTATACATATAAATAGAATAATATTAAGTGTATCTGTAGATAGCAAAACTTAATTACAAGGCAAACAAGAAAATTATTTATAATTTAAATATTTTGTCTCATTATTATACGTAAATAAGTATTAATTTTCTCTTGAAAGAATTTATTTATTCTTAAATAATTTGATCGCACACATGCTTATTATCAAATAATTACAAATAAAATCTTTGCTAACAGTAGGTTAAAATCAGCAATCTTTGCTTATAAACAAAATTTATTGTATGATCGTTTTCTAATTTTGCGAAAAGAGAAAATACGATTCGAGAGTTCGATTTGACTGATATGAAACGTGCATCTCGAGACTGGTGTCATTTTCTACCCGGTATGCTGTCCGGCCGACTACTTCTTCTGATGGAGTGCTTCGTCCGCGCGCGCAATCCCGAAGTGCACTCGAGGCCGAGTCGAGAGAGACCTCTCTACATGGGTGGTCCATTCTTCTTACGCATGCATTATATAAGTCTTGTAAAGTTCACACTAAGGACAACAGAAGCCGGTCAGACGATAGGATTCATTAATTGTACCCGGTGACCGATCCAAGAAGAATGCGGGAAAGAGTTCGACCCAGAATCGTGATAAAAATTGAGGTCTCGTTATTCCGTACATCCGTGAGCCATTAAATATTAATATAATACGTTTAATGGCAGAAGGAAGTGATGAGAAAGTCGATTTTACTCAGTGATACTCCTTTATAATTGCATCAGTAAGATACGAACGAATCTTATAATCTGAATTGCAAACGTAAGGAAGTATTTGCAGAAAATGCGATTAACTTTATAATAACAAAATAAAAATTACTTTTGGAACACTCCATATATAAAACGTGTAGTTCGAACGAATATAGAATCCGTCGATTGTGCTCATAACTGATGCTCTGAAGCATGACTTGAGAATATAAAGGATACATATGTTCAGAATCGGTTTCCATGCACGGTTGTCACGTTGTTACTGATAAGGTGATTTGTCATCTTCCTACGCTGAATTATTTTTCTTTTTCTTTCTGCCTTTTTGTTTGTTACTTTTAATTTTTGGAATTTCTTGTATTAAAAAAGAGATATATTGAGATTAACGTTTTATATAATAATTAAAAGTATTTATAATCAATCTTTCCAAACCTTAATTTAAATTTTAATTACTTACAAGTTGATAGTATATTTTATTTAATATATTTTTTTTTCTTTAGAAAATGCTTATTACGCATAAAAATTAATTTGTAAAGAAATAAAAGGAAAAGATTATTTGAAGAGCTTCGACTATATTTCAAATTTTGTAATATTTTACTGTAAAATTAAAAACGATATTTTTTTACAATATGTTGTCATACGTAAAAATTTATATTTATTGCAGCTTTTTACTCGCTAAACGCGAAAAAATATGTGATTAAGTATGAAAATAAACAGTTCATAAGCAAGATTACCCTCTTTCGAGAATGGTCCAGAGCAATATGGCCGATTCATCATGGCGTGTCCTGTTCAGTTTCCTCTTCTGGACTTTGGACAATATGTGTACGTGGGACCTAGAATACTAGGAGAGAGCGGGGTAGCACAGCCTGTATTTTGCAGATAAGAACAGACCCTATATCGTAACGCTGACAACCCCGACCCTTTCGGTACGATCAGATTTATCCTGCTTCGCCTTTGGATTTTGCTTCATCTTCACCCTCTCGTTGGAATTTCACACGAACGTGGTCCATTCTATGCAGATGTGAAATATTAGACGCGTGTGTGATCGATAACAAATCTCGATTTAAACAATTCATAATTCACATCAGAATTTAGGAAATAAACTTCTATAATATTTATATTTTTATATACCTAGGGTATATTTTTCAATATGTAAAATGTTTCTTATTATTATATAGGTATAGATCAAGTATATAAAATTATAAAAGTGGAATTTTTATTTGAATTATAAATCATGAAAAAATATATATATTCTGAATTTTATTCAAAATATACTTGATTTAATATATAGAATACTAATTTTTTAAAATATAATTAATATCTTTGACTATATATAAATAAATTTTTAATAAATGGAAATAAATTTTTTAAATATAATTCTGTTACTGAAAAGTAAAAGAAAATGTTAATTTTAAATTAAAATAAATAAAACATTGAACACAAGAAATATTAGTTCATATAAATTAAATTTTATTAAAATTTTGATCGGTTATAAATATTTATGTACTAAGAATAGCTGCAATAACAGTACATATATGGATATAAGTAAAAGCTTGAACTCGAATATTTAATAAACAGTAGAGCCATCTGACAGATTTTATGAGAAACATTTTCATACATCGTAAACTTTGTACATTGATTAACGATTGACGATAATTATAAAATAAAGATTTAACTTATTAAAAAATAGTAAATTTAAATTTAGAAATATAAATATTTTATTTTGGTTATCTATTAAGTTTATTGTAGTTAAAATTTTCGTTTTATAATAATTGTAACATTCATCAAAATAATAATTTAAATAATTAATTAATTATAATGTAGTATTATTTAATAAATTATTTAAGAAATATAAGAACGCGCGATTATATTTACCTTAATGTATATAATGTTTCTCAATATCTTTTTTAAATAAAATTTCTTTAAAACTTTATTATCAACGGAATTATTATCAGTCGGCAAATCAACAAAATGTTCGAATCTGTAAGAATTGAATATAATGAATACTAAATATATACCAGAAAGAAATCTGAAAGAGAACATGAGGGTCTTTTACCTGTAACCGCAAAATGCCCCCGCGCACTACTGCCCTCTGAAGAAGTGGATGCCAAATATATAACAATATTCATTTTTTTGCGATGCTCCTGAAGGAAATAAAAACAGCTGAAATTGTTGAAATCTCTACTAATATTTGATAGATTTATTTCCATGATAATGATTATTTCCATTATTGCCATGATCGGCATTATACGCGTAAATTTAAAGAATTTTTGAAGCACAGAATAATTTACAGCAATAGTAGTGTCATAAATTAATTTTTTAGCTGAAAAATTAAATAATGATTAACAAGATATTTAATACTTTTAGCTAAAGTTGTATTTAGCGCAAATTATTTCGCAATATTAAGAAAATTTGCATGTATCTTTATGCATACACAATAAAGAATGTATAGAATATTATCAACCTTATTTTTAAGTAAATACCTTAATTAAATATTATACTTTTATTTAAATATGAAATATTAAAAAATATAATGAAAATTGAGACATAATATTGGAATATCACAAATACGCGAATAATTATTAATTGTGTTTAAAAGAACTACGCAAGAGTAATATAGGATTGAACAAGTGCTAGAGATGCACTAGACAAAGCAAAATGCGAAATGTACGACGATACCTATTTGTCAAAATCATGTAAAATACGAATAATTGAATAAACCGTGAATATTTTTTATACGTGATAGTTGGATATCCAAACGGTGTTCGGCGAACAGCGAAGGGTGAAAGCGCATCACGCGGCGCGATGGTTGATATCGTCATCACTTCGGCATTCACTCGGCGATCTTGCAGGGAGACGGCAGTGGTACGAGTCGATTTCAAAAACTTGTTTAAAATATAATTAAGAAATAGATTAGAAGAAGTTATTTGAAATAATAAATTCTTAATAACTCTTTTATCTTTTTTATTTAAAAAATATATCTTAAATAACTTTATTTTTTAAATACGACCGAGCTCTGTAGTATATTAGTGTATTCATAATTTGACTTTATATTACGTGAAACAAAGTAAAATCCAATTAGTATTTTATCACGAAATTAATGAAATAATTTCTCATATCAATTTTCTCAAAATTTAGCGGTTTAGATTTAGTGGCGTGTGTCATTTAATGTAATACCGTAATTATATCGTGGTGCATTAAAGAACATATATATATTTGACATTCATTTTATAATTTCAAATATTTCGTATCAACTAATGAGCTGATAAAAGGCAAGGCAAAATTGGTTTTTACTAATGTGGTTTTTTTTACAAAATTGCTTACGTGAAGTATTTCTGACATCCCAACATTATATCTCAATGTTCACTGCTCTCTCTCTAATGATTTACAATTAAATAAAGATTAATAATATTTAAAAGTAAACCAAAAGCCACAATGCATCAATCTTTTAATAAAAATATTACGTACATTGCTCGGATTCCGCGTAATAAAAAGTAATTATAAACTAATAATCGCTCATTGTAATATAATTAAAATATTTAAGAGTCTACGGATATTCATGATCTATATGTGTGCATACGAATCTAAAAAATAAAGCAAAACGTGCAATAAAGCCTATTCATCGGAGAACATTAAAAATATACAAGCAGGTCTGCATGCCGCTTTTCACACATTTTTTTTTTGAAACCTAATCATGACAAATGCTAGATAATACGAAACGTTATACTTTATAAATACTCACTGTAGTCACAGTATAGTATACGATTATTAGTTCGTACGATTAATTATTTATAAAGGGATCGAGATGACAATCATGTATCGCGGAACAGATATTTCATATGGTTCATTAATTTGGAATCAAAACGCGATGGAAAACAAAATTTATTACTATTTCATGATAATTACGGGCAACAATTTTTGTTTAACGTAAAAATTTTGTCTCGCCTGAGTATAACTCTCGATCATATAATTTGAACGGTATCACATGAGTCATAAAAAAAGCAACGTCCTCTATAAATAAATACTCTCATGCAAATAACACAATTTATACGATTCTTACTTTCACAGTTAATATAGTTTGTATAATTAACAATTTAATTAATTTTTTACTTCCGTGTATCTTTCGCGATATTATCTGTACAAACACTACAAATAATTGAGCGTAACTTTGGAACTATTTGTCGGTAATAAAAGAAATATTTCTCTTTTTTATTAATCTTTAACTCATTCAACGATTTCAGCGATTTATTTCTATCAGGAACATTGCGAAAGATGAATATTGTTGTGTAGTTGACATTCACTTCTTAATTCAGAGAGCAGTAATGGGGCATTTTGCGGTTATAGGAAAAAGGCCCTCATGTCCTCTCTCAGGTTTCTTTCTCTATATACTTATAAATTTAGAATTATCTGTCTTAGTCTTCTCGATCTGTTGCATTTTCTCTTAGTACATGTTTTGCATGAGAACATTATTAAATAATATTTGCACTTCTCTCTCTCTCTCTCTCTCTCTCTCTTCTTTTTTATATTTTTAGTCTTATTTCTTTGAGGCTTCAATTATTCCAATTTTTAGTTACTATTTTTATATGCATTGTTATAAAATTATATTCTGAACACGTTATGGTATAGTACAAACAAATATACGTAACATATAATGGGACAAAATTGAAGGCCGTAGATGTGTGTTACCTACCGGGCATATTCGTGGCTACATACTTCATCGTGCACGTTTGTGCACATAGAGGCGCCAGTAAATGGGTTCTATCTTACGCATGCGTCCATGACTCTCAGGCTTCTCTCTGGATATACTCTATACTCTTTACACATTTTACATTTTAAATCAATAATCGTGGCGTCACCAATGTTATTTACCCTTAATCGATTAACAACTTGCATTTGTTACTTTATCAACCTTTTTTAATATATATATTTTTTATAAATCAATAAAAATAATATGTAATATTGACAATTGATAATCTGTAATTGAAATAAATGTGTTAAAAATTTTATTTGACGATAATTTAAATTGCAAATTTGTTATAGAATATAATATACAGATAATTCTAAAATTATATGTTGTAAATATTACACAATATTTGATTAAATTTTAATTAACATTTTATAAATTTGGGATTGTTGTAAACTTATTAATAATTAAATCAAAACAATATATTTTATACTTCTATATATTTATAATATTTTTAGAGAGATTATTATTTTATAGTTATTGTAATAATTTTTTGTACACGATATTATTATCTATTAATTACTGTTATCAAAAATAACAAATTCTATTTGACTTATTTTACAGTTATGGTACGTATATTTTATGCACGATACCTTAATATATTTGCCAATTTTATGTTTTGAAACTTCACTGACTTCAATACACACAATTTTAATTTTAAGTATACAATTTCTTTTAAAAAGCGACGTATATGTATAATTTAATATACATATATTAATTTACTGTGATTATAATATTGCTGTCATATACATATACATCTTCCCCAATCTTTCAACTTGCATTTTTTAAATAAAATGTATTGGAATAATTTTATCAACTACATTCTTCTTTTGTGTGTGTGTTTCAACAAAAACAACCGATTTAATCAAAGAATGTCAGAACGAAATGTTTGACTGCACTTTGTGGCAGAAATGAATTAAATATGATTTCAGCTACGTTTTCATCAAGATTTCATGCAAGAAAACCATAATTGATAGTTTGCTAACATTGTATGGCATAACGTTGGACTATAAGCCACAGTTCGGCATAAAAGTGGCAGTGCACGACATCATGTAGGTATAAGACATGTATTTTAAAATTGTTGCGTATGCGAAAATATGGTTCTGCGTGGGGACGTAAAATTGCAAGTTTTGTACCACACTAATGACATGGTCGTCGAATGCATAGACGGAAGTTGCAGATGAAAAATTGAGTTGTGAAGCTATAGACTCTTTCGTGATCGTCAATAAAATCTTCTTATTTTGTTTTGGCGCAAAGAATATATTTGTTGTATTATTGTAGTGCTCAATATACATAGGTATACATATATGTGTACTTTTTAAGTACCGATAATCCAAAGGCACTAAATTTATCTTTAATTTATAGTTAATTTCTTTGTAACAAAAATCTAATTAAGTATAATTATTCCATAATTATTTAATATACATATGTATATAATTTGTTAACTAAGAATTATGTATTTGTAAATTATAATGAACATTATAGAAACATAATATTTTTTCTATAATATTGAAAGTAATCATAAAAGAAATAAAGAAGTTATATAATTTAGATAGTACAAAAACGTTCTGTATTAATTGTATAATAAAATTGTTTTATTGTATTTTTATCAAATATTACAAATAAAAAAGAAATGAACGTTTTGACGTTTACATTTAAAATTCTTACCATTTGCGGATGTTGGCCACCGTATTCATGGACGACACGATACAAACGTATAATATATGATGTATATACGGTCCTCATAGTTTTGCTAATAAATACATTTACATTATCGCAATTGATGGATTTAATTCTGACTGTGGACAATGCCGATGATTTCTCCGAGAATTTCTATGTGATGCTTGCTATGTTCGTATCATGCTGTAAGATGTTCAGTTTATTGAGAAATCGTAACAACATTGCGATGCTGATTGATATTCTGATGAAAAAACCATGTAAGCCTATTGAACATGATGAAATAGAAATTCGACAGAAATTTGACAAGATTGTACAGTAAGTATCTTAAAATAATTAATGATTAATTATTGTTTAATATAACATGTTATAAAAATATTACATGTTGTAAAGAATTAAATTTCTTCATTATATTACAAATATTATAAAAAGAAAATAACTATGACGTAAAATATTGCATAGTATATGTTATATACTTAGACATTAAGTAAGACATGTACTGTAGAGGAAAGTCGCCAATACTGACATAGGTCTTCTAAAGTGACATCTCCTCTTCTCAGGAACTAACTATTGCACTTTATTAATACTAATAAAATCATGATCTGTTTAGCTAATTAAGGAAGTACAAACTCTAAATAATTCGTGTATATTTAATTTTTTTTTCTTTTATAATTATTGCAAAATTACAACAATATTATAAAAATTGCTTTTATTATCTGGTGGAAGACACTTTTTAGTTTGTACTTATGTTTCTAAAGTTTTATTTTTACTTTTTGTTTAAGAAATATTGTCTAAAAACAAAATTTTTCCGGTGACTTTCCTCTACTTTTATAAATTGATCTAATTAAAGATTAACTTTTTACATGACGTTAAACTAAAATGTTATGATTCAATAATATATTAACATTAATGTGTATGGAGAAAGAAACGAGGAAAATTCGAAAATATGTATTTTACAGAACAAACACGCTTTGCTACGCGACTTTAGTAGAACTAACATGTGCGTTTGCAGTAGGAACATCTATGTTTAAAGACTACAGAAAACACAATCTAGCTTTCCGAGCATGGTTACCATTTAACTATTCTTCGCCAATGTTATTTCGGATCGCTTACTTTCATCAATCGATAAGCTTGACCGCTGGATCGATTCTTCACCTCGCTTGCGACAGTCTAATTTGCGGATTATTGATGCACATTTGCTCCCAGTTGGAAATATTGGAATGTCGTTTGAAAAAAATTATCAATAAGCCACATATTTTTCGGGAATGTGTCATACAGCATACATGCATTTTCGAGTTAGTTCTTTTTTTATCATTACTGTTATATAATAATTTATCAAAATATGAATAATTATAAACATATTTGAAATTTACGTCCGGTTGATTCTAGATTTGCATTAATAGCAAATGAAAAATTTAGATTAACAATCACCGTCCAGTTCTTAGTGAGTATGTTAGTAGTATGCTTCAATCTGCATCACTTGACGCAGACGAGTGTGTTAAGTGCGAAATATGTTCAAATAGTATTATATATGTTTTGCATGCTGACACAAATCTCTTTTTATTGCTGGTACGGAAACGAAGTTAAGTTGAAGGTGTGCACGGATATATTTTTTACATATGATTTTTTTTCTTCATATTGTATGTTTATTTATTTATGTTTGCATATACTTTAATATCTAATATGTCAGTAGTATGTGATAGATATGATGTTAAGGTAAATTATTGTGTTATAAAAATTAATTTATATTTCATACACATAAAATAAGATATATGAGAGAGAGAGAGAGAGAGAGAGAGAGAGAGGGGGGGGAGAGGAGAGGAGAGGGAGAGGAGGCGGGAGAGAGACGGGAGAGAAAATACAAATACTTACATTTTGAATTAGATTACACATTTTCTTTCGTTTTATCATATTTTTTATCCATATAGATCAACCTATAAGAAAAACATAAAATTTAATCTCTCTGTTTTATTTTATAATTAAAATTTCAGAACTTAATAAAATTTTTTGTACGTATTTTTAAATATAGAGTCGACAACTGGTCAGCAATATATTTGAAATGGAATGGTTTGTGTTGGATTATCGTGTGCAAAAAGATTTGTCAATAATTATGATGCGTAGTATCGTACCTATTGAGTTCACCAGTGCTTATGTTATCTCTATGAATCTTCAATCATTTGTCAGTGTTAGTATAAATCTTTATTTTTAATTTAAAATTCGTAATGGACTTTAAATTAATAGCTAAAGGAAAGTGAATTTCGAGCAATTTGGACAGAATCATTGAGTTCAAAATTCAATTTTATTCACTAAATCAGAAAATCAGAGTTCAAAATGTTTTTTTTCTTATTTAAAAAAATGTTTCAAGTAAAATTGATATGATTTAAAATAAATAATAGTAATTAATTAAAAAAAAAGTTATTTAAAAAAAATTATATAACAGTTATCGACATTTTTAAATAAAATTATGTTTTTTTTACATAACATGATTTTTTTAGTTTTCTGCATATTAAATAAATTTTCTATGATGTACATTTTATTAGGAAAAAAATTATTAATTTGCATAGAAGTACGTGATAAGCAAATAATTATGTTTATTGCAGTTGCTCAAGACGTCATATTCTGCTTTCAATATACTTCAACAAATGCGATAATAAAGTAGTAAAAAAAGTAGAAGAAAATCAATATTTATATTTTGTATTTATATCAATTTTAATTCCTGTATAAAACAAATGTGTATAAAAATAAAACTTAAGTTAGATTATTGTAATCAATATCTTCATGTATTAAATAAGATTGTACTAAATAAGATTACTACATAAATAGCTCAAAAGCTATACAATATTTTCTCCTATTGACACTATCAATAGGTAATATCTTTTTAATACATATTTTTTTAATTCACCTTTTTCATTAATAATAATATGATTACTCTTTATATTAATATGAGAAATTGTATTGAGCAATTTTCATGGCCCAACTGGGAAAAAAGTTAACATTTAAAGCGAGTTATCATTTGATTATTCAACGATAGTACTTTACATACTTCCATTCAATTAATAGGCTCGCTTATGGAACTATGCTACATAAAAATTGATTTAACGTTATTACTTGAACTGTATATTCTTTCTATAGTATTTTTACTTACGATACGTGTCCATATATATAAATTTATATTTCTACATATTATTTTATATTAACGTGCATGTGTCTATACAAGATTGTAGTTTACTGCAGTGTGATAAAATATTGAAGTATTTGACTGGATGGAACACAACTGGATGTACGACATATGAACATTGCATTATTTATTACATAATTTTCAATTTCTGTTTTTTATTCTTTGATTAGAACTTATAGTTCTTATACATATTTTAACAAAGTACTTTTCGTATAAAATATTATTATATCGTGACTTCGTATACAATATCACATCTTTATTTAATGATTGCACTGTCTCTGCATGAAAATGTTATTACGCAAAGGGCACAATTATAGTCTAAATAATAAAAATTCTCGTATGAAGAAGGAAGCTGAACATATGTCGTATTATTATCGGAAAACTGCGAGAGCCTTTTTGCAAGAGACTATAGACATTTGGTGTCAGTCTCTCCAGATTTCACTGTGCATTGCAATATCACTATAATATTAACTTTGTCACTACAGTATAGCTATTCTTAACGAAATTAATTGATAATTAGTTTTTAGTAACGTATAATTTGTTTGATAAATTAATTTATTAAAAATAATTATATAACGCATAACAGAGAATGTAAAATTTTTGATAAATTATTTCTTTGTTGTAAAGAACAACTTTTTAAAGTAAAAAGATAGACAAAATCAAAGTTAAAATGAGCTTATTAGAATTTACATTTAAAATCTTATCGAGTTGCGGTTGTTGGATACCGAATTCTTGGATGTCTCCACATAGACGATTAATATATCATGTGTACACTATTTTTATACTTTTACTGATAAATACATTTACATTGTCGCAATTCTTGGATATAATTCTGATCGTTGACAATTCGGAAGATTTCATGGATAACTTTTACATGTTGCTTGCCATGATCGTTTCTTGTTTCAAAATGTTTAGTCTGTTAATAAATCGTAATAACATCGCCATGCTTACAAATATTCTTATCAATAAACCGTGCAAAGCATGTGATACAGTCGAAATAGAAATACAACATAAATACGATAAGCTAATTGAGTAAGCACATTGTAAGACTATCATTTTGTATTTATATTTCACATTTAATTATATATTAAAGAATTATATAAACAATTTATATTTGTTTAAGAGATCGATATAAAATTTTATTAAAATTTATAATATCTTATTAATTATTTTTTTTTATTAAAGAGTACTATTTTTCAACAGTATTATTTTTTGTATTTTCTTAGAAATTTTGTAATTTTGTAACTTTCTTATAATAATACATTCCTTTTTTAACAAACAGTTGATATGTAATGTACATTGTTTCTTATCAAAATTATTGTTTAAAGAATTAAAGTGTATCACTAACTTTTCAATTTGAAAAATTAACAGATTTATTTAACTAGAAGTTATCTTGATTAAAAAGTATGAAAGAGAGATTATCATTAAAGAAAGCGTTGAATATCAAAATGAAAATGCATGCAGCTGTTTTACAGGACAAATACTCTGTATTATATGATCCTAGTTGAATTAACGTGTGCATCCACGGCTGTAGCATCTTTGCTCACGGATTACAGAAAAGAAAAGTTAACGTTCAGAGCGTGGCTGCCATTTGATTACTCCTCGACAATGCTTTTCCATTTTACGTATTTTCATCAATTAATAAGTTTGACAGTTGGATCTGTCTTACATGTTGCTTGTGATGGTCTTATTTGCGGATTATTGTTGCATATATGCTGTCAACTAGAAATATTAAGTTGTCGTTTGAAAAATATTGTACATAATCCAAAAGTACTTCGCAATTGTGTTGTTCAACACAATCTTTTATTTAAGTTCGTTTTATTATAATTTTTCTTTAAATATTCTTTTAATATACATAAACAAGTTGAATAAAAATGTCTTTCTATCTGAATAATTTTTTTATTTAATATATTTTTAAACTTGTTTAAAATTTTTTATTTCTTTGTACATGCAAATCAAAGATTTTTATACATCGTAACTTTTTCATTATTATGTTTTTTAAATATTTCCATCAATGTGATAAAATATGTTAAAATGTGTTTAATTGATTTCAGATTTGCGTTTCTATTGAACAAAAAATTTAGGTTTACTATCGCTTTTCAGTTTATAGTAAGTACATTAGTCGTGTGCTTTACTTTATATCAGCTAACCAAGACAAGCGGAAAATTCGTTGAATTAGGAATGTACATGTCGTGCATGCTGACACAAATCTTTTTGTATTGCTGGTACGCAAATGAAGTAAAATTGAAGGTAGTTTTTTTGGAATGGATATCTCCCTATGTTAATGTTCCTAATTTAGTTTTTATTTATTAACTTTTTATTTTTTTACATTATCTAGATACAATATATATTGACAAATATACATATAATGTACACATTTTATTTATACTAATGTATAAAATGCTTTTTAAAGTGCACAAAAATTCATATGCAATTTGCGTATTAATTAAATCTCTTTTTGTTATATAATTAAGACCTTAATAAATAATCATTCTCATAAATAGAGTCTACAATTAGTCAATAATCTATTTGAAATAGAATGGCTTACATTAGGGCAAGATACAAAAAAGAATTTATTAACAATTGCATTACGTAGTAGAATGCCAATCGAATTCAATAGCGCTTATATTATACCTATGAATCTGGATTCATTTGTGGGTGTCAGTATAAATAATTAATTTTTATATTACGATAATTATTTTATGATAATTAAAAAATGTCCATTTACTTTTAAAGTATAAATATTAAATTATTAAATAAATTTTGAACTTATTGAAATACAAGATGACTTTGTACGTTGCAGTTGCTTAAGACATCGTATTCGACCTACAACATACTTCAGCAAACGCAAAATGACAAAGCTAACTAAGAAAATTGTTATACATATTCATTGATATGTATATACATCATATAGACTTTTTTCATGAAAATAAAATAAGAATTAAAATAAATAAATATTTTATTTAATGTTAATAATTGATTATTATATATAATTAATTTTTATATAGTTAATCTTGATATATTAATGTTATTAGAGAAAAGAAACACAATTTAAATTGCATATTGTATTGTATTAGATATACAGAATGTTTCAAACTTGCATACCCCTTTTAAAATGAAAGGAATTGATTTTTATGAAAAATCTCAGAAATCATATTACGTTACACAGGGAGAATCCTGTTTGCCTACAAAACGATTGCTTACAGCTTCTTTTGCGCTTCGTTTGCATACAACGTATTGCACACACGACAATATTGTACACAGCGTATTGCACACACGACAATATTGCACACAGCGTATTGTACACACGACAATATTGCACACAGCGTATTGCACACACGACAATATTGCACATAGCACATTGCATACACGACAATATTACACACAGCACACTGCACAAACGACAGTATTGCACACAGCACATTACACACACGACAGTATTGCACACACGACAGTATTGCCACACGACAGTGTTGCATACAGTACATTGCACACACGCTATTGGCTTAGTTTATATCGTGCACTTGATACACGTACTAACTAGGCCAATAGCGTGTATACAATGTGCTGTGTGCAATACTGTTGTGTGTACAATGTGCTATGTGCATTCTGTTATGTATGCAATACGCTGTGTGCAATGTGTTGTGTGCAATATTGTCGTGTGTGCAATACGCTGTGTGCAATACTATCGTGTGTGCAATATTGTCGTGTGTGCAATACGCTGTGTACAGTATTGTCGTGTGTGCAATATATTGTATGCAAACGAAGCGGTGTGCAAACGAAACCCTCTCCATTATACATACGGTAGTTACATGTGGTTATGTAACTACCGTATTGTGGCATGTGGTTGGTCATGGGTTACGCCAAGAACAGTTAAAATTAATTTTGTCATTACTTACTTTTAAGATCATTTCAAGATTAATGGAGGCATTTTCAAGAAAAAATTTCCAAGATAAAATTTCTTACTTTTTTGCATGTAAGCCGAATCTGCAATTAATAAACAATACACATGTTACATTAAAAAAAATTTAAAGTTAAATCTAGATAGTTCACTTTCGGAATCTAAAGTTGAAAATATCATCATTAGAAAGAGCATACTCAATCCACTTATCAAAATTTTTAGTATTATTCATAAAAATTACTTTCCTTCATTTTAAAAGGGTGTTCAAGTAATTCGGAACCTGTGTATTCTTAAAAAAATACTATGTAACAATTTTTTACTTACATTTTGCGTCCGTATTTGTATTATCTACATAATTAGAATACTGTTTTTTTATTTAAGAATGATACAACTCTAGAAATGATTTTTGGGTTATTATCATAAATGAGTTCAGGTATAACACTACTTTGTTAATCATCAAAAACTAATTTATCTGTATAAAAAATCAACTTAAATAGGGTGATATTTTAAAGGTAATTTTTTAAGTTGTGAAACGAAAATGACATTTAATTATGACAAGAACATATTCTTTCTCTCTTTATATTGATATTATTAATTAATCAATAATTTTTTGTTACAAATAATTTTTCCGTTTTTTAGAAAGCTTAAATTTAAGTTGTTTGAAGTAACACTTTTGAAATGCATATATGTACAGAGTTCGACTTCTTAGAACTTTTGTAAGTTATAGAATGTTCAAATAGAAATTGCCGTTATAAAAATCAATATAAAGCTTTAAAATTGATTACCGGTTACATTATGATTTAATAAATTATTTCTCGATTTTTTTTTGTTTTGTAGCTCTACTTTCTAATGCTTTATCTCTTATTAAGTACTATTATGTCAAGATGTAATATTGAGTGATCTATATCCTATTACCAGAAAAAAAAATTACACAGGGCAGAATGGGTGGGATGCATGAAAATATTATTATCTGAAGGGCATAGCAGCAATCTGAATAATGAAAATTATCGTACAACACATACGAAGGGGGGAGTTGCAAAGCATGTTGTCATTTGGAAGACTGTAAGGCTATAGACGTAAGGCTACGGTTGTCAGTTTTTCTCAAGAGTTCACTGTGTATTATATGTTCTAAGAAAATATTTTTATTATATCGTTATCTGTAAATAGTGAAAATCGTTGAATTGAAATTTAGCAATATCAATTTATTGTTGTATACGAATATTTTCGAGCACATTTTTAAGTAATTATTATTGTATATTGCAAGATATATATTTGGGATTCACGTTTCAATATTTAAAATAAGGAAATAGAGAATATTATATAAACTTTAAAAAATGATTTACGAGCATACGTTTTATTTAGAGGACAGACAATGATATTTCCAACAGAAATAAATTAGAAATTAAAGATGCAAGTATTAAATTTTACGTTTAGAATATTAATGATTTGCGGATGCTGGATACCAGATTCCTGCACGACACTATGTAAACGGTTAGTTTATCATTTCTACACTATTTTGATATTGCTACTTATACATACATTTATGCTATCGCAATTGATGGATTTAATTTTAACGGTGGACAATCCCGACGATTTTACTGATAATTTCTACATGCTACTCGCAATGGTTGTTTCCTGTTGCAAGATGTTCACTCTGTTGGTGAATCGTAGTAACATTGCGATATTAATCGATATTCTTGTAAGGAAACCCTGTAAACCGATCCAGTCCGACGAAATCAAAATTCAGCAGAAGTTCGATAAACATGTACAGTGAGTACTATTATACAACAATTCTCTTGGACGTATAAAATCATTTTTTTTTAGTAAACTATAATTAAAAGTATGCATATCACGTTTAATCCTTAACGATTTTTCGGTATGTTATACTCGACTTTTTTCTAATCTTTTTTTATTTTCCATTGCTTATAATTTTTTTATTAGAAAAAATACACATTTAGTACCAATATATTCCTTAATATCTAGCGTTTAAATTAAAAAAATTTCTATTATATTATATATTTTATGAGAATTATACATACGAGCATTCGAATTGGGCTGTGTATATACACTTGTGTGTTCCTGGTTAAAAAGTGATTTCACGGATTTCTCTATTGAGTTACAGTTAAAATTTAGTTAATTCTTAGAAATGTTATAAATCAAATAAAAAGTTTTAATTAATTTTTAACTAATTTGTAGAATTAAAATTTTTAGAATATTTAAGTATTTAATGTATGTAAATTATTTATGTTTTTACATATGATTATAATTGAGATTCTAATAATTACAATAATTTTTACAATTTTTGGTTAATGATTAAATTTATAACTTTTTCTAATACATCTCTATACATAAATTAATTAATATAAATTATTTATTAAAACTGGCGATATATATTATGCTAACGTTTTGATATTACTAATATATGATTAGGAAGAAATATTACAAGTTGCATAGTTAAAGTTTAAGTAAAAATCCTGATTAAACGGAAAAATCTCTATAAGTAGACATCTTGCAGGACAAATACGCTTTTCTATGCAGTTTGGGTTGAAACAACATGTCTGTGCATAGCTGTGACATCATTGCTAACAGAATTCAGAAAAGGAAGATTGACATTCAGGGCATGGTTGCCGTTCGACTATTCTTCGTCGTCACTGTTTCATATTGTATACGCGCATCAATTGATAAGTTTGACAGCTGGATCTATTCTTCATGTTGCTTGCGACGGTTTAATATGTGGATTACTGGTTCACGTTTGCTGTCAGATAGAAATAATTGAATGTCGTTTGCAAAAAGTCGCACATGATCAAGATATTCTTCGCAAATCCGTCCTGCAGCATAATCATATATTCAAGTTGGTTTTATGCAACTAATATTACATATATAAATATTTTAAATTTACTCTGATATATTACATTGCATTGCTATTTATATTACTTAAAAAGAAGTGTTTTCATACTTTTGACAATATTAAATATACATATTTTTTATGTATTTAGACTTTAACTATTAATTTATTTAGTGTATCTTTATTTTTCTCACAACACACACTATTTGTATTATTTTATAATAATTCTTATTAGTCTTTAAAAAAATTTCATGTTATTGTATATTTAATTAATTAAAGAAGGTTACAGTATTCGATTTGAATTTTAGGTTTGCTCGTCTGATGAATGAAAAGTTTAGATTGACTATTGTTATACAATTTGTTGTGAGTACGTTAGTAGTATGTGTCATTCTTTATCAATTTACCAAATCAACAGCGTCAAGAGCACAGTATATGCAATTAATGATGTATATGGGCTGCATGCTATCACAAATCTTTTTTTATTGCTGGTATGGTAATGAAGTTATGTTAAAGGTATATATGTGTGAAGCATGTATCTGTTACTTGGATATTTAGTATTATATATTGCGTAAATAAAATGAATGATGGACTTTAATTGTTAAATGTAGAGTCGTCATTTGATTAATAGCATATTTGAAATGGAGTGGTTTGAATTAAACAAACAAACTAAACAATCTTTATTAATGATTATGAGACGAAGTTCAAGACCAATTGAGCTTACCAGTGCTTATGTTATCTCGATGAATCTTGATTCATTTGTGGGTGTTGGTATTAAAATTTATTCTCACCTGTAACTAATAGCTTAATTATAAGTAAAATATTTAATGTTAATCTATCTCCATTAAAATTTTTTAAAGAATCATTATATTCAATTAAAACTACAATTAAATATTATTCTTATCAAAAGCACACAATTTCAATGTACTAAATATATTTTTCCTATTTACTTATGTAAAAAATAATTATGCATAAGGTACAAATTAAAAAATAATAAATTAGGAGAATTTTTTAATAATTTTAATATAATTAATATTGTTGGCTATATGTATATTTAATTTTTTTTAAATACCATAATTAATAATTTTAATTGCAGTTACTCAAGACATCATATTCAGCTTACAATGTACTGAAACAAATGTAAGAGCGGCAAAAAAAAGTAGAAGAAGAATTTTACTTTATTTTTCGTCATTTTTCAATACAAATCATTATTAAGGTGATTACAATAATATAGATTTGCATTACTAATATATATGCAGGGAAACATTAAACAGTTATATCAGATGATTTTATTCGGCAATGGTAACATAATTTTTATAATGTTATCTATTATGGCATTTGAGTATAGAGAGATATTTAAGGAGAGAAACTTGCAATTAGAATTTACGTTAATTATAGAATCTTAGAATGTTTACTATTGTTGATTATACGATATTATTTTTACTTATGCATTAATCGAAATATATTCTTATGGATTTGAGTAATATTTTACTATGTATATATATATACACATGCACACGTCACAGACTATACATAAACTATCAAAAATCAGAAAGCAACAGAAATCAATACAAGGAAGAAAAATTTATTACGATATGGCAAATTTACGCCTTCATGAATTAAATAGTTTTTGGTTGAAGTATACGAGAGTTACTGACGTTAATATTTTATGAAGAGTAAGTACGGAGAGCTGGACTCGACATCCGAGGGTTATTATTTTTTATTCCTCTGTTCTGTTTTCTAACATGCAATATCACAAAACATAATTCACGTGGAGTATTATTATGTCATAATATCTTAATATTATCAAGTCTGTGTTTAGCCGAGTGTATGAAAATAGTATTATGTGAAGAACACAATTGCAATCTGAATAATAAAAGTTGTCAAAGGGAATAGTTGGGTAAGCTGTATCATTGCACGAAGATCGTGAAGCTATAGACAACATTTAATGACCGTTAGTTTACTGTAAGATTTTATTGCATATCACATTATATTGTAAGATAATTTTTCTCATAATTTCCTTATAATATTTAATATCAAATAATATAAGAAAATTGTCGTTTATGATGTAATTTAGTTATCAATTTACGTATATTATTATACGTATATGTATAGATTGTGTAATCGATTGATTGATAATGTCATGTTATGAAATGCTTGAAATTTTTGATTAATTGAAATAAAGAATTATTCAATATCTAAATTTTTCAAAATTTTAACAGTGTGACATTGAGAGATACGTATTTTGTGTATATGTGTACAAAAATATAAAGTAAATAATTTATTATAACTGTTTTCACGAAGGAGAGATTAATAAATAACATCAAAGAAGATAACAGAAGATATTAAAGATGTTTATACTGGCCTTTACGTTCAAAATATTGACGATTTGCGGTTGTGGACGACTGGATTCTTGGCCAACTCCATACAAACGGTTAGTTTATCATGTGTATACTATTTTCGTAATGTTACTAATACACACGTTTATGCTATCGCAACTGATGGATCTTATTATGATCGTGGATAATTCCAACGATTTCACCGATAACTTCTACGTGCTGCTCGCTATGATCGTTTCTTGCTGTAAGATGCTCGCTCTGTTGATGAATCGCAGCAACATTGAGATGTTAATCAAAACTCTTATGAGAAAACCGTTTCGACCGGTTGAACCCGACGAGATGAAGATTCGACAGAAATTCGAAAAACTCATACAGTAAGCATCGCGAGCTAGCATCAACTATCAATGCTCTTTAATACATATAATTAAGATATAATTAAAATAAATTAGTTAGGTGCTGTTATACAATAATTAAGACTGTTTTTATTTAAATGAATAAATAAATCAGACGTAACGCTTTAACTAAAAGAAAATAATGTAACAGAAAATATTGAATAAAAAATGAAACGCGAAAACGTCTATAGTCGTTTTACAGGTCAAATACGCTTTACTATACTGTCCTGGTCGAGACAACGTGTCTATCTGTTGTCGTGACATCATTATTAACGGAATTCAAGAAAGGAAATTTGACGTTCCGAGCGTGGCTACCATTCGACTATTCCTCGTCGCAACTTTTTCCATTTGTATACGCTCATCAATTGATAAGTTTTACAATGGGATCTGTACATCATGTGGCTTGCGATAGTCTCATATGCGGATTCCTAGTGCACATTTGCTGTCAGATAGAGATATTGGAACATCGTCTGAGGAAAAGCGCACGTGATCCTAATATTCTTCGCGAGTGTATTCTTCAGCACAACAACATATTCAAGTTTGTTTTCAATTATGCTGAAAATAGATGTATTTTTATTATTAAGGTGTACAATGTATAGCACACAGACTGTTTACTACGTTTCTAATTTATTTTTCTGTAAAATCATTCCCTTCTTGATTACATCATGATTTCTGGAAAAAACCCTGTATATATTTTATTAATTTAAAAGTTGCAATATTACTTTTTATTAAATTTAGGTTTGCTCGTATAGTAAACGAAAAGTTCAGGATAACTATATTTATCCAGTTTGTTGTAAGTACATTGGTGATGTGTTTTAATCTGTACCAATTTACCAAGTCAACAGCGTTAAGAACAAAATATATGCAGTTAATAATGTATACCTGCTCTATGCTGTCACAAATCTTTTTCTATTGTTGGTACGGAAACGAAGTTAAATTGAAAGTATGTGAGAACTTTTAAAATAAGTATTTTTTTTATTTCAATATTTAATATATAGATAAAATAAATATACTGGTCTTTTCCCTTTCTCTTAATTGTTAAAATATAGAGTCGACAGTTGATAAATAATATATTCGAGATGGAATGGTTCAAATTTAATGTAAGTGCTCAGAAAACTTTACTAATGGTCATGAGACGTGCTGTAGTACCAATTGAATTTACTAGTGCCTGTGTTATTTCTATGAATCTGGATTCGTTTGTGGGTGTTAGTATTGTAATGTGCCATTATATATAATTACGTAGAGATCTTTAAATTAAATAAAGTTTTAATATTAAAAGTGCTTTCTCTTTTTTAATAAAAAACAATATTAAATTAAAATAGATATTTACTTATATTAATAATAATTTAAATATTTATTATATTTAACGACAAAATTTATTATAATTAATTATATATTAATTATAAATGTAAAATAAAAAACAATTAAATAAAATTCACATATATTCAAATAACTTATCTAAAATAACGTTAGTAATAATTTCTGTTGTAGTTGCTCAAGACATCGTATTCGGCTTATAATATACTTAAGCAAACACAAGATTCATAATGTTGGATACATATAGCAAAAATATCGGTGATATCAACGCAATGTAAATCTATGTCACGAATATGTGAATATGAATATCACATGTATACATATATAAAATTTTATTATTATATAATACTGATAATTATCTCTCGTATTATTGATATCATAAACAGAAAAAAAACGAAAATATTTGTGTACTACATTTTCTATTATAACTCATTTTGAAGTGCGGATTTTACTTACATTGCACAAATAATTGTATTATTAGAGATTGCATACATTTGTATTAAATTAAAAATTGTAGTAAAAGGGATTAAACAGAGAGAGAAAATCTGTTGCCTTTAAAACTATTTGAATAATAAATCGTTATTTTTATTATTTCCAAGTAGAAGTAATATTTCCTAAAATATTAAATATTTCCTAGTAGAAGGTGGGAGTTACCAATGTCAGTACTTTATGCGGCGTACAGATACACAGATCGCTTATGCGGCATTCGAGGGTTGTCATTTTTTTCCTTTCACAGCAGTTCTAACATATAATTTATTTTGAAAGTATTAATACAGTGTACTACCATCAGATAAAGTCTGTGTTTAGTATTCGCGTTGCACATGAGAGAGGGACGTGGTTACAAATTAAATATTAAAAACTATCGTATAAAGAGGGACGAGTTAAACGAGGATCTTTGCTAGAAATTCGCAAATCTATAGACATTCTATAATTGTCGTTCTAAAGAGTTTGTCGCACGTTGGATTAATATTTGTGCAAACAATTTTATTACAACTTAGAGTTTTATTCAAACAAATTTTTGTATTTATTTTTATAAAGATATCTGAGAAAATTAATTGCTCAATTTTTTTAGTCAGTACATATCTAAAATTTTATATGATTAAAGAAGAATGTGAAAAATATATAAAGAGTGTATGTAAACTTTTGTTATCATTTAATTTTCACGGTGTATATAAACTATTATACTGAGAAATACTAAAATGCGAGTATTAGATTCGACTTTTAAATTTCTAACTATTTGTGGTTGCTGGCGACCGGATTCTTGGACATCGTCATGTAAACGTGTAATCTACCATACGCACACATTTTTCGTGCTTGTGCTAATAAACACGTTTACTTTATCGCAATTATTGGATATTATTCTTACTGTGGATAATGCGGACGATTTCACTGATAATTTCTACATGTTACTTGCAATGATTGTATCTTGTTGTAAAATGCTTAGTATGTTGATAAATCGCAAAAATATTGCTTTGTTAACGAACATTCTAACGGAAAGACCGTGTAGACCATTGGAACCGGAAGAAATCGAAATTCACAACAAATTTGATAAGGGCGTACAGTAAGTTTTCTGAAAATGTAATTTAATTTTAAAATAAAAGATCGAGATTTAAATATTTCTGGTTAAGGCTATCATGTTTTTTATGCCTTTATGTTATAGTAAAGTGCAATATTGTAATTATTAAAATTATATATTAGGAACAAATAGGAAAATTGATATTAAATAAGACACTGAACTACAAATGAAACGCGACAATGTCTACAGTTATTTTGCAGAGCAAACACGATACATTATGCAATTCTGGTTGAAACGACTTGCGTATGCATTACGTTAACATCGTTACTCACGGACTTTAGAAGACGGACATTGACATTCAGAGCCTGGTTACCGTATGATTATTCATCGCCAATCTTATTTCACGTCACATATGCTCATCAATTGATAAGTTTAATAATCGGATCCGTCCTGCATGTTGCTTGCGATGGCCTGATTTGTGGACTATTGGTACACATTTGCTGTCAAATCAAAATATTGGAATCTCGTTTGAAAAGAATAGCATATGAGCCTGGTATTCTTCCGGAGTGCATTCTACAACACAGTCGTATTTTCGAGTTTGTATTTATATATAATATAATATACTTTTATATAATACAGTTATTTATATATTATATATATATGATATAGTTAGCGCGATAGAAATATTAATATTGTGTGTATTAATAAAGACATCAAAGTATAGCTATAATTTCGACTCGCAAATATGAAATAGTTAATTACATTTAATTACAGCTTTGCTATCACGGTCAATGAAAAATTCAGGTTTACTATTGCTATTCAGTTTATGGTTAGCACATTGGTAGTGTGTTTCAACCTATATCAATTAACTAGGTCAACTACAACAAATGCAAAGTACGTTCAGCTGGTATTATACATGTGCAGTATGCTGACGCAAATCTTTTTTTATTGCTGGTATGGAAATGAGGTAAAATTAAAGGTATGCGATGTTTGAAATAATAAATTATAATTTAAATGATGAATAAATTATCAATTTTTTAATAATTAAATTAATTTCTTTATATACATAATTAATTTAATTAATTTATATATATTTTAATATTATTCTGTAATTAATATAGAGCCGACAACTCGTCAGTAATATTTTTGACATGGAATGGTGTATATTAGATCAAAATGAAAAAAAATCTTTATTATTAATTATGAGGCGTAGTACAGTGCCTATTGAATTTACCAGCGCCTATATTATTTCGATGAATCTTGATTCTTTCGTGAGTGTTAGTATAAAACGCTTGCTATTACCGCAGAATCAATTAAGTTTGAAAGGATTTAAATCTAGTAATAATATGTATAAAAATTTATTTGAATAAAATAAAATGAATCTTTTTAAAAAACCTTTTAGTTCGTTATGTTTTTGTTAAATAACTTCTAATTAAATTTTCTAATATTTATTTATTATATGGAATATTTATTTTTTGCAGTTGCTTAAAACATCGTATTCAGCTTACAATATTTTGCAACAAATATAATAGAGAATGACGCAATATAAATAGTAATTCCAATAATTTAGCCTCACACTGTTATTTGCATTTAAATAATTTTAAGCGATAATGCAAACAGAACCAATTGAACAAAACATTATAATCAGTTGATTTTTGTATAAATTTAGTTTTTGCAAGTTAGAAGAATAAAAAGGAATTACTTATTCTCATTATAACCGTGTTTCTGCGAATGTAGAGAGTATGAGAGACAGAAAGAGAGAGAAAAAGAGGGGGGGGGGG